>NC_140623.1:3922616-4460116 GCF_057382275.1 Copadichromis virginalis | reverse complement strand
GATTATGATGGTGATTTTTCTTTTGCAAACAACTCATGAGAATTTCAATCTGTTTTTAACACTCCGACACTGGTCTCTCAATCTCTCGTTAATAGCTGCGAGTTTCTCCATGATGTTATTAGCCGTCGATTCTGTGGTCTTGTCACTCTTTTGCTCACATAGCAGATTCCGAGACCTCACGACCGCAGCCAACTGATCCGAGATGTAATCCAGCTTCCGCCCAGAGATGTTGTTCTGAGTTGTTTCTTTCCTGATGTAATCCAACATACAAATACGCTCAGAGGTGTTATTCTGAGCATTCACTGCAGTCGTAAGCACCTCCAAGCTCTTAACCCTGCTGCCTTGAGTGAGCCCTTTCTGAGAAGTCGCACCTGTCGTTCCAATCCCAGCGGGCAGCCTTGTGGGGGTTTGAACAGCCGGTTCCGCTCTTTTAATTTTCCGATAAGCCAGGTCCAAGCTAGCTCTGATCAGCAAGAACCCTGTTATCATGGTTCCGAATAGGTAGATATCTTCAGCGTCCTCGATTGACAGTCCCGCCAGGCACACTATCCTCTGCCACCCGTCCATCGTGTATCCAGCCGGGAAAGTCCCTCCAGGGCACTCGGGTTCTCCCGAGCCCAGACTTCTCGTTAAAGGGTGTCAATGGCATTCAGAAACCAGTTGATCAAATCCATAATTCTCTTTTAGGTTGTAGACACAGACTGTGAGAGAGTGTTCCAGGGAAAGTAATACAAAAAAGACATGAGACTAGACAAGGACATAAGAACTAGCAGGGAAGATAAGGGAGAGGGGAAAAAGTGTGTCCGCCTCCTCCGAGAGCCAAAGAAAGAGTTTTAGAGCTTTATAACAAACAAAAAAAGAACTTGGAGTTCAAGTTATTTTTCTTTCCAATAGTGTTAACATACTACACAGGTCATGAACAATATTTTTAAAAATTTTCATTGTAAGTGGGCTAAAGCAGTTAATTAAGAGAAGTCTAACATAAATGCTGTAATTTGATTATTTTAATAAACCATGTAACTTGGATGGATTCGATGCTGGCATAACAACAGTGCACACATCTTCTGTTGCTCACAGTGGTCCAAGGGACCGCTCAGGGAGTTTGTGTGTTCGCGCAGACACATGAAAGATTACAGTGAACATTGATCACCAGAACCCCCTCTTACCAGCACAACACCCCTGTTTGTCAGGAACTTCACTGGCTCCCAGTAAAATTCCGGATAGTATACAAACTTCTGCTCACCTTCAAGGCCATCCATAACCTTGCACCTCCTTACCTTTCTGACCTGTTAAGCACTATCTCTTCTGCCCGCTCACTTCAATCTTCTTCTTCTATCCAGCTTTCTGTGCCTTCCTTCCGCCTCACCACCATGGGAAGCAGAGCTTTCAGCTACTCTGTTCCCAGGCTGTGGAACTCTCTACCCCCAGATATAAGAAACATTGGTTCTCTCCCCCAGTTTAAATCTCAACTAAAAACCCGTCTGTTCAAATCTGCATATTCACTGTGAACCCACTGTTTGTTAATTTTTTCTCATGGTTTTGTTTTTATTGTTCTTCATTGTGTCATTGTTCTATTATGTGTTTTATTGTACAGTGTCCTTGAGTGTCTTGAAAGGCGCTTTATAAATAAAATTTTTTATTATTATTACTACTACTTTCTTTCTTGCAGTCCTGGAAGGTGCCCCAGGTAGGGGGACTTCATCACACGACCAATTACAGCATGAATTGATGGGTTTGATTGGAAATAACAAAATGCCTGATCTCTATTATCACAATTTTCATAACAACAATCATGTTTGAGAATGAGGATGCCCATAAGTACAACATGCACCAGGACACCCAGCTCACAGTTCAATTATCAATTTTATGATCATATCATTGGAATTTATAAACTATATAATAAATAATGTATTTTATTTATAAGTGCCTTTTAAGAAATTCAAGGGCACCTTAAAAGCAATTAAACATCAAAGTATGTATAAATTAACAGATAAAAAAGAAAAAAGAGTTAAAAACCAGTAAATCCTAAAACATAATCAAACTGAAAGGCTGACTTTAATGATAGGAAGAGAATCAATGTTGCAAATGTGGTTTTGAGATTTCCAAAGACGAGGGGTCACATGGCTGAAAACTCTAAACCGATGGTGGTCAAATGAGCAGGTGGTATAATGAGAATAATGGTGGAGAAGAATCAAAGAGTATGGGATGGGTGACAATGTTCAGTAGATAACAAGAGTATAGAAAGAACTAAAAGTAAGATGCACAATCTTACACATTTATGCAATATTTTAAAATAAGCAAGTGAAGAGTCTGAAACACAGGATTAAGATGTTCTGAAAGATATTTTAGTTTTGAAACGGTCAACTGTATGCAAGCTGTGAAGAAATTTCTGTGGTAGGCCAGAAAAGATCGAATTACAATAATCAATACAAGATGTAATCAGAGCACATACAAGAATAGGAGTACTTTGAGCTGCAAAGGATGGGCATAGCCAAATAATGTTACTTAGATCATGTGTTATTGATATTTGTTTCATAATCTGAGGTGCTATCAAAAACAACTAAATTTAACATATGAGGAAGGAGAGGTTTGTCAATACTCTCTATTTATTGACAATTCCAAAAGCAAATGTATTGAATTCATCCAAAACAGTTTTGGTTCCTACCAGAAGAACCTCTGTTTTGTGTTTGAATTAACTACTACTATTGAATTGAGAAAATTAGCAGACAACCATGATTTTAGTCTTTCTTCCCCTGGTACCTGTCATGGTCTTGGGTCTGTAACTGGGCATTTGAGTTTGACTTCTGACTTCTTTAATATTCTGAGGTGAAGATCCCAGTTGTGGTTATTATAGTTGTGATCCGTCTTTTTGTATCCCCAGGTCTTAGTTTCATATCTAGCCTTTGGTTCTCTGTCACCAAAGGCCCGTGAGTTCCTTGTCACAGTCTCTCTCATCCTCTGGCTGTTAGTCCCGTCAGATTAGTTTGTCTCAGTTTAGGTTTCTTGTGTCTGAGTTTTGACTTCAGTCCTGCATTTTGGCTCAATCCTGTCTGCCTCTTACAGCGGTACATGATAGTACCTGATAGCTGATACCAGAGGTATAGTTTGATTAGAATTATGCATGATTCACTATTAGCAATTAAAAAACAGTTAAACAGAAACAGTTTTAACACTATCACTTCTCTGATAAATAAAATCTGGATGTTAAGTTCTTTTATTCCAGTTCTGAGTAAAGATGAGCTGAAGGATCTCAGTCTCTGTGACGAAGAGGCTATCTCAAGCCTTGGCATTTGTAGGCTCCATTCGCAGCAGAAGAGCTGTCGGAGAGATTTTCCATGTCACGGGTGTCTTTTTACTGTAAGTAAATATGCCAAAATTAAAGGGGACTGGCCCACAAACCTTTAAACCAGTGGTTCCCAAAGTGTGTGTGTGTGTGTGTGTGTGTGTGTGTGTGTGTGTGTGTGTGTGTGTGTGTGTGAGAATTTAAAAAAAAGAGAATGCTTGGACACTGCTTGCATAATGGACAGGTTTTTGACGGGGCTCCCACACAAACGCAAAGCAGAAGATGAGGCATCCCCAAATATGCTTCCAAACCAACGTCCTTCCAAGCTAAAGACTAGAAAATGTGATGAAATATATCTTCCCTTTGGCTTCACCTGCACAACGGTGGTGCCAAGGTAGGTCTCTGCGAGAGAATTTGTTTGCCCTGCATCAGGAGCATGCGCTGGGCTGTCCAAATCACGGACAAACAGGATCCCACAGCTGTTTTAAACCCATTTGCACAGAGGCATTTTTTGAAAAATGTATTGATAGCAATGTTGAATATTATTACACATTAAAAAAAACAAAACAAAAAAAAACAACTACATGTAAAATAATTACACTATAAAGATTATTTGTTTTTCTGTTATTTAAAAGAGGTAGTTTATTTTATGTATTTCTCAACCTGTAATTTATTGCAGTTTATTTGTTTCATTATTTACAAAAGGTTTGAGGTGTGAAATAAACTTGATGCTTTGATTCAAATGGAGTTTGAAGTCAAATATGGGTGTGTGGTTGGAGGATGTGTTTGTGCTGGACCGCCGTTACTGTGGCTTGTGAATGGTCCCAAGCCTTCATGATGCTACCTCTCCTTGCCATTTTGATGCGGGTTGATTCATTTTCATCTGACAAAAGAATGCTGTTGCTACTCCGGCTTTTTTGGGGACCTTTTGGCAAAGTCTAATCTGGCCTTACTATTTTTAGCCTGATGAAAGAAGTAGAAACATATGATCATCTACCACAGTAGATGTATACAGATTTTTATGGGGGGGGGGCTTGCATTTTTTTAACAATAAGCATAAGCACAAGCTTTTTTGTGTGTGTTCGGAATAATAATCAACATATTTTTAAGTTGTATAATTCGTTTTTAATTATTTTTAAACATTAATTTGTTCATAATTGTCTAAAAAGGTTTTTTGTTTGGGTTCATGTATGGCATTTAAACAGCTTTCCATTGTACATCAAGGTTTGATCTGTCAGCTCTCAAACATTGGAGTAATTCAACTTGTATTTAGAATCACAATAAATAGCGCGAGTATGGCATTTGTCTTGTTTGTGAGATTGCACAAATAGAAAACAAATGAAAAAATACAATGACTTAAGCACAGCTATTCCAGTGAGTACAGGAAAGAGATTTTACTGTCCAGATGAGGAATGCCTCACTAATATGACAGACCTATTACCAGTAACGATCCACCAGACAAATGATGCAGCAGCCGATTCAATTTAACATCTACATTAGCCGTGTGATGTGATTTAGGGGATGCATGCACGCTTATTTTCCAGCCGGCACACACACACACACACACACACACACACACACACACACACACAAATACAGTCACCATCAACACAAATGCATGCTAAAGTCTGCATGCTCAGTAACACATAAATTTTGTAAGGTTTTTTTCAGTCCTCTTCCAAATACAGACACAAATACACATCTTTGGCCACACACACACACACACACACACACACACACACACACACACACACACACACACACACACACTGTCAGGCTGTTATGAATTCCACAGAGCGGAGTGCAGAGCAGGAGAGAGATAATGATAATAAATGGAGAGAGCCTGAATATTATTTGACTACTGTGCCAATATTAGCTCCTCATCTAGCCAGTGTACCTCACATTAAACAAGCCTAACACTTAATGTCATGGTGCGGCTGTGCAGTAGGCAGGAAGGACACCAGAGACAAAAGCGAACTCAAACGGGCAGCTTTATTGCTCAACTCTTATAAAAGCACAAGGAAACAAAGGCCAGGGGTAGATAATAAAAAAATTGAGATGCTTCAAGGAAAAACATGCTACTGGGAGGGATGCAGCCATGAGGGGCAACGTGACAAAGGACAAAGGAAGACTTGAACAATAAATATATCAGGCAATGAGGGGAGATTTATCACCAACCTAGACACGAAACAGAGAACCAAAGCAATACTAACAGAAACTAGGAACAAAGCCACTTCTTGAAACCCAAAAGACACTGAAAAATGCTAACCTCTGGGTCCACAATTCAAGAATCCTGACGCTGACATGTGTCCAAGACTAACTGTTTTTTCCCACTTTCACAAAAAATATGACTTTTGGTTTTGGTTCACTTTACTGTTCCACTCACCATTTAGTTGGAAGAGGTAACAGGGAACTAATGATGACATTAATTCAATTATAAAAAAAATGTAACAAGTGCAAACTGTGAAAACTACACATACAACTATCTGTACAGTCCAAATTGAACTGATATGAAATGACAAAATATACTCAAATAATAGTTCCCTATGTGGCACCATTTTTAAGACAGATTTATTATTAAAACCTGTTTTGGATTATAACTTGTTTCACATGGATCCAATCCCAATTGTCACTGGAGGAGAGTCAGGCTACTCACGTATCACTTGATGTCTGATTATGAAAATTATTTAGTCCCACATTCACACCAACAGTTAATTTAGAATTACCAATTAGACACCAACTTCCTGTAATGATCTTCCTGTAGATATATGTCTTAACTACTCTGTCACAGTATAGTAGTGAACGAGTTGTTAACCATGAACAGCGAATGCACCATTTCGTCTTTGTTTTTTAATTATGGTGAAAAATAACAGAAAAGTGTTTGCAGAATAATATAAAGTAATCATAAAGTTAACTTCCTTAAAAGTTATGCTTATAAAATGTCATCATTTTCTTTCATTACCAATTGTTACCTGTTAGACTTTTTTTTTTAAATTAACTGTGGCCTTGAAAAACAGTGTGGATTAAAGAGATTCTTGTTGCAATTCCCGCAAGGGTCTCCTGAAAACCTGAAAACATAATTCCTCAGAACACAGCTGTCCACAGGAATTAAGAGGCATAAGTTAATGCTGTCTAACATTAATCACTGCCATTTCTGGCATGACAGCAGTCAGCAAGAAGTCATTTATATATGGGCCAGGTGTAGGTCTTAAGTTATTCGTTCTCCCACTTGCTAGTGTTAAGTTATAGTCTAACTCCTTAATGAAAGCTACATTTGGGCTACAGCTGCTGCACCATCTGGCACTGTAAATTATGGAAGGGAACATCTAGTGTACACTGGATTGCGCTATACAGCAAAACCCTGTAACGTGTATTACATTAAGAGGCTAGTCTGCTGATACCTCTGTCACTCAGGACTCTATTATCATACTATCCATGCATAGGCACGTACGCACACACACACACACACACACACACACACACACACACACACACACACACACACACACACATACGCACACACACACACACACACACACACATACGCACACACACACACACACACACATATACAGTATGCCTGTATGTGTATAGACAAAGTGATTATAACTTGTTGTTGTTGTTGCATGTTGGTCCAACACACATCTCCCACACCTTTTACACAGTTTTAGACATTTTAATTAACTAAAGAAAACCAAAAATTCTTTAAATAAAAGGAACACAAATATATAAAAGCCATAGTGTGGAAGTTAAGGCCACGTTTGTTATATATATTCTGCTCTCTTCTAACACATCAAATGAGAACACATGTTATGTATGTATGTTTTTGCTTGGGTTTCTCATCAGCCCAGGCCTGACTTGGTCCTCCATCAACCCATGCCGTCAGTTTGACTCTACTATTCTTAGTGGGTCCATCTGCCACTATAGTCCCCCTGGACACCATGCCTTCAGACACAGTTCCCATCTGACAAACTGCTCTTACTTCCCCATACAGACAGGATGTATTAAATTGGTCATGGTAGGATTCTACTGCATTGTGTTTAATTAACACCGGTTGTCACTGTATAGGGGCTGGTGGGAGATGTAAATATCCTGAGGTTTCGCTTTGGCTCAGCACGGTGACGTTAGATGACAAAATACAGTATGAAAAATGTATGTGATCTGTCAGAAATCCACAGAAAGGCAGCACGAAAGAAATCCACACTGTGGGTCAACCTTTAGAAACAAATTTGGCTTTTGAAAAAAGACTTTCCTCTTCCCTGAACATGAATTAACCAACTGAAACCTTACTTGTTTGACACATTGCTGGTTTACTGATGTTTCTGAGTTGGATTTATTAAAACCTGTTTCAGTAAAAGAGATTTTGGTCCTTACTATCATAAAACAATAAATGAAAAGAACATTACATATAGCATGTTTGTAATGTGGACACCTGTCAAAAGGATGCCTGTAAAAACCATCAGACGAGCAAAAACAGTTGCATCAAGTTATGGTCGTCTTTAATCCTGCTGCTGCAACATTTGAAGCTAAATTCTAAATTTGACAGTTTCTAGTTCTATATAGTTTATTTAGTTGAGTTGCAGATTTTTCTCTCCACCAAAATGAGCTTCCATAATTGCATTTTTTATAATAATGATAATAATAATGATAATAAAAATAATAAGCGAATACAACTGCTAGATTTTGTTTTACACAATACAGGAGTGTGTTTTTGCTCTTCTCTATCTTTCCTTAGGTCCATCATTGTCTACAGGTTTCATGGGAAGTATCAGAAGCAATAGAGGAGAGCAGGTGGAAGAGAGGGAAGGCCAAAGCTGTGCATAGTGGCCTTCCCTGACCTGGACTGCTTTGTGAAAGTCAGAGGCTAACAAAAAAGACAGAATACAGTAAGAAAAGAGAAGGGATGGCAGACAGTAAGAGAAAAGAAGGGAAAGGGGAGGTGTGAAGAAGGAAAAAGCTAAAAGAGAAAAAACAAAAACGGCAGCGAACAAGGGAAAGAGACTTGACAAAGACAGTCCCTGGGGTTGTCTTCCTTCTTCTGTGTGCAATTATATGTGCATGTGTGTGTGTCTGTATGTGTGTGCATGTTTGTGTAATGAGCATAGTGGGCTCCTGAAGCAGTCATGCTGAGTTGCAAAACCAAAAGAGACAATAGAATGGCTGCAAAGAGGGGAGAGGGAAGTCGTTATGGACCCAATAATACATATATATGCAGGCAAGTCACACACAAAACTCCAGTGAATCAGTGAGCCAAAACTGTCACAGTGAGAGAAGGTTCCACTGGGTGCCAAGTTGTGTCCCTGTCGATTAGAAAAATGCTGGTGGCATTTGAAACAAACATACACACACACACACACACACACACACATACACACACACACACACACACACACACACACACACTTTGAAAAAAAGAGTAGAACAGGCCTTGCAGTACAAGAGTGTATCTTCTTGTCACATCTGGCTTGTGGAACTGAACAACGAATGAACTGAGTACAACGTTATGACACAGTTTAAAAGCTACAGAACAAACAAACTTGCAAAGACAATACAAACACCATCACGTTTGACAGTACATAGTTAGTTCATCTCAAATCAACTCTTAGGCCATCTGGTTTTTATTAAAATTTTACAGTAGGAAGTTTGATGAGAAATCTCACCTTCATATGTCAAATACCTTTGAGGTTATATTTTCTGGAAAATTGGTCTGTCAACCCACTTTGAAGCCATCAAAACTTGATGAATATCACAAAAACTATTAAATATATTTTTAAAAATGCCTGAAATAACCAATGCCCTTTCTTACATGAATCATGGACTATTGGTAACCTACCTGCATCCTTTCACTCTCCTCTGTGAGTTTGTTGTTATTCCAGTTACTTCCATGTTGTAATTTATACCTAATACTTATACCTAATTTAACCTAAGTTAACCTTGGAATATTTAGTACCAAATAATGTTTTTGCATAGACGACTTCCTATCATAGCACCAGGCAGTGAATTCTTGAGAGAAACCAATTTTTTCACAAAAGCTGGTAGAAACAGTTGAGATGCCCAGGTGTTTGATTTTATACACCTGTGGCCATGGAAGTGATTGGAACACCTGAATTAAGTGATTAGAATGGATGAGGGAATAACCTTGGCAATATAATGTAATTTTACATTCAGAGATATAAAGAAAACTAGTATAAATCAATTTATAAAACTCATAATAACTTATTTTGGAACAATCTTTACATGTTTATAGAACAATTGTTCTCTCCCTGATCTCCTCAGCATCTCTCTGCAGCCTCATGTCCTCAAATCATTTATATTTGCATTTTTAATAAGAATGCTATTTAAGCATTTACTTTATTGTTATCAAAATCATTATTATTCAATAATACTATAATTTTCAACTATATATTTAAGCTTTTAACAGACATTTATGCAATATAATGAAGGAATGCAGGATAAACACAAAGAATGTTAAATGCTTAAATTCAAAGAGAATTTGGATAATTTTCTTCAATCTTTTAACACAGGTTCTCTCCTCTGAAATACAACTTTAAAAAAAACCCTATATACTAATAGGTAAGTATACACTCTTCTCTTCTTGTTGTCCTTAGCGGGCGACCAGCGGCGGTGATCTGCCGCGCAACCAGTACGCTGCTGTACACTGTAAAACCTAATAAGTTCACAGAACTCAAAAATTGTTGTGTAACAGATTACACAACAATTTTTTAGTGATGTTTTTAAAAGTTTTAAGTTTAACTAAAATAAAAATTATAGTTGCAGTTGCCTTAAATTACCTCAATGTTAACTCATAAATGTTGATATTCCTCAACTTATAATTAGGGAGTAATAAACTCAAAATGTTCAATTTTTTCAACTTAATTAAGGTGGGAAATACACTCAAAATATTTTACATATTGCAACTCATACGATGTGGGAAATAAACTCAACTTTTTCATATTTTCTAACTTATAATATGGGAAATAACACTTAAAATCTTCAATATTTTTTAAAATACTGTGGGAAATACACTTACAAATAATTCTAAACTGTTTGCCCAGTAAATTATAATCAGCTAAAAGTGTTAGAAAACATGAAAGTAACAACACTAACAATTTAACAACTTTTTATTAAACACAATGTGCTTTTAAAAAGGCACAAACAACAGAGCTCACTCATAAAAAAGTGATTCATAAATAAAACAAGAGAAAAAGACTCCAAGGGTCTCCATCTCAATTCTAAAATTCAATAACATTTTCAGTATTAACAGCAATTGCAGCTATTAGAACATTGATGCATTTAACACTTACTGTACCTTGACAGCTGCAGCTCACTTTCTTTTTTAAAAATACATAAAAAAAACAGTACTGGTTTCCACTGCTGTACTTATAGGGAACAAACATCAAGGCAGTGCATTTACGTATTAGGCAACAGAACATTAAACATGAATAGTGAACTGAACAGTCATTCATCTTAAATGTGAGGTAGAAGAGGCAAATGATTAGGAAAAAAACAAACAAAAAAGCTTCCTCAATACTCAGCTTAACAAGTAGTCCATTCTGAGTGATTCACTCATTGAACAAATCATTCTTCAGCATCAGTAGACGCCCTTTCAGTGGTTTGTTGTCCTCAAGGCACATCACAACCTTCTGGATAAATGTGAATGTAAGCTCAAGTTTCTTTGGGTATTGTAGGTCTAATGCATAGATGTACCCAAAGAGCAGGAGAAATGACTCAGCCAGATTTGTGGGACCATTCACAAGTATTTCATCCTCAACGACAATGCAGATGCTTTCGGGACTGAAGAGGGCCGAATCAGTAGTGTCATCCGTGACAACTGTCAGCAGAGCCACAGGAGTGTCAGTGAGGTCTGGACCATCTGCTGACTGCAAAACAAAAATAATACAAGAATGAGTTCAGCCCCACAAGGACACAAATCATGCTATTGATTAGAGGTGTGAATCTTCATAAGTCGCACGTTTCTTTTAGGATTATAATGTCAACGATTTAATTTGATATTGCGATACATCATGATGCATTACAATAATCTTAATTTGGGTTTGGTTTCAAAACATGTGTGTAAATAAATGTTTTCAATAATAAATATATGCCAAGATATTCGTTTTTGTTATTTACCAAACATTTCTCTGACCACAACATGGCACCTCCAAAAAAATAGAACACTTGAATTTTAAAAAGGGAGATAGTTTTTATCTGCAGATTTTTTTTGTATAATAATCTTTCAACTATTTTCATGTTTTCTGGTTTATGCGTAACAATCTTCTTGCAATCTTATTCAACAATAGTTGATATATGGGAGAAAACAAGTCAGATGAGGACTGTGTTGAACATCCTTCCTGATATACACCCTGGTTCTCCTTGAGTTCTGAGCGATGTCATATAGTTGATGCTGAGACCAGTACACTTATATCAGAAGTCCTGAATAACGTGGAGGCATCTTCACGCAGGTACACAGGAAGTGCACGAAGGACGAGGGCCTGTCTTGTATTTACATCATGCTGTTCCTAGATGAACACACAATATCTATTAGAATAGTATTTACACAAATGCAGAGTAAAAACAAAGTGTTGGATAGCCATGTTCTGATTGTCATTGTTATAGATCAGGGGTGTCCAAACTTTTTGTGTAACGGGCTAAACCTGTCAATCTAGAAGGGTAACCCAAAAAAAAATCTAAAAATTTTGAATAATTCAAGGCAAAATTCTCTAGTTTCTTTGTATTTATTTTTTATTTAAATTGGGACACAAATGATAAAACTCACCCACTGACAACTGGTGAAATGTTGACTCTCTGTAGCGCTCTTTGCAGTCTGATATCTGTAAACAATATGTGCACAAAGACGACTTATTAATGTTCAAAAACATTTTTTGCACAGCACACACACACAAGTAGTCAGCTGATCTCATCTGATGCAGATCTGCTCCTTGATCAAGTGACATTTGTCCGGATTTTTGGCACGAGTGACGTCGAATCAGCACCGCAGCTGGATGGCCCGATTTACATACCCAGCGCAGCTGATACTCACCACAATAATTTACTAAGATTATATGCACTCCTGTTATTAAGTCCAGTTCAGTCTGTTAATGTTAACCGTTTCAAACTAATGTTGATAGGTGTGTTGCTAAGCTTAATAACTTAAATAACAAACTTGAAATTTACCCGTCCTATTTTCCCTTTTATTGTTTTTTCTCTGTGCTGTAAATCTTCTGTCTGAGAAGAAATCTGAGGCTGCTGTTCTGAAAATAAGCTACCAAAGCTTTTTCTGAATGAATCAATAAAGATCCATTTATGGAAAGCTGTGATGAAAGCAGTTTTGTCTTTAATTATATTCAACAATATAACATATTCGACCACTTTTAAGTGATTTTGTGATCTTTAATACACTTTAATACACTAAAGTTAAGGTTATTTACCTAATTTCTAGTAAGTAGCCCTCAGTGAAAAAAGTTTGGACACCCCTTCCTTACAGGTTAGGGAGTATTTGTGATCCGCACAGTCTGCATCAATGATTCTTTCTTAGCCTGGGAGCAGAACGCGGCTCTTTATTTTCATTTCATTTCAATTTACCTAGCAAAGATCGATAGGGTCTGGCTTAAAGGTGTCAAGGAGGCGCCTCAGTCTGGCTGGTTGAGCCTTGTTGAATTAGCGCGAACAATTTAGCTGAACTTCATTTGTAGCACCGAGTTCGACCAGTGTATAATGTTAGGCTGAATCAGGCGATGCATTTTTCCGCAAGCCTTGACTTGTAGAGCTCGCTTAGTGGAATACCCCTCTAAACTGTTAAAAGGATTTCGAGATTATCTCACAACCACACATTTGAGACTACGAAAAAATACAAACGTGTCTAATTACCATCATGATAACACACTCATGTTGTTTATTATTGTTCGCTTCATGCTAGCACACACACACAGCTCAACAGCGTAAACTACTGACTGTGTAACACGGACACTTATTGAAATAAGTATACTCACAATACGCACGTACATTACCGGCGAATACGACAACCGGTAGAAACGGACAGTGGAAAGTTTTAGTAGAAAGTTCAAATGCATGGAGCTAGAACTGCCACCGTCAACTTCCCGGGCAAGAATACAATGCATTATGGGAAATGTTGTCCCCCACGGAAAACCGCCAAAACGTTACATCATTCTAATTTGAAATAACATTACGTATTTGTCACATTAGAAAACTTCCCACATTACAATTACTTGGATTCGAATTCATTTATAACAAACATTCACTGTGCACAAAGTACGAATATATTTCCAGTAAAAAATAAAAAAGAATGTTTATCGAAATTAAATTTAAACAAAACAAAAACACGTTAGACTTACCAAATTTAGGGCAGTTGATGAAAAAAAATAAGGTGGTGGTCGTGGTAGGTTGAAGTTGGGGACTCTTAATCCACACGGGCTGGCCAAAACTTCCCCGTATCAAGGTAAATTCAAGATGGCTGACTCAGCTTTCCTGAGGGAGCGACAAGACTCCACCCACCAGAACGTCACTAATATATGCTTCTTAAACTTTTTGAGCGTTCCAAAAAAATTAGCTAAAAAATATTGAGCCCTATTCAATTAAAGCTGCACAAAAGCCAACAGAGCTCAATACTTTATAGTTTGCTCAACTACAAAACGACATTTGAGTGTTATGAGCTTATTAGTTATGAGCTAGAACAACTGTTAGGGATTACAGTGTAGGTGCCGCAGGTTCTCTTGCTTGACCAACGACTATCTTCCACGCTTTTCGATCTAAGGCGATGGTTCTTGCCTGCTCGAGGTCAAGTCGAAGGGCCTTCAAATCATCCTGGATTTGTTTCATCCATCCAGTCTTCTTTGGTGCATTTCGATGCACCCTCCAATCGGTGGGGCGGGTCAACCAGAGTAGGCCATATATATAATATATATTAGTGCTGTCAAACAATTAAAATGTTTAATCAGATTCATGACAGGGGTACTGTGGATTTTGATTAATCACAATTAAATATCATTAATTTTTTATTCTATATTAATCACCTTTCATTTTGCATGAGCAAACAGACTCGAGAAAAAAGGGGAAAATATACGCACTTAACATGTTTGTTAAGCATCTTGAACATTCATGTTAACAAAAAACTCTGTAAACATTTATCCACTCTCTCTCTGTCACTCTTGGGGAGGTACTTCAAGTCCTTGAAACAAGGAACCAAATCTATGTAAAGCGCGTGTTCTCAACGATATTAATAGGTCTGCAGTTTGTTGCAATCCACTTGGCAATTGTGTCAGTCAATATGTCTGAGGTAGACTTACTGAGTCCCCGATGCTCCGTGAGTGGTTTGTCACAAGCTAGGGTGATGCATTAGCCAAAGTTCTAGCAGCATGCCCGACTAACGTATGCTTCGCGTCAATGTAATATTTTAACCTTCGAAGTGCTTCGGTGAAAAGCAAATTCCTTCTTACACAATGTGCATAATACTTTATGTCGGTTGACTGTTCGATCTTGGTATTTTTTCAGGACTCAAATTTCCCATCAAGAGGGCAAATGTGCGTTTATCATTTTGCATATTCAATTCAATTCAATTTTATTTATATAGCGCCAAATCACAATAATAGTCACCTCAAGGCGCTTTATATTGTAAGGTAGACCCTACAATAATAGATACAGAGAAAAATCCAACAGTCAAATGATGCCCTATGAGCAAGCACTTCGGGGACAGTGGGAAAGAAAAACTCCCTTTTAACAGGAAGAAACCTCCGGCAGAACCAGGCTCAGGGAGGGGCGGGCCCATCTGCTGCCACCGGTTGGGGTGAGAGAAGGAAGACAGGATAAAAGACATGCTGTGGAAGAGAGACAGAGGTTAATAACAGATATGATTCAATGCAGAGAGGTCTATTAACACATAGTGAGTGAGAAAGGTGACTGGAAAGGAAAAACTCAATGCATCATGGGAATCCCCAGCATCCTGCTTCTATTGCAGCATAACTAAGGGAGGATTCAGGGTCACCTGGTCCAGCCCTAACTATACCCATATGGAAAAGAAATAGTAAAAACTTATATGTGATTACTCATGAAAGTGGCCACTTTCTCATTACTTTCATATATTGTTTTAGTAAGTATCCAAAACATACAAGTTTCATTATATAATTTTTCAAGGGATCTTATATCTGTTTTCACTCTTATGTGCTTTTCATACAAGTTTCACACAAGACAGATACAAACTTTATAAGATTTATATATATCTTTTCCATATGGGTATGCTTTAGCAAAAAGGAAAGTTTTAAGCCTAATCTTAAAAGTAGAGATAGTGTCTGTCTCCCGAATCCAAACTGGAAGCTGGTTCCACAGAAGAGGGGCCTGAAAACTGAAGGCTCTCCCTCCCATTCTACTTTTAAATACTCTAGGAACAACAAGTAGGCCTGCAGTGCGAGAGCGAAGTGCTCTAATAGGGTGATATGGTACTACAAGGTCATTAAGATAAGATGGGGCCTGATTATTTAAGACCTTGTATGTGAGGAGCAGGATTTTGAATTCAATTCTGGATTTAACTGGGAGCCAATGAAGGGAAGCCAAAAGAGGAGAAATCTGCTCTCTCTTTCTAGTCCCTGTCAGGACTCTTGCTGCAGCATTTTGGATTAGCTGAAGGCTTTTCAGCGAGTTTTTTGGACATCCTGATAATAATGAATTACAGTCGTCCAGCCTGGAAGTAATAAATGCATGAACTAGTTCTTCAGCGTCACTCTGAGACAGGATATTTCTAACTTTAGAGATGTTGCGCAAATGGAGGAAAGCAGTCTTACATATTTGTTTAATATGTGCGTTGAAGGACATATCCTGGTCAAAAATGACTCCAAGGTTCCTCACAGCGTTACTGGAGGCCAAGGTAATGCCATCCAGAGTAAGAATCTGGTTAGATACCATGTTTCTAAGATTTTTAGGGCCGAGTACAATAACCTCAGTTTTATCTGAATTAAGAAGCAGAAAGTTAGCGGCCATCCAGGTCTTTATGTTTTTAAGACATTCCTGCAGTTTAACTAATTGGTGTGCGTTATCTGGCTTCATGGACAGATAGAGCTGGGTGTCATCTGCATAGCAGTGAAAACGTATGCTATGTCTTCTAATGATGCTGCCGAAGGGAAGCATGTATAGTGTAAACAGAATTGGTCCTAGCACTGAACCCTGTGGAACTCCATAATTAACCTCAGTGTGTGAAGAGGACTCTCCATTTACATGTACAAACTGGAGTCTATTAGATAGATATGATACAAACCACTGCAGCGCAGTACCTGTAATACCTACAGCATGTTCTAATCGCTCTAATAGGATATTATGGTCAACAGTATCGAATGCTGCATTAAGGTCTAGCAGGACAAGCACAGAGATGAGTCCACTGTCAGAGGCCATAAGAAGATCATTTGTAACCTTCACTAAAGCTGTTTCTGTGCTGTGATGAGCTCTGAAACCTGACTGAAACTCTTCAAATAAGCCATTCCTCTGCACATGATCAGTTAGCTGTTTGACAACTACTCTTTCAAGGATGTTTGATATGAAAGGAAGGTTGGAGATTGGCCTATATTTAGCTAAGACTGCTGGGTCTAGAGATGCTTTTTGAGTAAAGGTTTAACTACAGCCAGCTTGAAGGCCTGTGGTACATAGCCGATTATTAGAGATAGGGTGATCATATTTAAAATCGAAGAATTAATTAATGGCAGGACTTCTTTGAGCAGTTTTGTAGGAATGGGGTCTAAAAGACACGTTGATGGTTTGGAGGAAGTAATTATTGAAGTTAACTCAGAAAGATCAATTGGAGAAAAAGAGTCTAACTTAACATCAATGGTACTGAAAGTAGCTGTAGATAATATTACATCTGTGGGATGATTATTGGTCATTTTTTCTCTAATGATAAAAATTTTATTTGTGAAGAAGTTCATGAAGTCTTTACTAGTTAACGTTAAAGGGATGGCTGGCTCAAAAGAGCTCTGACTTTTTGTCAGCCTGGCTACAGAGCTGAAGAGAAACCTGGGGTTGTTCTTATTTTCTTCAATCAGTGATGAATAGTAAGATGTTCTGGCTTTGCGGAGGGCTTTCTTATAAAGCAGCAAACTATTTCTCCAGGTTAAATGATGATCCTCTAACTTTGTGACACGCCATTTCCTCTCCAGCTTACGAGTCATCTGCTTTAGGCTACGTGTTTGAGAATTATACTACGGAGTCAGGTACTTCTGATTTGAGACCTTAGTTTCCACAGGAGCTACAGTATCCAGAGTCGTACGTAGTGAGGAGGTGAAATTATTAACAAGATAATCTACCTCTGTTGGAGTAGCTTTCAGATAGCTGCTCTGCTCTATGTTGGTACAGGGCATTGAAGATGATAACAGTGGGTGGATTATATTCTTAAACTTAGTTACAGCGCTTTCAGAAAGACATCTACTGTGATAAAGTCTACTCTCCACCGCTGTGTAATCAATTATTGTAAATGTAAATGTTATCAGGAAATGATCAGACAGGAGAGGGTTTTCAGGAAACACTGTTAAATGTTCAGTTTCTATGCCATATGTTAAAACAAGATCTAGAGTGTGATTAAAGTGGTGGGTGGGTTCTTTTACATTTTGAGAGAAACCAATTGAGTCTAATAACAGATTAAATGCCATGTTGAGGCTGTCATTTTTAGCATCTACATGGATGTTAAAATCACCCACAATAATTATTTTATCTGAGCTCAGAACTAAATTAGATATAAAGTCTGAGAAATCAGACAGAAACTCTGTGTAAGGCCCAGGTGGACGATAGATGATAACAAGTAAGACTGGTTTCTGAGTTTCACAGCTGGGGTTGACGAGGCTAAGCATCAGGCTTTCAAATGAATTAAAAGTCTGTCTTGGTCTTTTGTTGATTAATAGGCTGGTGTGAAAAATTGCTGCCACACCGCCCCCTCGGCCTGTGCTTCGAGATTTCTGGTAGTTAGAATGACTCGGGGGTGTTGATTCATTTAAACTAACATAATCATCCTGCTGCAACCAGGTAAATCAATTTGTTGATAAATTATTAAGTCATGTACTAACAGAGACTTATCCACAAGACTTGGAGACTGGTGGATTATATTTAATAATCCACATTTCACTGTTTTACTCTTTGGTTCTGATGTGGATATTGTATTGTTCTTTCTTTGTGATTTTTTATGTTTAAGTTGTTTGTTGCTGGTTTTTAGTTTGTTTTTTGTCTTTTTGGAAGCTGACACAGTCTCTATGGAGATGGGTTTTTGGGGGGGTAGCAGGAGGAGAGAAGCTGCAGAGAAGCGTGTAAGACTGCAACTCTGCTTCCTGGTCCCAACTCTGGATAGTCATATTTTGGGGAGTTTAATAAATTTGTCCATATTTCTAGAAATGAGAGCTGCTCCATCCAAAGTGGGATGGATGCTGTCTCTCCTAACAAGACCACGTTTCCTCCAGTTTGCCAATTATCTATGAAGCCCACATCGTTTCTGGGACACCACTCAGAAAGCCAGTAATTTAAGGAGAACATGCGGCTAAACATGTCACTCCTGGTCTGATTGGGAAGGGGACCAGAGAAAACTAGTCCGACATTGTTTTGGCAAAGTTGCACACCAATTCAATATTGATTTTAGTGACCTCCGATTGGCGTAACAGGGTGTCATTACTGCTGACGTGAATTATGATTTTACTGAATTTACGTTTACCTTCAGCCAGCAGTTTTAAATTTCCTTCAATGTCGCCTTCTCTGGCCCCTGGAAGACAATTGACTATGGGTGCCGGTGTCTCTAGCTTCACATGTCTGAGAACAGAATCACCAATTACCAGAGTTTGACCCCCGGCGGGTGTGTCACAGAGTGGTGAAAAACAGTTAGACACATGAACAGGTTGGTGGTGTACCTGGGGCTTCTGTTTAGGACTATGCTTCCTCCTCACCTTTCCCCAGCTGCTGGGGGTCTGCCGGGGAACAGCTAGCGGGGCCTACGCTATCTTCGGCTGCACCAGCTACAGGGGCCTGGCTAGCTACGGGTGAATGAAGGGTGCGAAGCCGAGTCTCCAATTCAGTAATCCTGGCCTCCAGAGCTGGATCCAAAAGAGCACTCAAAAACAAGTTCACTGTACTTATAAAAGAGGCAGACTTAGGTTTGATCTCTGGCCGGGGCCTCGACTGATATCAGGAGGAGCCCTCCTTCATCCTGGAACAGGGAGCAGTGGGAGCTGTGGAAGTAGGCCTCTCATCCTCAGTCTATAGCCCCATTAACAATAAGGCAGGTGAGGAGAAGGCTGGGGAGGTGGCACAGCTGGGCTTCCAACAGGCTGGACAGCAGCACTGATGTAGGAATTTTCTCAGGTGAGGTTAAGCCTAAGAACTGGGAGACTTCTTCATCTAAAAAAATGAAGTCTCTGGACTAATTACTAGTGATGTGTCGGTCATGAACAAAACTGCTCTTAGAGCTGACTCTTTGAAGTGAACTACACAAACTGGCTCCTTATTCGGAGCCGTGGGGTGTTTTTTCTTTCTCTCAACCTCTCTCTCTCACTTTTTTTTGCTTCACTCCGCATGCGAGCCTTATGCTTGCACTGGGCAGAGGGGCAGTAGTTACACTGCAGTAGCTCAGGAACAGAGCAGGAGGGAAAGAGAGAGAAAGAGAGCAGGGACAACAACATCACATTAGAAAAGTATATTAATCATCCACAACTATTTTCAGTTGCGGATGATAAAGGATTCAGAAAGTTTATTCATGCAGGCCCATATGACAGAGAATGTGCATCTTCTTTTTGTTTTGCATATTTTTATTTATATTTAATTGTGTTGTGGTTTGCAGTGTTTTGTGTTGTTTCACTTTTAAATATTTTTAAAAGGAAAAAGCTGAAAATTTAAATAGTTAAAAGTTTAAATGTAAATAGTTGGTTTTTGTATTATATGATTTATTTATACATTTTATGTGGAGTGAATAAATAAAAGCACATTTACGATGGCCCCTAGAGACAAAGCACGTACAAACTCCAAAACACGTGCAAACTCCCAAGGACAGACAAACTCCAAAACACGTAAAAATTCAGAAGCACATAAAAACTCAGAAGCATGTACAAATTCCGAAGCATGTGAAACCTCCAAAACATGTACAAACTCCAAAGAACAAAACAGAGCACAAAGTGCTGTGCTTTTGTTACCCTAGTAAATGGTCAATGAACTGCTTCTTATATAGCGCTTCTCTACTCTCACGGACTACTCAAAGCACTGTATTCAACAACCACACCCATTCTCGCAAGCACTGACTCTGAGTGCTTTTCTAAAAACATTCGTGGCTACACAAGCCAGGAAGTACCAATGACAGGATTTGGTGTGGTAGTAACAGGTAAATTAACTTTTTTTAAAATTATTTGAATATATATGAGTACTTCGGTATAAATACACAAACAATAAACATGCTTTCAATTGTGTAATTTAAGTGATCTAGATAGCTTTGTTTTGGAAGTTCAGTTTACGCTAGCAATGCGTTTTGGAGTTCGTATATGCTTCGGAGTTTGTACGTGCTTTGGAGTTTTTACGTGCTTTTTGGAAGTTGTACCTTTTTGTACTTGCTTTGTCTCCAGGGGCCAGCGTATATATTTATATATAAACATATATAAATAAAACCACGTTTGTTTGTTTTTTACATTAGTAATTCCTTTTGTGCATAATTTTACATTGTTGTTGATAATAAATTAATTAAAGCAACAAAACAACCCGAATAGCCGGTTGGGAGCCGGTTGGGAGCCAGAAGAGCCGGCTCTTTTTAGTGAGTCAAGCCGAAAAAGCCGGTTCTCTAGAACGAGCAGGAATTCCCATCACTACTAATTACTATATCTCCACTGCCATGAGACTCTTGCCATTGGTCTGCTCATTACCAATCATTCAGAGCAACACTATTGTGACGTTTTCCTTATTCAGACAAATAAATGGTTCCAGTCAGGGCTGTGTTGATGTCATAATTCATGCTAGCTTGTGCGTGGGTTCCACAACACAACCTTCGTCCTATTTTTTTACTGACTTAAAAATTAGTTTTAATAAGCTGTGCTCCATATCTATTTATTTGTATTCATGTATAATTTTTCCAGCTTAAAAAGACAAAAACTTATCCATTTAGAGGCTGAAGCAATTAGTTGTGACAACAGTTCAAGCCCACATGACACTTCCCTGAGGAGACTCAGGAGGTTGTGCAAATACTACTAAGACTTAAGAGTCACACTAACTAAAACTAGATCATTTATGTCTATGTAAATAAACAAATAGCTTTTTCAAGAATATTTCACAATTTTCAACTCCTTTCAGCTTTTCATGTTTGTTTTTTCTAACACATTACAGTGCAAACACTGGTGCGATGCATAATGGATGCAAAAATCATATTTGTAATTAAATATTCTTGTCTGATCACATTGTGTAAATCCATAACATCTCCACAACAAAATGCTTTTACTGAGAAACAGATTCCTCATTTGTTGAATTGTTGCTTTGTGGGTTACTGTGATTGACCAAACTATTCCAGCTCATGCAGCCCTTTGCACTTTGCTGCATCTACATGAATCAAACACAGCCTGTGTCATTATTACTCTCCCCAAGCATAATGAACTTTTAACCTTCAAAGCATATTAATATTTATCAAGAAAAACAAGTTCCATAAAATCCTTACATTAATATTTATCTTCAAACTAGCTAAAAGCAGTGTTTTCTTCTCTACATTGAAATGACTACGTTTTTATTGCCTCTGCTGCTGTGCTCTTAGATTAAATTTCTGTGCAGTTCAACATGTAATATTCACGCTTCAAAGGCCAGCCAACAAGAAGGCTCATGCTGTGTTCATTAAAACATTAATACAATATCACAATAATAAAGCAATAACAACTAAAGTACATTATTAAAAAGTGCAGACAAGCTTACCTATTCTACAGTCACAGGAGGAAAAGGAGATATATAGCACAGTTCACAACATCAGTTATCTCAAAGTGTGAAGGACAGCAAGAATAGGGGTGATGTGCGAGGACTGGCAGCCTAGCTGCTGGAAAAAATTATCTAAATGTGATATTAATGTTCATTTTCTTTTTTGTTTTCTTGTTTTTCGCTTTGTGATTTTTATGCTTACTGGTATATTATTTATAGCACCATTATACAGCAACCATTATATGTTAATTCAATAATTTATTAACAAGATAAATTAATAATTGGAACTTAAACTCATATGTTGGGCAAAGAAACTGCAATCCTTGTAGCAAGAACTCTTTTTTTCTGGTCCCTGTTATTTTCTTAGCTTCTCTCTTTCTCCTTTTCTCTCTGAGATCCCGAATGTTATTTTTCTCCCACAGCGGGTGACAGTGAATATCATTCTGCTCTCCCTCAGCTTAAGGCGCCTCCTCCAGTCTCTCTGTATCCTCCTCTGCCACAAATGTTTCCTCCACATGGCCATCATTGCATACCCCTTTGTCTAAGTCTCCCTCTGCAATTCAGTTATGAATTCTCTTTGCTGCATTCAGTGGAAAACCCCTACAGTGTTGTATAAAGCATCAAGCTCTAAACAGCATTCATAAACTGACAGAGCAGATTTATCCAAATCCACTGTCCTACATGTAAACTAAATAGTTCAACAAGTTAAAAAT
This sequence comes from Copadichromis virginalis, assembly GCF_057382275.1. Lineage (NCBI taxonomy): Eukaryota > Metazoa > Chordata > Actinopteri > Cichliformes > Cichlidae > Copadichromis > Copadichromis virginalis. The sequence continues at coordinate 4,437,217 of NC_140623.1, read as the reverse complement.
AAATAAATAAATTGTGCTTTATCTCCTCCTTTACGTTAAAATGTGTGTGTACTGATTTCAGCCATTATGTAGGGCACAGAAAGAGGCTGCTTTGGTTACAGCAACTAATAGAACACTGGCTGTAAAGTAATGTGATGTAAATGGAACTGGAAAACCATGGATGTCCTTTGAGGTTTCAACAAAGTAGCATACAAGCACCTTTCTGACCAGTGCAGCATGATAAAACAAAATTCAGAATCTTCTGTTTCAGCTGTTGTTGTATTTTTTAGCAACAGTTGTGAATATTTTTCCTCAATCTGTCATCTGTCCCTACTGTTTTAATGTTCCTCTATTAATCTGGTAGCACTAAAAGAAAAATGTACAATTTTATTAATTCTCTGTATGTTTAAAAAACGGACCAAACAAAAAACAAAAAAAACACTTTCCAACTCAAAATTTCCTGAAAGATTGTAAGAGGGTGATTCTAGTGGATAATTTGAAAGCCCCCTGTTGTAGCCGTCTATTCAAAGTAAACTGTTAATATAAAATAGAAAGGTGTCTTTTTCAATTTTTTTAGGTCAGTTCTTTAATATCATAGTTCACATTATTAAAATGAAGCATTTTCTTTTTATCTTAGTTTTATCAAATTGTCAAATTTCCTTAAAATGATATCACATTAAAAAACAAAAAGAGCAATCTTTGAAAAAAATGAGAGTCAGAAGAACAAGAAATATTTTCTTCATCCCATGTCAGAACATCTGCTGAAAAGGGGGTAGGTGCAAGAAGCTTAAGTGCAAAGCTTTGTGTTGCTTTTTTGTTATTATCATTTTAAAACAACACAATAAAAAAATCATCATATTCTACAATCTTCTGAATGAATTCAAAATGTATTTATAGAGTACAATATTACATTACAAGCTTTATTTTATTTGCAAAATGCTCCTGATAAATCACATTATTAGAGCATGACAGTGTTCCAAAGAGCTTTTAGTTCTAATGTCGTCAAATACGTCCAGCTGTGAGGTGCAGTTGCTGTTCACCAACATTTAAAATTTGAAGTCAAAAGCTTCACAGACTATGGATTTTAAGAACTAGTCCTACTTAAAGCACTACATATCGGCTGGGACATACTGTCAATTCCTGAAAAGAAAAATCTCGGTGGTTGCAAAAGGTTCATCATGGTTTATAATGAACAAGATGTTGCCTCATTTGAGTTCAATGTATCTACAGCAGATAAAGTTCTAGTAATATTGATTCTAAGTCATTTGAGTCAAAGACAGCTGTATCATGACTGATGACCTTTTCTCTCTCTGCGCCATCTCACTAATCATTCTCCCCCACATATCTAATACTGCAGAAATCCTCCATAAACATCCCTCATACACAATTTCCCCTCTCATTTGCACCTTATCCTGCTGATTCTGTCTAAAATAAAGCAATGAAATGAATCCATCACTGGGCTGATAATGAAAGACGACGGAGACACTGCTTCCGGGATTTTATTTTGTACATTTAGCCGGAAAATGACTCTGAACTGTCATAAAGTGAAATTCTCTGATGGAAGCATTTGTGTATGTGAATGCTGTATGCGTGTGTGTGTGTGTGTGCTATGCATGTGTGTGAGAAAGCGAGTGTGTATGGCTTCGAGCCTCAGTCATCATGAATCATTGATTTAAATGATCCTAGCATGCTAATTCCTGCTGATTCCTTTCCATGCTGTTATTATAAAAGTCAGCACAACAGTCATTAAGAGCTGAAAACAGCTTAAAACTTTACCCATCTGACTCCTGAATGAACCCAGCACAGCACGCCATGAAACATGACCCTGTGTGGGTGTGTTTGCATGTGTGTGTGTGTGTGTGTGTGCATGTGTGTGAGAGAGAGGGGGAGTGCGTGTGAGCGTCCTAATCCAGGATTTATTGGCCATTAGTACAGCCTGAAAGTCATTACAGTTCATTTTGCTGCCGGCTTGACGTTTTATTAGGACAAATACAGGCTTTTTGGATACGTGTATGTGTGTACTTGTGTGTATAAGAGTGCGTGTGCGCTTTAGTGTTTGTGGGTACGTTTGCATGTGAGTGTTCGAGAGTGACATTTTATCAGGACAAATTTCCCTACAGGGATCAAGGCCGTGATTTCTCAGAGCAGGAAAAAGACTAAAAAGCCTCAAGAAAGCAGAGATAGATAGATAACAGAGGGATTGACAGCTGGATAGAGACAGAAAAGAAAGATTCATATGAGCTGCAATAGACAAATGATGTGAAAGACAGACAAATGGACAGAGAGAAAGATCATATGTGGGTTGGACAGATGGACAGTGACCTAATAGGCAAATAATAGAGGGAAATTGTGTGAGATGATGTGGAGAAAAGCATATGAGATTAGAGAGGCAGAAAGAAACATGTAATGGATAGACTGATGGTAGGTAACGTTAGTGATGATGGATGGAGTTCAACAAATCTTAAAGTTTCTGGGCTGACAATTACGCCCACAATCTTTAGTTCTGTTCACCAGGTTTTGGCGCTGGATATGTGAAGACCAGTGTTATTAAGTAATGCGTTACGGTAACTATGTTATTATTGTGGTAACGAGCATGGTAACTAGTTATTATGCCAAAATCAGGAACGTTTTAATCATTACTGGGATTTAGATAGGGTCGTTATTCGTTACTTTGTGTGTTGTGTTCGACTTACCTCGGAAATCGGAACATGGACCTGGGAATAATGTCACACTCGAGTAAACGGTGCTCTGGTTAGCCTCATCGGAGAAGTCGAGATTCCAATATGGAAAATGCCCTCAAAAACGGCTGCATTGCTAGCTCTACAAAAAGACTAAACACTACTCCTACACTACTACTAAACACATATGCAGCCATAGCTGTACTCGGTGGGCCGATGGTGATTTTTCGTTTTGATGTGCCAATGTCTTGGGGGGGGTTGTTTTTCCATAACGGTATAAACAATGAAAGGTGGTGGATTGGCCAGATGCTGGCAGATGTGTAAAAATAACTCAATTGTTTGGTGGTAGCATCACGTAGCTTCCACAGATTCAGCACAAGAGTTGGCAGTTCATCTTGTAATCGGAAGGTTGCCGGTTCAAGCCCCGGCTCCGACAGTTTCGGTCATTGTGTCCTTGGGCAAGACACTTCATCCATTGCCTACAGGTGGTGGTCAGAGGGCCCGGTGGTGCCAGTGTCCGGCAGCCTTGCCTCTGTCAGTGCACCCCAGGGCAGCTGTGGCTACAACGTTGCTTGCCATCACCAGTGTGTGAATGAATGACTGAATGTAGTGTAAAGTAGTCCTTAGGGACTAAGTAAAAGCGCTATACAATACAGGCCATTAGCAAGTGGTGGAGGCCAGCAGGTGGATGAGGGAAAGGGGAGGCAGGAGGAGGAGAGACCCGAGGCGGCCGCCGGTCCGAGTGTCAGGTGAACTGACAAGTAAGAAGTTATGACCTGCAGTCTATCTGGGTCTGATATAAACCAAGTTTAGGTGGAGTTTATTTTCGTTGTGCTGACTTTTTTCAGTCAGTTAGAATACCTCGTACTGCTACTAGCTAGCATGACGGAGTTTCTATACAGCTGGGTGGGTGCTATGATGTTACTGATAGTGAACTGTATTTCGTTCATAAGGTTAGCTAGTAGAGTTGCCAACCGTCACGTAAAAAATGGAATCGTCTCGTATTCAGAGAAAATGTTACGTGTTTTGTATTGAGCTGAAAAGGAACGCAGTTTGTCCCAGACTTCAGCTGGAATGAGAAAAAGACACAACCTCAACCCGAAAAGGCCCCACAAGCTTATCTTTGATGATACCAGCCCAAACCAGTACTCCACCTCCACCTTGCTGGCGTCTGAGTCGGACTGGAGCTCTCTGCCCTTTACCAATCCAGCCATCTGGCCCATCAAGAGTCACTCTCATTTCATCAGTCCATAAAACCTTAGAAAAACCAGTCTTGAGATATTTCTTGGCCCAGTCTTGACGTTTCAGCTTGTGTGTCTTGTTCAGTGGTGGTCGTCTTTCAGCCTTTCTTACCTTGGCCATGTCTCTGAGTATTGCACACCTTGTGCTTTTGGGCACTCCAGTGATGTTGCAGCTCTGAAATATGGCCAAACTGGTGGCAAGTGGCATCTTGGCAGCTGCACGCTTGACTTTTCTCAGTTCATGGGCAGTTATTTTGCGCCTTGGTTTTTCCACACGCTTCTTGCGACCCTGTTGACTATTTTGAATGAAACGCTTGATTGTTCGATGATCACGCTTCAGAAGCTTTGCAATTTTGAGACTGCTGCATCCTTCTGCAAGATATCTCACTATTTTTGACTTTTCTGAGCCTGTCAAGTCCTTCTTTTGACCCATTTTGCCAAAGGAAAGGACGTTGCCTAATAATTATGCACACCTGATATAGGGTGTTGATGTCATTAGACCACACCCCTTCTCATTACAGAGATGCACATCACCTAATATGCTTAATTGGTAGTAGGCTTTCGAGCCTATACAGCTTGGAGTAAGACAACATGCATGAAGAGGATGATGTGGACAAAATACTCATTTGCCTAATAATTCTGCACTCCCTGTATACCAACAAGACAGTGTGCAGCGTTTGTTTTCATTCAAAGGCTTTATGTTTTTTCCTATAATGGTGGGCCGGTCTCTAGTCAAAATGCCTGGGCTGATTTTTTGTCCCAGTCCAGCCCTGTATGCAGCTCGTATGCAGTCTGGAGTTACCTACATCTTCCCGCTCGGAAGGCAGAATTTCAGAGTTCTGAGTACAATCGAAAGCACCACGACTGCAGTTTTCGTATTGGATGTTAAAAGCACATGTGACGCTGTGACGTAGGCTAGAATCATGGCAGCAGTCGACGACGGTCCAGGCGTGGGATTTCTCTCGTGAAATATGCAAATTATTTTTTCCTTTCTGTTTGTAGGTGGCACAGTGCACTTGTGGCAGGATAGTGCTAACATGTAAGCAAGCTAGAAGACTGGCAATCTTACTGGGTATCCAGTTAGGGAAGCAACACATTAACAACAGAATTCTGAGTAAAACTAAAGTTACTTTCCCTAGTAACTAGTTACTTTCAAAGTAAGGTTAAGTTTGATAAACGTAAGTGGGGGGGGGGGGTCTGGCAGACGTAGGTCACCGGTCTGGTAGCGGCACTGCTCCTGTGTGGGTCTGGGGCAGGCTTTAGCACTTGGTGTTCTGGGGTGTGCTTCACTTCCGGGCTGGGGTTCTGGCTGGGCCCGGGAGGTTAGTGTGTCGCCTGGGTTGTGGGTGGGTGGAACTGGAGGCCTTTCAGCTGGCAGGGAGGTTGTTACCATCCTTTGCAGATGGTCTCTGCACTTGAGGAGTCCACTCTGCAAGAGGGGGTTATCTAGCAGAGGTGGAGGATGAACTCAACTTGGGTGTCTATTGTCTTATGTAGTCTGGGAGTTGACTGAATGTTGGGGTGGGTGTAGTTTAGGGCTGCCACGATTAGTCGACTAGTCACGATTACGTCAACTATTAAAATCGTCGATGACTAACTTAATAGAGGATGCGTCGTTTGAAGCTTTGTAAGATTCTGAAAGACGCAGGAATATGTGGTAAGATTTAAGAGTGGAATAACTGACTGAAACAGAAGATGGCAGGATGTCAGCTGTCGTTAGACACCAAATAAGAAGAAGCAGTCTCCGATGGCATGGCTACCTGGCAATGGAGCTTGGAAGTCTGGGAGCATTTTGAGAAAATGAAAGAGAAGAATTTCCGATGTAAAATCTGCAAAATGGAACTTGCCTTCCATGGCAGTACGACCGTGATGCACGAGCATCTGAACAGGAAGCATGTCGTGGCTAATTTAAGGACAACGAAGTGGTACAGTCGTTTCGGTAAGCTAATTGGCTAGTTAGCTTCTAACATTAGTGTAAACAGTGAGCTACTTACGCATATTGATAGCTGTAAATGTTATGTTACAGTACTGCTAAAAAAAAGACATTCTTCTTCATTGACAACTTTGTCACCAAGCCAACAACATGTGCACCTCCGCAAGCAGATGTCCTGACTGAATCAATCTTGAACATGTTGGTGACGGACATGAGGCCCCTGTTCATAGTTATTGATCAGGGATTCAAAGAGATGATCAAGCAGTTCAACCCAGATTAGCATGATAAATACCTACCAGGCTGATCCCACTTCACCAAAATGATGTAAAAGAAATATGATGCAACCTTTGAGAAGGTTTGTCTCTCTATGTCTGTCTCTTCCGTCTCTCACACCGCAAACACAAAATAGCAATTTGTATTACAATTTAATACATTTCATGATGAAATAATATTAATAAAATAATCTTGGTTAAAGCATGTAAAGATTGTTTTACTGATATGTTGAATGTTTATTGTTTAAGCTACTTAACTGTATTTGGTGTAACTGAATTATTGAACTGGTAAATTTAAATCTTGATGCATAAACTGACAAACATTATTAATAATGAAAAAATATACTGTAATTGTCTCCCTAATGCTTACTATTGTTCCAAATCATCTCACATCTTTAGGTAAAGCAGACCATCAGGGTGTCAAAGGTTTCTTCACCCTGACTGCTGATGTCTGGACCAGTCGTGCAACAGAGGCCTACCTTGGTGTGTCTTGCTATTTCCTGAGTGAAGATTAGAAGATGCTTGAAGAAAAACATGGATTGGCCTCTATCTGGGTCGCTGGACACTCACTCTAGCTAGTCATAGTCAATACTGCTCTCAAAGAAACCACCATCAGCAGAAGACTAGGTGCTGCTAGGCAGCTAGTGGAGCATTTTAGCAAGCTGGTTAGTGCAAGGCTAAAAATGAAACAGGAGCAAATGAATGTCAGTAAGATGACAATAGTACATTCTCCTCCTCAAACAGCACTGGCCTCTCACTGATCAGATCCTGAGGTAACTCTGAGGGGGAAGCACTACTTTGACTTGAAGCCAGAGCAGTGGGCGCTCCTTGAAGAACTGAAGCAAGGGTTGGTGCCTTTTGAGCCTGCTACTGTTTATCTTAGTGGACAGCAGTACACAACCATTTCCGGTCTTCCACAGGTGGTCAAAGGGCTGACACAGGCTGTACACCAGGGATAACACAGAGATAGGGGAGTATTTGCACTTTCTCAGCAGAGAAAGAAAACCCTATTATTCTCGCAGCTGCCTTGGACCCCAGATTCAGAAAGCAGAAGGTTTTAGCTCCTGAAGATGGCATCAGAGTGTTGAAGTGCTTGCTGTCAAAAAAGCAAATGCTGGGACACATGAGCATGCAAAACTGCAGACAGCCAATGGTTCAGGTATAATTGAAAAGACTGCTCTGGACACCCTCCTTGAGTTTGACACAGTCAGGGTGAAAATGGAAGAAGCATCTAAAGAGGACCGAGATGTCCAAGTTGTGAGAAGTGAAGTACTTTAAAAAGGCCACAGTCTCTAAAAAGGATGATCCTCTTAAATGGTTGAGCAAAAATGAGGGACATTTCCTCACACTATCAAAGCTAGCTAGATCTTTTCTGTGCATTCCTGCAACCTCCACCCCATCAGTCTTCTTTGCAGCAGGGAACATCTGCTCTCAAAAGATAGCAAGCCTTTCTGCATAACATGTAGAAAAGCTAACTTTCCTGGCTATGAACAAGAATCTTGAGTAGATTGGGACTATACAGGGAGTGCAGAATTATTAGGCAAATGAGTATTTTGTCCACATCACCATCTTCATGCATGTTGTCTTACTCCAAGCTGTATAGGCTCGAAAGCCTACTACCAATTAAGCATATTAGGTGATGTGCATCTCTGTAATGAGAAGGGGTGTGGTCTAATGACATCAACACCCTATATCAGGTGTGCATAATTATTAGGCAACGTCCTTTCCTTTGGCAAAATGGGTCAAAAGAAGGACTTGACAGGCTCAGAAAAGTCAAAAATAGTGAGATATCTTGCAGAGGGATGCAGCAGTCTCAAAATTACAAAGCTTCTGAAGCGTGATCATCGAACAATCAAGCGTTTCATTCAAAATAGTCAACAGGGTCGCAAGAAGCGTGTGGAAAAACCAAGGCGCAAAATAACTGCCCATGAACTGAGAAAAGTCAAGCGTGCAGCTGCCAAGATGCCACCAAGGCTGGACTGGGACAAAAAATCGGCCCGGGCATTTTGACTAGAGACCGGCCCACCAGGATAAAGATTGACAATGTGACGTCATTCAGGTGTAAAACCGCAAAGGATTCTGGGAACTTGTGGCAAGAGGTACTAGCGCACGCAGGCTTTCAATTGAACTCAGTTACACAGCGATAAAAATAAACCCAAAAAATGGCAAGAAGCTGTTGTATTATTAACTTCAATAGCCGGTCGCATGACAGCCATGGGAAGCCGACGGGTAAAGAGATCTTTTTTTTTTTTTAATCGGATTACGTCGTTGAAGAGAAATTTTTTAAGCCATGTTTCCGAAGTAAGAGCCGACGGATGGTCTGGATATACCAAATATAACGTCCCAGAACACTCCAGCTCACAGGTTAGTCTGCTCCAAGCATTCCCACAAAGGTCAGAGTTTTGTAGTAGTTAATACGTCATTTTTCTTAACATAGGCAAGGCAAGGCAAGGCAAATTTATTTGTATAGCACAATTCAACAACAAGGTGATTCAAAGTGCTTTACAGAGACATTAGAAACATAAACAAATAAAAAGCATGATTTAAAATTGATTAAAACAAGCAAACAAACTAACTAAACACACACATTTCACACCTGTTCGCGTGATCTGAACCCTTATCGTAAGGGGAGCTACCAGTCCTTCTGTGGACGAGCTACTTTCTATTTTAAATTCCCTGAATTTAAAATACTCTCTAGACCCAGTCTAGACCCAGCTGGGGAGCTACCCAGAGCTCTAAACCCACTTAACAAACAAACAAACAAACAAACAAACAAACAAAACAGTATATAAAATCAAAACAGATAAAATCAGAACAGTAGATAAAATCAGTAGTTAATGTAAGTTTTGAAATTTAAGCTTAACAAACAAACAAAACAGTATATAAAACCAAAACAGATAAAATCAGAAATAGATAAGATCAGTAGTTAGTGTAAGTTTTGAAATTTAAGCTTAAAAGTGTGGATTTGGTGCTTTATTCAAATGCAGCTGAGAATAGGTGAGTCTTCAACCTGGATTTAAATAAACTGAGTGTTTCAGCTGATCTGAGGCTTTCTGGGAGTTTGTTCCAGATATAAGGAGCATAAAAGCTGAATGCAGCTTCTCCGTGTCTGGTTCTGACTCTGGGAACTGATAAAAGACCGGATCCAGATGACCTGAGGGATCTGGAAGGTTCATACTGGGTCAGCAGGTCACTGATGTATTTTGGTCCTAAACCATTCAGAGCTTTATAGACCAGCATCAGGACTTTAAAGTCTATCCTCTGACGGACAGGCAGCCAGTGTAAAGACCTCAGAGCTGGACTGATGTGGTCCACTTTTTTGGTCTTAGTGAGGACTCGAGCAGCAGAGTTCTGAATGAGCTGTAGTTGTCTGACTGATTTTTTAGGTAGACCTGTAAAGATGCTGTTACAGTAATCAAGCCTACTAAAAATGAATGCATGGACTAGTTTTTCCAGGTCCTGTTGAGACATCAGGGCCCGTATCCCTAAAGAATCTTTGTGCAAAAAGTGGCTCCTAGTGGCCAAATTCTAAGAAAATTCTCAGAGTCATGACGTTTTCTTAGAATTTCCCCTAAAAGTTAGGGGTGCAACGATACACAAAATTCACGGTTCGGTTCGGTTCGATACTTTGGTGTCACGGTTCGATATTTTTTCGATACAAAAAAATGTTCAAGCATTTTTAATTTGTCATTTATTAAAATTATAAATATATATTTTAACTCAAAAGTACAGTTTTTAAATTTAACCCTAACCCTTGTGCGTGTTTTTTATTTTGACAGCGAATGCGCACCTGCGGACCACTTATGTGCAGCCCTGGTTATTTAGCTCGTCATATTGCAGCCACAGAAATTATTTTGTCCATGAAACCATAAAGCTGCACTTTCTTTTTGCCTTATAGTCTGATTTGTCATAACTTCTCCGTTTTGTGGTAAGCTTTTCTTTGGCTGTCACTTCTTCACCCTGACCTGTCTTATTTGGCTCAGCAGAACTGAAATGCTTTTACACATGCACTCACATAATTTCAGCGATTCTCTGCGCGATCAACCTCTCACATGTTTAAGCTTGCTGCGGGAGATTTCACTTGTCATGTTTGCATAGTAAGCTAACAATTAATAAGACGATGTCAGAGGAATTGGTGCACAAATTATCATCACTCACAGTGCTCTCGCTCTCTATACACAGTGATTGCAAAGTGAAAGCAAAAAACAAGCGCAAATTCAAACGCGACTTCAATATGTCACATATTGACAGAATTTTGGTAGCCCAACTGAAAAAAATCGCTAGCTCCGGGACGTCGGGCTAGCGATATTGCAAGCCCTGTATCTGATTGAGGAATCACTCATCTTTGGAAAAGAGAGTTTATTACAGAGAAATGGCTCTTTCCAAAATAAAAGCTATACTATCCGCTTCTTCTGGGCTATATTCTCAGCAGCATAAGGAGAATCATGTGCTAACAGCTGTCTAAATGACTCGGCTAAAGTTAGTAGCATGCTTGTTGTTTTTTGTCTGCTTCCACTTGTCTTTGCACTAGGATGATGTCGGCGTAAATGTGCAGTCATATTCGTTGTGTTCCCACTAGTGCTTTCAGGTTAATCTCGTTGAAATGACCTTAGCGCCACAACACGGCAAATCTCCGTTAACGAGCTACCGCCGATCGCTCCGTGCATGGGGCTAGACGGCCAACACGTTAACGAGCTAACTAGTTCACACCAATGTAATTGAGCATTGCATGGCACATCCAACATACTGTTTTACTTTAGTCCATGACTCGCTTACCTTCAGGGTCATACGTCACATGAAAACCAAAATAATTCCAAACGCCAGATCTGAATGAGAGTGGGGGAGGTCCATGTTAAAAGGAGAGCTTAACTTCTGTCTCGCTAGCTTGCCCTGCGCTCTTCCTTCTGACTATGCTGTCTGTGTTGAGCGCTCAGTGGATCTGCGCTGGACAGTGCAGCCTAGGCGGAGTAGTCGAACACAGATTCACTGAGCGCTCAACACAGACAGCATCGTCAGAAGGAAAATTGATAAAATAAATTACAAATGTTGTATTGTTCGATACATATGCGTACCGAACCGAAAGCACTGTATCGAACGGTTCAATATCGATACGAATATCATTGCACCCCTACTAAAAGTGACACGACTATCCCAGTTAATATAAAAGCTATTCCTCAAGATTCCTAGCGCTTAAAAGGGCTCCTAAGGCGAGATCTGCTAAGAGCAGGGAAGAGGACTTTTAGTGGCTTAGGAGTTCCCCTAAGCAGCTGCACAAAATGGCCAACAGAAGAGGCAGGAGAGATGTCCTGCAAACACTGGATGACAGGGAATTATTGAGACGCTACAGATTGGATCGTGCAGGAATCATGTTTGTGGTGGATCTCCTTAGAGATGCAATTACTTCACCAACTCGACGCCACAACACTATTACACCAGAGACGAAAGTAATCACAACCCTGAGGTATTTGGCAACCGGGAAAATGCAACAATGCAGCAGTGATGACTTGGGTCTGTCCCAATCCTCTGTCAGCAGAGTCATCACCCAAACACTGACAGCTTTGTCACAACCTAATATTGTGACACAATTTGTTTCATTCCCGCTGGATGCCCGCACTTTACACACACATAAAAGGGCATTTATGGACATTGCAGGATTCCCTGGCGTTGTGGGTGTAATTGATGGAAAACGTGAGAATAACTGCACCATCAGAGGACGAGGCTGTCTTTGTTAACAGGAGGCATTTCCACAGCATCAATGTGCAAATAGTCTTCAATGCGGCCTGTAAGATTTTGGACATTGTGGCTAAACGGCCAGGCTCCACACATGATGCGAGAATGCTCTCCGAGAGTGGCATCAGACAGCTTTTTGAGAGACGCTATGTGCCAGCTAATTGCCACTTGTTAGGGGACAGTGGCTACCCATGCAAACCATGGCTCCTTACACCTTACCTCCAGCCACACCAAGGGCCCCAACTAAACTATAACAGGTAAGCCAAACAATACAAAAATCATGGAAATGAAATGTAAGCAATATGTTAGAGCATCCAAGTAGTGCAATATTTCCATCAAATAATTAAAGGTCTCTGTATTCTATTGTAGGGCCCACAAGACAACAAGAGCGGTGGTGGAGCGTGGCATAGGCCAGCTTAAGAGGCGCTTTCATGTTCTCCACAGAGAGGTGCAGCTGAGGCCTGAAAAAGTCAGCAAAGTCATCATAGCCTGTGCAATATTACACAATATTTGCAAGGTTAGACAGATTGCAGAACCTCTGGAGGATGGCGATGAGGATGAAGACAACGATGAGGATGGTGGTGAAGAAGATATTTACATTCCACAGGGGAACCTAGCCCAGAGTGGACTGCCTTACAGGGCAAACGTCACAAATTTACATTTCAGGCAAGCTGTAGCCCCATGTCTTTTGAGAACTTGTGATGGTATTAAGAACTACCGCAGTTTTACTGCACATCACCTGCAATTGTTAAATGCAAGACACAGAACACAATCTGTAAATGGTTTATTTTTTAGGTGTTCAATTTTAAGGCGGTAGTACTCCTCCTGAAGGGAAAGGACTTTTTTTTTGTTGTTCAAACACATCAATTGTGAGTTGCAATCTGCTCTCCTGCAGGGATGCTGACGGAGCAGGTGCTGCGGATGGGAATGGTGTTTGATCCGCTGGGCTATCCTGATATTGTGTCCCAGGCGCGCCTCTTGCCTTGGCTAGTGACAGTTGGGCCAAATTTTCCTCGTAACATACCTTTATGTTCGTTCACCAACTGGGCCAGCAACAAACCTTGCTCCTCAGTCCAGTTCGGCTTGCGAGTCCTTTTTTTCCCTCCATTTTCTGTGTTTGTAGGATATTTGTTAACAAGCCTTTATAAATATACCAGCCAGCAATCACAGACATTGCTAAAAGCTGAGCCGTGTTACCCTCGTTAAGACCACACTGGACTTGCAACGTTGTGATTTCTACTTCATTAAGGACAGCCTCTTGAGATAGGCCATCTTGTTTTCAACGGGATCCATATGGGAGTGAAAGTACAAAATATGCCAGCTAGGATATTAATATGAGCAAATAAGACACGAATCATTATTTGAACAGGGTGTAATGAGTTTAAGTTTTCACATATTTTAGATTCTAATGTTAGGCTATAACCCCTACAGCTTACTATTCATTTTCCAGATATTTTCTTGAATGTGAAATATTATTTACAATTACAGTCAGCATAAGATTAGAGTGTATAATTATGTTTCTTGATTTGAGGGTACATCCTTTGCTCATTATCACCAAAAGCTCATTTCCATCAAACTTGTAGGATCAACCAATCACGGCTTTTGAAATGATGACTCATACCTAGCAACGGGGTCAACCACACCTCCTCACTAAGATAGGATTTCCCATCCATTCCTTGCTCAGAGTTCACTGAAAATGTTCTGGAATCACTTCTAAGCTAAAACTCCTGGCAAGGAATTTTTAGGTTAAGTTAGGAGCTCTCTGAGAGGATTCTCAGAATCTTTAGGGATACGGGTCCAGATCTTTTATCCTTGAAATATTCTTGAGGTGATAGTAAGCTGACTTTGTTATTGTCTTAATGTGTTTTTCTAAGTTTAGGTCTGCATCCATCACTACCCCCAAATTTCTCGCCTGGTTTGTGGTTTTTAGATGTATAGATTGAAGTTCTCTGGTGACCTGTAATCGTTTTTCTTTGGCGCCAAAGACTATTACTTCAGTTTTGTTTTTGTTTAGTTGGAGAAAATTGTGGCACAACCAGTCATTAATTTCCTCAATGCATTTACCAAGAGCCTGTACAGGGCCTCGGTCTCCTGGTGACATTGTGATATATATTTGTGTGTCATCTGTATAGCTGTGGTAGTTTATTTTGTTGTTCTTTATAATCTGTGCCAGTGGGAGCATGTAAATGTTAAACAGAGGGGGTCCCAAGATGGAACCTTGGGGAACTCCACATGTGATACTTGTCTGCTCAGATGTGAAGTTACCTATTGATACAAAGTATTTCCTGTTTTCTAAGTATGTTTTGAACCAGTTTAGTACAGTTCCTGAAAGACCTGCCCAGTTCTCCAGTCGTTTGAGTAATATGTTGTGGTCAACTGTATCAAATGCTGCACTGAGATCCAGTAAAACTAGGACTGACATTTTTCCACTGTCTGTGTTCAGACATATGTCATTAAACACTTTTGTCAGAGCGGTTTCAGTGCTGTGGTTCTGTCTAAAACCTGACTGGAAGGCATCGTAGCAATTATTCTGTTTTAAGAAGTAACTGAGCTGTTGAGAAACTGCTTTTTCAATGATCTTACTTAAAAATGGGAGATTTGAGATCGGCCTGTAGTTTTTCATTTGTGTCTTGTCAAGATTGTCCTTTTTCAGTATAGGTTTGATTACAGCAGTTTTTAGTGGTTCTGGAAACACACCTGACATTAAGGAAAAGTTGACGATCTGTAACAGGTCTGACTCTAAAGTCTTTGAGACCTTTTTGAAAAAACTTGTTGGCAGGACATCTAAACAGCAAGAGGAGGAGTTCAGTTGACCTAAGATGTCCTCCAGGTCTTTGCTGTTAATCCGGTGGAACTGTTTGATGGTGTTTAAACAGTTTTTCGGTGGACACAGTACATATCCTGGATCTCCTGTTGATGTACCAACTGCTTGTCTAATCTTTTGGTTTTTTTCTGTGAAGAATTTGGCAAAGTCATTGCAGGCCATGGTCGAGTGAAGTTCAGCTGCCACTGGCACAGGAGGGTTTGTTAGCCTGTCAACTGTAGAAAATAAGACCCGAGCATTATGGCTGTTTTTAGTGATGATGTCAGAGAAGTAGGACCTTCTTGCACTCCTCAGTTGTAAATTATAATTGTGAAGTTTCTCTTTATAGATGTCATAATGAACCTGGAGGTTTGTTTTTCTCCATCTGCGCTCAGCTTTCCTACACTCTCTTTTTTCATTTTTCACCAGTGTGGAGTTTCTCCATGGAGACTTTTTCCTTCCAGAGATAACCTTCACCTTAATGGGAGCAATAGTGTCCATTACATTTAACATGTTAGCATTAAAGCTATTGACGAGCTCATTGACTGACCCTCTGGACAGGTCAGGTGTTAATGGGAAGACCTGGTTAAAAATTGCACTACTGTGTTCAGTTATACACCGTTTTGTGATCACTGCTGTTGATATATTTGTGTGGGCTGAGATTTTACTTTCAAAGAAAACACAGTAATGATCAGATAAGCCCACATCAGACACAGTAATGTTTGAAATGCTCAGGCTCTTGGAGATCAGTAGGTCGAGAGTGTGTCCTCTATTATGTGTGGCCTCTGTTACATGCTGAGTCAGCCCAAAGTTGCCCAGAGTGTTACTCAGGTCTTTAGTCCCTTTGTCTTGAGGGTTGTCCACATGGATGTTAAAATCCCCAACAATAATTACACAGTCGAAATCAACAGTCGAAACATAATTGGTGATATAGGTTACAAGCAAGTCTGGCGCTGAACAGAAATTGTCGCGCTATGCTTCTTTGTTTATTGTGCATAAATAGTAAATTGTCCTGACACAATATTGCGTTTCGCTTCTGTTATTACCATGGTACATTGACAAAAACATATAAGTTTATTCACAGGATAAAACAGGTATTTTGTATCACTAATTGCCCATTACGATTACAGCATACAATATTATTGTCACTGCTACATTTCTGTAATGCTACCAGAAATTATTTCCACTACTAATTAATTACCGTTGAGCTCAAAGGTTATATTAATAAACGGTTAACGAATGTGTATTTATGACGACGATTTGTGAGACTGGTAAACTTACCTTTGTTCGTACGATGGTCTTTCGTTCTACACGGTGCGTTTCAAGGTCCTGTACCCATCCGTCGGTAAACTGTACCTGGGCTTGTTGCAGTGACCTGAAGTTACTCAACTTCATGAGTGTATGCACTCACTCCAAGAACCGTATAATTATAAATATGAGCGTGGTGAAAGTTGGGCAGCACGCTAACGTCTTTTGTCCACTCTGTGTGCTCGTAAGGGTCTGACCCTTTCACTCCTTTGATTTTTTCCTCGTATCTTTTCTTTGTCTTTTCGTCGAGTCTGTCTTTGTACTGACCGTCATTCTTCCATTCTTCTCCTTTTGTTTTGTACATTCCTTTGTTGTGCGGCAAAGAAAAAACAAGAAGGTATTGGAACCGGAGAATGAACGTTTTGCGGTGCTGCAAATGCTTGCATTTGATGCGGTACTTGGATTGTTTTGCCACGAGTTCCCGGCATGCAATGTGCGAAAATCACGTGATTGCTAAACAAGGGGGAGGGTGCATCCGGCCTGCTCGGCTGTAATTGGTCCAGCCCAGAGTCGATCATGACCAATTAGCCAATCCAACACCTTTCATTATATATACCCTAAAAAAAACAAAAAAAAAACATCGGCCCATAAAAACAAAAAATCGCCAGCGGCCCACCGGGCAAATGCCCGGTATGCCCGATGGCCAGTCCAGCTATGGATGCCACTTGCCACCAGTTTGGCCATATTTCAGAGCTGCAACATCACTGGAGTGCCCAAAAGCACAAGGTGTGCAATACTCAGATACATGGCCAAGGTAAGAAAGGCTGAAAGACGACCACCACTGAACAAGACTCACAAGCTGAAACGTCAAGACTGGGCCAAGAAATATCTCAAGACTGGTTTTTCTAAGGTTTTATGGACTGATGAAATGAGAGTGAGTCTTGATGGGCCAGATGGATGGGCATGTGGCTGGATTGGTAAAGGGCAGAGAGCTCCAGTCCGACTCAGACGCCAGCAAGATGGAGGTGGAGTACTGGTTTGGGATGGTACCATCAAAGATGAGCTTGTGGGGCCTTTTCGGGTTGAGGATGGAGTCAAGCTCAACTCCCAGTCCTACTGCCAGTTTCTGGAAGACACCTTCTTCAAGCAGTGGTACTGGAAGAAGTCTGCATCCTTCAAGAAAAACATGATTTTCATGCAGGACAATGCTCCATCACACGCGTCCAAGTACTCCACAGCGTGGCTGGCAAGAAAGGGTATAAAAGAAGAAAAACTAATGACATGGCCGCCTTGTTCACCTGATCTGAACCCCATTGAGAACCTGTGGTCCATCATCAAATGTGAGATTTACAAGGAGGGAAAACAGTACACCTCTCTGAACAGTGTCTGGGAGGCTGTGGTTGCTGCTGCACGCAATGTTGATGGTGAACAGATCAAAACACTGACAGAATCCATGGATGGCAGGCTTTTGAGTGTCCTTGTAAAGAAAGGTGGCTATATTGGTCGCTGATTTGTTTTTGTTTCGTTTTTGAATGTCAGAAATGTATATTTGTGAATGTGGAGATGTTATATTGGTGTCACTGGTAAAAATAAATAATTGAAATGGGTATATATTTGTTTTTTGTTAAGTT
Organism: Copadichromis virginalis; assembly: GCF_057382275.1. Classification (NCBI taxonomy): domain Eukaryota; kingdom Metazoa; phylum Chordata; class Actinopteri; order Cichliformes; family Cichlidae; genus Copadichromis; species Copadichromis virginalis. The sequence continues at coordinate 4,419,702 of NC_140623.1, read as the reverse complement.
GCCTAATAATTATGCACAGTAATAGTCACCTGCACACACAGATATCCCCCTAAAATAGCTAAAACTAAAAACAAACTAAAAACTACTTCCAAAAACATTCAGCTTTGATATTAATGAGTTTTTTGGGTTCATTGAGAACATGGTTGTTGTTCAATAATAACATTATTCCTCAAAAATACAACTTGCCTAATAATTCTGCACTCCCTGTATAGTCAGAGTGTAGTAAAGTTCAATATAGTTGTGAGCACTGAGCAGCAAATGCACTTTTGTTATATTGGTTTTCGCCAACTGGGGCAGGGAGCCGGATGAAGAAGATGGTCGTCTGGTCGATGTCTGGGCTGGGCCTCCCTGCTGCTGCAGGACCCAGGGGCGGTCTGCTTGTTTCCATCCCAGAGTAAAGAAAACCTTCTCCTGGGTCTGGGGGTGGATTGCCCCTCTGGGGGTGCTGGTGACTGGACCTGGGAGTATGGATGGGGGACGATGAGTGAGTGTAATACGTTCATTTCTGTGAATGGTGAGTATTTGTGTGCCTTTTTGTCTGTGTCTATGTGTCAGGTCAGGTCTTAGTCTCCACTTCTCTGGGAACGTCTCTCTTTGGTTGGCTGCTGCCTCTAAACATATCATGCATTATTAGTACTGTATGCTGCTCAGTAACATTCAATGTTTATTATTCTCTTTTACTGATGCTTATGGTGGTTGTTGCTGTGGTTTCCCTGCTGTGTTGTTTGCTTTGTGCTTGTTTTTCTTCAGCAGTTGGTCAAGCAGATTTTCTGTGTCTTTTCTCCCTCCTATCCCTCTTCTCCTCACATTTTGTTTCCCTCTCCTTCAGTTAACTCTTTTCCCAACTTTTTTTCTTTTTTCTCTTTTCCGTACCCTAGTCCTGTCTGTTCTGATTGTAATAACTTAAAATTAAATAAATAAATAAAAATCGAATACACTATGACAATCAAGTGGACCTGTATAGCAAAAGCTGTAGCGTTCCACTTGGGAAAATAAATCTGTTGGGCAATTGTCCTGGCCTTTTGACAATAATTCTGATTGCTACAGTGCCTGGACAGAAAAGGCAAATAAATAAATAAATAAATAAAAAGTTTCTGGGCTGTGAAGAACAAACTAACAGCTCAATACTTTCTGGGCATTTTAGGCTAAACAATGAGTAACACAGCTAGTAACAAAATGTAGATTTAGGTGTAGATAAAATGTAAAAAAGTACAAAAATTAGTTCACCAACAGAAAAATTAGAAGCAATTACAAAACCCTCTGTAACCAGCAGGGGCTAATTTTAAATCATAAATAACACAATGTGAAATTTAAAATTCAGGGTTGTTGTTTTTTTATGGCCCAGTCACGTTTCAAGTAAAAAAGTAGAATGGCAATGCAAATTTCTATGTACGTAGATAGAAATTAGAAAGAAATTTGCAAATCTTTGCTCTCTGATTTGCAACAGATTTGCCAGCCTTGCATTGACAGTTAATCACTATATTATCACAGACAGATTGCATATAATTCCAAACTTGACTGCTTTCAGTGAAAAATTAAGAGCAGGCTCACTCCGTCTTGACCAGTGTTGGGTAAGTTACTTTAAAATAGTAACTTAGTTACATTACTAGTTACTTCTCTCAAAAGTAACTCAGTTACTTCAAGTTACTCGTTACTTTCAAAGTAACTAGTTACTAGGGAAAGTAACTTTGGTTTTACTCAGAATTCTCTTGTTAATGTGTTTCTTCCATAACTTTGCCAGTCTTCTAGCTTGCTTACTTGCCACAAGTGCACTGTGCCACCTACCAATAGAAAGGAAAAGATAATGTGCATATTTCCACGAGAGAAATCCCACGCCTGGACCGTCATTGACTGCTGCCATGATTCTAGCCTACGTCACAGCGTCATGTGCACCTTTTACATCCAACACAAAAACTGCAGTCGTGGTGCTTTCGATTGTACTCAGAACTCGGAAATTCTGCCTTCTGAATAGGAAGATGTAGGTAACACCAGACTGCAGATGAGCTGCATACATGGCTGGACTGGGACAGAAAATTGGCCCGGACATTTTGACTAGAGACTGGCCCACCATTATAGGGAAAATCATAAAGCCTTTGAATGAAAATAAACACTTTTGTGACAGTGATGTACACTGTTTTGATGGTATATATGCATTAATCTATCAATCGTTTGTTGTAAGATTCAGATAATTATTTTTTAAAAGCTAGACATTTTAAATGAGAATAAGAAAGAAAAGTATTTCTTTGTGCCCCCCTTTCCCTGTTAATGCCCTACCTGGCCCCCTGGCAACACTTTGCTAGATCCGCCCCTGCACAGTTACCAGCTGTCAGCTACTTAGAAAAGGATCCTGGTGTTATTTGTCTCTCAGAAACAGTTCATAACTTCCCTTCAACTCATTCATGTCACCTAAAAGGTAAACTTGTTTCTCCATCACCTGTTCAGCTCTGATGATCCAGTAAGGACATCTCCTGGTTTCATCTTCATGTTTCCCTCTCACCAGATAACCAAACCGACATCATGACCAGCAGCTTTTTTGCAGCTGTGGCTCCAGCAAACATCAGCTGATACTAGAAATTAATATTAAATAAATTCTAACAACAGCTGATCAAGCTTAAACGTGCTGCTGTTGTTTAGCGCGACATCCGCCGGTTTCCTATTTCTGGCGCAAAGTGAGCGATAAACAAACAAGAGAGCCGATCAGCTGATCATTGATCAGTTTCATGACTGAAGTAGAAACGGGAGAGGGAGGGGGGAGAATGAAAGAAGAAGAGGCAGCTGTGCAGCAAAGACACAGAATAACTCCAGCTTTGTGTCTTTTTCATTGTAGCTGAATTACGGGACAAACTGTTCCTTTTCACCTCAATAAGAAACGCGTAATATTTTCTCTGAATACCAGACGGGACGGTTGGCAACTCTAATAACTTATGAACAAAATAAAGTGCAACATCATTAACTTTATAGCACCACCCAGCTGTATAGAAACTCTGTCATGCTAGCTAGCACGCAGTACGGAAAAGTCAGAATAACGAAAACAAACTCCATCTAAACTTGGTTCATATCTGACCCAGAGAGACTGCAGGTCATAACTTCTTACCTGAAGTTCAGTTCACACTTGGACCGGCGGTTGCCTCGGGTCTCTTTTCCTTCTGCGTCCCCTTTCCTTCATCCACCTGCTGGCCTCCACCACTTGCTAATGTTACTGAATTTGTGGAAGCTCCGCGATAGCCACCACACGAAGTAACGAATAACGAGCCTATCTAAATCCCAGTAACGACTAACGCGTTCCTGATTTTGGCATAATAACTAGTTACCGTGCTCGTTACCACAATAATAACGTAGTTACTGTAACGCGTTACTTAATAACGCGTTAGTCCCAACACTGGTCTTGACTCACCAAAGTTGCTTTTAATACAGCAGCTGACAGCAAGATGTCACAGACTTCTTCAGTTCAGAAGCAAAAAGATTGCAAGTTGCAGTACATAGATTGCACATGGTTGGTTATGCCATGGGCTCCAACTACTGTTTTCTCTAGTCCATTTCTATCATCAATGTAGAACTTTATACTGGTGCTTTACAGATTGGAAAGGTCATATGCGAAGACGTAACACAAAATGTTCCTTATGATCAGGTCACACATTAATGAAATTCATCAACTGTTGGCAAAATAACAAAAAAGTAACTCATAAGTTATTGTAGAGGAAGAACAGAATTTGCCACAGTGGCCATCTGTTTTTCCAGCTCTAGTAAACACATCCAACCCCATTCAAATTTCAAATCTGCTGTGTGACTTGGTCAGTTTACATTTTTTTTGAAAATTCCAGGCATGCACCATTAGTCAGTAATATTGCCATATGACCATTTAACCAGAATATTATTCTTGTCATAGTGGAATGGCTTCTGCAAAAGCATTTAGACCATCAAGGGACACTGACAGCATTTCCCACAAGCAAACAGAACTGTATTGATTGAATTTACAATAAGCATGGAATCAATCAAACTGCATCACATCCATCACTCTGGACTGGAAACCATCCCATTCTGAATAACAGCACTGTATTGTTTTGATCTATCAGCCTAATCCCCTCTGTGTGTATGTATGTTTTCCTTTAGTCATTTTCAAATGTGTGTGTGTGTGTGTGTGTGTGTCCTCTCCAGTGTTCTGTCTTAAACCAAATAATTGCCATATATAAACACTCTGCATACGCTGTGGTCTCCATCCCCTCCAATCATCAGTTACTCAGCTGTGTTGTTATCTTTATAATCAAGCATTGCACTGTACATTGTAGACAATGAACAAAGACCTACACTTTTGCATAATAGGATTCACCAATCATCAGAGGTGGGACCAAGTCCTTGTTTTGCAAGTCTCAAGTAAGTCTCAAGTCTTTATCCTCAAGTCTCAAGTCAAGTCTCAAGTAATGTCAGGCAAGTCAGAGTCGAGTCTCAAGTCACTGGTGTAAAAGTCCAAGTAAAGTCACAAGTCTGAAATTTTGAATTTCAAGTCCTTTCGAGTCTTTAAAAAAAAACGAAAAAATAATGTTGCAGTTATGCTAAATGTAAATATTAGACCATGTAATTTTTAAATCTGTGTTTTTCTCAACACATGACGAAATAGTGAACGTAGAAAATATACACAAATTGTGAAATTGCACCTCTTTAAAATGCAGCTCAATTAAACCTAGCTCCTAGAATAATTTTCACCGACGGTTCTGAGATAAGCTGCATGTTATTCTTGGATGCGGTTGTAGGACCGGCTTTAAAATCGCATGACAAAAATATCATACATATTAAAAAAAACTGTATCACCAACGTAGCCTGGACAACATTTGCTAGTTAGATGAAGTCAGCTATCTCATCTTAGCATATTTATATGCATATTTATAATCATACGGTTCTTGGAGTGAGTGCATACACTCATGAAAGTTTAGTAACTTCAGGTCACTGCAACAAGCCCAGGTACAGTTTACCGACGGATGGGTACAGGACCTTGAAATGCACCGTGTGGAAAGTAAAGACCATCGTACCTATCATAAGTTTATCAGTCTCACAAATCGTCGTAATAAATACACATTCGTTAACCGTTTATTAATATAACCTTTGAGCTCAATGGTAATTAATTAGTAGTGGAAATAATTTCTGGTTCGCATTACAAAAATGTAGCAGTGACAATAATACTGTATGCTGTAATCGTACTGGCTGTTTTATCCTGTGAATAAAAGTATATGTTTTTGTCAATGTACCACAATAACAGAAGCGAAACGCAATATTGTGTCAGGACAATTCACTATTTATGCACAATAAACAAAGGAGCATAGCGCGACAATTTCTGTTCAGCGCCAGACTTGCTTGTAACCTATATCACCAATTATGTTATGAAAATGACGTATTAACTACAACAGCAGACTGACCTTCGTGTAAATGCTTGGAGCAGACTAACCTGTGAGCTGGAGTGTTCTGGGACGTTATATTTGGTCTTTGAATGGCTGCAATCCAGGCCATCCGTCGCCTCTTTGTTACTGGCTCGAACAATTTCTCTTCAACGACGTAATCCGATAACAACCAATCTCTTTACCCGTCGGCTTCCCGTGGCTGTCATGCGACCGGCTATTGCAGTTAATAATACAACAGCTTCTTGACATTTTTGTATTTCTTTTTATCGCTGTGTGACTGATTTCAATTGAAAGCCTGCGTGCGCTAGTACCTCTTGCCACGAGTTCCCAGAATCCTTTGCGGTTTTACCCCTGAATGACGTCACATTTTCAATTTCTATATAATATGCATGTTAAATTTTATATTTGGGGTGAAATATCAAGTCTTTTCAAGTAAACCGGTTCAAGTCCAATTCAAGTCCCAGGTCATTGGTGTAAAAGTCCAAGTCAAGTCACAAGTCTTAGAACATTTTTTCAAGTCAAGTCTAAAGTCATAAAATTAATGACTCGAGTCTGACTCGAGTCCAAGTCATGTGACTCGAGTCCACACCTCTGCCAATCATCATAAACCTTCTAGCAAGAAACAAGAAATATGAGTGTGAGTAAGAGAATGGGAGAGTTGATAAAATACAATAACCACACATCATAATGATGCATATCTCCCTAAAAGGAGGGAAACTATTCAGCAAGAAGGAAACGCTGTTCAACAAGAAGACAGTATTGGGTAAGATTCAACCATATTCCTGAAAAGCTAAAATCACACCAGAATAAGAATAATCCAGTCCATGTACCACTAAAAGTCAAATCACCCATATACATAAGTAGTAATGCTGGCATAGTGGCCTAAGTAATTATTAGCAGACAGCTTCTCGAAACAGCTTTAATGAGTGCACTTATTTCTTGTCAAAGCAAGATAAACTAATTGGTGACAACCCCTAACTGGCTTAAACTAATTGTTGTACCAAATAAATCTATCTCTAATTTGCAGCTGACATTGTTGCCATTGTTACCACAGAAGAAAATCAATGTTCTTCCAAGTTTTGGTAAACAGTCAGAAAAACAGACTGGCTTTATTTGAGCTTTGTCCAAGCCCTTCAGTTTTCTATTATCTCTGTTTTATCTCTCTAGCGCCAAATGACAATAACAATTTTCTCAAGGCACTTTATATTGTAACGTAAAAGCCCTACAATACTGCAAAGAATACAGAGAAAACCTCAACAATCATATGATGACCTGTGAGCAAATTCCCTTTTCAGAGGAAGAAACCTCTGGCAGAACTACGCTCAGGGGGATGATCTGATATCCTCGTGTTGGTGTTGTTCCCAGACCATCATGAAAATGTTGTTCCAGGTTCAACATTGCAAGTGACCAATCACATTGTTGTGACGTTATTCCTTTGCGCGCCAAGCCATTCGTGCATTTATGAAATTCCAATGTTGCAAGGACAATATCAATTCTGCTTACTGTTTATTAAAGGGTTACGGTTAGGGTTAGGGTCAGAGTCCGTTGATCGGCGGACAGAGGCGGTTTCACGCAGCTTAAGTACAGTTTTTTGTTTCACGCCGGTTTTTCCCGAAGTCGCAAAAGTATGACGTCACAACATTCTGATTGGTCACTTGCAATGTTGATCCTGGAACAACATTTAGTATGATGATCTGGGAACAACACCAACACGAGGATATCAGATCAACCACGCTCAGGGAGGGGCGGCTGGGGTGAGTGGAGGAAGACAGGACAAAGACATGCTGTGAAAGAGAGCCAGAGATAATTAAATGCAGAGTGATGTATAAACACTGTGAGTGAAAAAGGTGACGGAAGAAGAAAAACAGTGCATTACGGCAAAACCATCAAGTGTTTAGATTTTTCTTTTTTTCAAATAAATAAATTAAGTGTTAAAAAAGCATACTGCAAAAATGATTTTGTTTTTAACTTATTTTAATTTTTTAACACGTGCACTTCAGTGGACATTAGGAGTTCATTGACTGCAAATGTGAAACAAACCAAATTCGAGAGCTGATTAAGAAAATTAAAATCTTTGTAAGCCGGATATGGTAAATATACTGGTTCTTATGTATAGTGCCTTTCTACTCTGAGCACTCAAAGCACTTTACACAACTTGCCTCATTCACACATGGACTTTTTTCTATGTTCTATGTAAGTGCTTCTATCTACCATTCACACACATTCATACTCGGAAGGATGCATGGGAGAGGAACTTGGGGTTAGTATATTGCCCAGGAATATTTGGCATGCAGACTGGAAAAGACAGGAATCAAACCACCAACCTTTCAATTATTCGGTAACCTGCTGTACCACCTGAGCTACAGATATCAAAGCATGTTTAACATAATTACATAAACGCATCATAAAAAAGTAGATCAACTTAGAAGTCACTGACATTTCGCTAGCTGTAGGCCACTGCTCTAGGAACAACTGATTACACTGGGCTTCCTATTTCACAAAAATCCAATCATTTATGATACCTGAGGAAGCACTGTGTTTTCTTGGAGACACAAGAAACATTTGGCATTTCGCACATCTCACATATGTTTTACTGTTGCGCCCAGGCCTTCTACACATGGAGGTCCCTGGATTGTTAACCATTTCAGTCAAGTGGACTGAACCATATTTTCTTAATCTCTTGTCTGGTTGAAGCTTCCTTTTCTTTATTTCTGGAGAGAACTCTTCATCACCTGAATCAGTCAGACCTGTTTCACATGTTTGCCCCTTGTTCATCAGTTCCTCGGACAAGACGAGCTTGAACTCCAGGTACTTGGAGGGGATCTTCTCAGCTCGTTTCAAGACCTCGTAGTCTTGTCAGTACTGAAGCAGGGAATTGATAAAGGCCAAATCAATGCGATTGTAGTATGGTGCGAACAGTCCACTTCTTGGTCCGGCAAGATATTCTGAGAAGAAGCTAAGTATGTGATCACATAGGTCAACCCCTCCTATGTTGATATTATATTCTGCAACCATTGCAGGTCTTGGGACTTGGATTTGCCTCTATTCTTCTTTTGACCATCTGGCATAGATATCTTGGGGCTAAATTCCATGAGCAGTGTCATGACAAGAGGCTTGTTGTCAATCCATTTGGCAACTGCTATTTCATCAGGTCTCTATACAATCATTTCTGATGGCCCTTTTGTTCTCAGGATGACGTCAGCGTTGAGGTGGCACTCTGTTACAGGAAAAATGATTCTATGTTTCTTTACCTTCTTTTAAATGTACAAAGATGCCTTTTGTCTGCCCTTTGCCTATGGTTAGATTAGTTTAGAATTATCTTTTTAGACTTTCCCAGCAAACACATCTTGTTTCTGGGACATATTGTTTTAGATTGTTTTATCTTCCCTAGCTCTCTGCTGACGAGACTAGCACCATATATGGAGTTGTTTTATTTTATCTGTTTATTATTTGTTATCCTGTTCTCACTGTCTCTGTGCTCTGTGCCTATAAAAATTACCAAGCCACTGTGCATGGTGTGAGTTGTTCTTAGCAGCTCACCCGTGTACACGTTTGATAAAGAAAGTAACTTTGTCTCATTGTGTCTTTATTTCTCCTGGGTCTTTTACAGAGTTTTCCCCCAACATTTCTTGGTCCTTCGGAGCCGGAGCACCTCCATCGTGTCCCATCTCCGTGACCAGTCCACGTTGTTCGTCTGTCGACAGCCCACACACTAGGTGTGTGGTCAAAGACCAAGGGCGTTAAATTCGAGTCTTGGCCAACATTCTTAGAAAGCGACCCACGGTGGTGGGGCCCGATCGAGGTGGACCAGACCCGGCGACACTGACCAGGTAGATACAGACACACTGACACAATCTTGCGTAAAAACGTATTTTAAATTCAGGGAATTTAAAATAGCGAAAGTAGCTCGTCGCGACTGGAAGCTCCCCACTTCTGTGGGTTTAAAGTAGCTCGTCGGCTGGTAGCTTGGAGCTCGTCGACTGGAAGCTCCCCACTCTTGTGGGTTAGGTTTGGAGCTCTGGGTAGCTCCCCCAGCTGGGTCAAGGGAATAAGTAGCTCGTCTACAGAAAGACTGGCAGCTCCCCTTATGATAAGGGTTCCGATCGCGCGAATAAGTGTGAATGTGAATGTATGTGTGTGTATTGTTGTAACTAACGGAGCAAGCTGACTTTTCACGGTCCAATAAGAGACTGAGCCGCTCCTACTGTGTTTTTCTTTCACTGCTGTTCGCTGAAGTGCTGGTGGTTTGGGAGAACGGTCGAGTTCCGCCTCGTAAAGTTCACACCGCTTTTGGAAATAGTCCGAAAGTAGAAGGGCGTGTGAACAACCACTCTCATTCCTCATACCAGCGAAGGTGGATAGCAGCTGTATTGCCAGTGTACAAATAAATAACTAAATAAATAAACAAAAATAAGTAAATACATAAATAAGATGGGTAATTAAGCAAGTGAAATTAAAACTCATTCCTGCTGACGAGCAGTGGTGAGAAAAGAAAAGTCCAGACGCCGGACAAAAACAGTGTCTGTAAACTGAGAGATTTAAGAAAACAAAATATAAACAGTCAGAAGACCAGAACTCAACTGCCAGTTTAGTAAAACCAGAAGACGAGACACTGCAGTTCCCACAATCCTTTTAGTAAACCATCACTCACTCCTGCAGCCGCATCTGCAGCAACACCCATATCAGGAAGAACATAATAATCCCTTATTAAGTGAAAACTAGAGATCACAGTAGTTTTGTGGTAGTTTAAAAGGGTTGACAACAGACCGCACTGAGTAGATATAAATATAAAAAGTACGAAATAAAGAAAGTGATATTATCAATGAAACACAGTTGGCATGATGACCATGCCCACAATGTATAAAATGAATATAAAGCAAATAATTCACACGAAAATATTTTAATAACATAAATAAAGTATATTAAGGCTGTGTCATTGTTCAGCCAACGAGAGTGTGTGAAAAGGTAACTGTCTCCACCCTGGGAAAAGGATGATTCTGCAGGTCATCTGAAGCCCTTGATGGATACAAAATAAAATATAAATAATATATTATAATAGAACTGCCTGGTCCGCCATGCAACAGAGAGAACAAATGTGACCGCAGATTGGATGAATTCAAAATTATCTGTTTGCTGAATAAGATGATCCTAACTAACAAATTGGCTCAGTAGTAGTATAGTGGTACACACTGATAAAATATTATAATATGCTATTGCTGTTATATAAGACAAAGAGGATAATATTAACAATGACATAATATTAATATGAAGAGGCACCTTAATCGGTTATGATGTGAGGTGAATAATTGTTAAGCAGTGGTCTGCATCAAGCTTAAGGTTTGCTGAAACTCAGTGTAATGACATGTGAGATGAAGACAATACAGAGAATAACTAAACTAATGAAGTGCATAGAGGCACTTGACCAGCTTGAAACTTATCATTCTAGAATGACACATTGCTGAGATATAGAGCACACCTATAATAACAACCAATAAGCAAAACCCTGTAGACAACAGCTAAAACTACAGGATTGAGAAGCTGAATTAAATATGTAGACACTGCTAAGCTGATGAGCATGTTCCATATTTTCTTTTCTTTTTATTTATTTGTTTCTTTTAGAGCAGAAGCTGCTGTAACACACCCAAAGAAAGACTCTAGGTCTGACCAACCGTCTCAGTCGTGGGCAAAAAGATGACAGTCAATAAAATTCTAAAAGATAATTTATTGACGAAAAATATATCAAGAGATAAAAGATAAAACAGTCCAGTGTCCCACTTATGAATTGTATAAAAACACACAGTCCCAAGGCCAGAGCCAGCTATGCCACACGGCCAAGTTGCACCCCACATGTTGCCTTTAACAGGGTTAGAAGTTGTCCTTGGAGACCCACCACCCTGCAAGCATATAGTCAGTGGTCACTCAAGCCTCTGGAACTCTGCTGCCTTTAGGCTGTGGCATATAATAGGCCCTGGACTGCACAGAGAGACAAAACAACACAGCAGTGTTTGTAGTGTGGGCTATATGTAGACCAGTGTATCAGTGCAATCAAGTACACCTGCCTCTAATTAGTCCAACCCCATTCCAGCCATTGGCTCACCAAAAATGTGACAACCACAAAACCACTCCCAACCCAGTGCAACTTCACACAATAATATGGAGCTGAATTAACACAGGCACATTAGTCTACCATGTTACAAGCTGCATGCTATTAAAAGCCAACATATGGAGACTTCTGCCTTGTTCGGGTGGCAGCATTTTTCTTTTTCTTTTGTGTCCTGACACGTTTATGTTTTTTGTTTTTGTTTGATTATTTTGTTGGTTTTGGAAACGAATTTAAACGAACTTGTGACAATACTTGAGAATCACAGTGACACATAGTGATTAGGCATATGATTGAAAAATGCCTAGGTTTAGAGCTGTGAGCTATGAGCTGTGAGGAATGCAAAGTTAAATATATATATATTTGTATAAATGGGAAACAACCCTAACTTGAAAGTTTGAAATGTGTGAGATCCATGCATTGTTTGAAGAACTAGAAATTATCTAAAACTGCCTTAAGTGAAAATGTAGAGTTGCATCTATTCTCCCATACAAAAAAAAAAAAAAAAAAAAAGGGAGAAGAAGCATTCTGTAACTTAGAAATAAGGCTGACGTGTTGACAACAGACTAAAACACTAATTCGCAGGTGGCTATCAGGAACAGAGAGGCGAGCAAAGTCACAAACACCAAGGCTGCAGACAGCCACGCAGAAACAGCAGATAACATAGAGACAACGCCTGCTAGAACCGTGGAGAGGAAGGTCACTTCCCACGAGATTGTAGGAGTAGAGGACAAATTAGTTGTAAAGTCAGCTTCAGGCCACACAACTGTACAACAATTAACTGCCCTTTTAGAACTAGTACACACAGCAAGTGGCCGCAGGTGCTTTATTAAATGCATATATGACCCGTCGTGTCCAGTAAATTTGCTAGGTAGAGACGCTCTGACAAAACTTAAGATAGCAGTCATGCCATTCTTTTCTGGTATTACACCTGAGTGCCAGAAACCGACCGAGTATCACAACATTCTGAGATTTAAACAAACTCCAGGCCCAGATCCACCTTATGATCAGCAAGTGTGGAAGCTAGGAGAACAGCATTTGACCTTACAGCACAGGCTGAAATTGTGTAGGTTACGCAGTAACCACAGACAGTAGAATAATAGAAGCAAAACCACTTTCTTCTTCATATTCTGCACAGAGCGCTGAGCTGATAGCTGTTATTCGTGCATGTGAAATCCACAAAGACAAACAAATAAACGTTTATACAGACAGCCAGTATGTTTTCTCTGCTGTGCATCATTTTGCAAAGCTCTGGCAAAACAGAGGAATGATTACATCAACCGGTAAACCAGTCCAGCATGCCAGCCTCTTACAACGCCTGCTGACTTTAATAAATTTACCACAACAACTCGCATTGTGTAAATGTGCAGCACACAAAACTGATAGCTCTTTTATTACTACAGGCAACAATTTTGCTGACAGAGCCGCAAAACAGGCGGCACAAAAGACAAACATGACATTGATGGCAGTAAACACACATCAGATTCCACTGGATGTGTTGCAAAGTGAACAAAAAGCAGGCAAAATGGCTAAAACACGGTGCAGTTCTGACAAACGACTTAATGATGTGTTATGGCAAGCTAGTGTTGCCAAAAATTCCTCCACAAAATGGCGGCATTAGTGACTCATGGCTGTACGCATTTGTCAACGGGGGGACTGACCAGTATTGTCAACTCTCATTTCTACACTGTAAATTCTACACTGTAAATTTTGAAACCTCAGCAAAACAATTTGTCAGAACGTGCATGACGTGTCAAAAATATAATGCTCAGGGAAACCTGAGACCACACAATCCATATGGACTTTATTGAGCTAAATGAATGCCAAGGGTAAAAATACACCCTAGTGGTTATAGATGTATTCTCAAAGTGGCCAGAAATCTACCCAGTGAAAAAGGCAGATACAATTTCAGTAGCAAAATGTATGTCTAAGTTGTAGGAAAATAAAGAGATGATTGTAAATAACGAAGAACGTAATGATGTCTATCAAGTGTCTTGCAGATCACAGCCCGGTGACTGGGTTCTGATCAAAGTGCTCCAAAGGAAAAACTGGAGCTTGCAAAATTGCGGAACGACCATCCTGGATCCATCAGAGTCACTGCAGGCGAGTCAGTGAAGCCATCTAAACACAGCTGACGGCAGGCTTGCCCACTTGTTGTGATCTCGCCCGGTGGAGGGGTCAGCTTTCCTGGCCGGGGGGTCTACTCGCGACAGGAGGGTGTGTCCCGTCGTCATGAGGTGGTGGCTCTTAACAACTGCAGCGGCCCTGACCATGGCCGGGCTCCTCATCTTTGCTTCCGTGAGGGACAATAAGTCACGCTATATGAAGAAAAGGCAGACACTGTATGACAAAGGAAAGTACACCAAGTTTCCCCATGGCTATGCCACTAATTTCTGGTGGCAGTTTATGAACACTACAGCTTACTTGAATAATAAAACTGACTGCTATGCAAATACATATACACTTTCTGCCCACCAAGGAACGAGAGGAAGTGTATGGACTGTTCACTCAACGAAACCTGTGCCAGTAACACGACGCTGATGGGCCTAAACTGTCGCTCCGACTACAGCTACCGAATGCCACTACAAACAAAGACTCAGTACCAGACAGGATGTGCACGGACGGCACCCAGCAGCAGAGGAACCAGAGTTTTGGCTGACTGGTACTTCCTATGTGGCAACAAGGCTTATCTGTCACTCCCTGAAGGTTGGGGAGGTCTGTGCGCCCTGGTGGAATTATCAGATCACGTTTTCTTCATGCAAAGTGTTGCACATCACCCAAGCAGCCGGCAGAGACGTGAAGTGGACATCGCCTCCCCCAATTCTTTCGGCATTACAGTGGACACTGGAGTGCCGGGAGAGTTTCGCATCTGGGGAGGAGGAGTGAAATTCTTACAGAGCTTGATCCCCGGCATTGGAGTTGCCGAGGTGCGGGATCATGTGGAAATCAACCGATATGCTCTGCTACGACACATCAACTTGACTAAGACCCTGGGAACCGCCTTAGCAGGAGAACAGCAGGCCATCAGAACGATGGTGCTGCAGAACAGACTGACACTAGACCTGCTAACAGCATCACAAGGAGGAGTTTGCAAGCTGATCGGGGAAACATGTTGCACTTTTATCCCTGATGGATACGAAACTGGAGGAGACATTTATGAAGCTTTGCAGAATTTGACCGCTCTGCAAAAATATGTCACTGACCACACACCTGGAGCAGCTACAGCACAAAGCTGGCTGGACTGGCTGTTCAGCGGTTCATGGCTGGCTGCTGTAGCGAAGCCATTTTTCCTTCTAGGTCTCATCATGATAGCACTGCTCATATTAGTGTTGTGTGTGTTGCCATGCCTAAGAGTAATGATTTCAAAGATGATAACAACTACAATGACTGCTTATGTTGCCGTGCCTGAAGAAGACCAGCATCCCGTTGCAATTCTGTTAGAGGAGAACTTGTACTAGCTGCTAATAAATGACGTGGTGATTAAAAATGACTTGTCAAGTGATCATGCACTGATTAAAACATTAGTAGGTTATGCAAGTTTTCATGCTTTTATTTTTTTTGAAGTCTTGAGTTTTAAACATAAAGTTTTTCATTTTAAATATAAAGTTTTCATCCTTTTATTTTTTGAAGTTCTCATCCTTTTATTTTTTGAAGTCTTCATTTTAAATATGAAGTTTTCATTATTTTACATATAAAGTTTTCAATTTAAGGTTTGCATCATTTTAAGTATAAGGTTTCATGCTTGTATTTTTTTGAAGTTTTCATTTTAAAATATAAGGTTTTCATCCTTGTATTTTTTGAAGTTTTCATTTTACATATTAGGTTTTCATCATTTTTAAATATAAAGTTTTCATTTTACTTTTCATCCTTTTATTTTTTGTAAGTTTTCGTTTTAAAATATAAGGTTTTTATCCTTTATTTTTTGTAGTTTTAGTTTTATTATTTTTTCTTGTTTATTCCACTTGTTATTTCATTTACTATGATTTTCATTTACTATGTTTTTCTTTTTATTATTTTCTTTTGTTTTATTCTTTAGACCAAATGACTTCCATTTCTGCTATGCTGACATTTTGAAAATTAAAAAATTGCTTAAGATACTTAATAAATAACCTTCACAGACAATTGTTGTATACATTTAAAATAAGTTAAAACAGGAGGGAATGTTACAGGAAAAATGATTCTATGTTTCTTTACCTTCTTTTAAATGTACAAAGATGCCTTTTGTCTGCCCTCTCCCTATGGTTAGATTAGTTTAGAATTATCTTTTTAGACTTTCCCAGCAAACACATCTTGTTTCTGGGACATATTGTTTTAGATTGTTTTATCTTCCCTAGCTCTCTGCTGACGAGACTAGCACCATATATGGAGTTGTTTTATTTTATCTGTTTATTATTTGTTATCCTGTTCTCACTGTCTCTGTGCTCTGTGCCTATAAAAATTACCAAGCCACTGTGCATGGTGTGAGTTGTTCTTAGCAGCTCACCCGTGTACACGTTTGATAAAGAAAGTAACTTTGTCTCATTGTGTCTTTATTTCTCCTGGGTCTTTTACAGAGTTTTCCCCCAACACACTCTTTTGGGATTTAAATCTTTTAAATTGTTCCAATACCAAGTACGGATGGGTACTGGTATCCGGTGCCATAATGACATAAACGGTAGTAACCAGACCAAAAAGCAGTGCACATTTCGGTGCTTTTTTTTTTCCTGAGATGTCATACACTTTGGATTCTAGCCAATCATTTTACCTTTGCAAGGGTACGTACGTTCTTTTAGAGCAGAGCTACAGATGCCCAAGGTGAAGCAGTCAAAAGTCTGGCTGTACTTCACAGCAAAAGATGCAAACTCAGCAGCCTGCAACAACTGCTTTAAGGTGATACTGGGATACTGTGCAAAGGAGGTAACACCTTGAATCTGACGACGAACCTGGTGACACATAGCGTTTTTTTAAAAGCCGAGAAATGCACCAAGTTAGCACTTCCCCCAAGAACCCGAAGAGTAGAGTCCTGGCCCCTAGCCCTGCCAGTGTAGCAGAAATGATGACGGGTGATGATGACAGCAGCAACCGTTCTTTTCTGCGTGAGTAGCTTAATGTTATTCGTGTGTAATTTACGTTGAGTAGACTAACCACATTATTACATTAATGCATGTAAGGTAAACTAGCAAACACCATCGTAGTTACATGCGGCTGTCATCTTGTTTGATGGCAGATGCTCCCTTCACCCCTGGCCAAAAAGGCTAAAATGACCAAAGAAAAAGTGGAAAACAGCTAAACAATGAGAGGTTTTTGGACAAAGTTTGTGTTTTTTCCATTGTTTAAGCACTGCGTCCAGCCAAGAGTGATACCATATATCCCCTATAGCTGCAGAAAAGGCTAACATTGTTATCTTTTTACAAAAAAACAGCTAAACATGAGAGGTTTTTGGACAAAGTTTGTGTTCTCCATTCTTTAAGCACCGGTTTGAGCACCGGTTTGAGCACCGGTTCGAGCATTATGCATTTTATGGAAGAAAGAAAGGAAAAGCCACACCCTCACACATGTGACATCATTTTAAGGGGACATCAGGACTTAGCAGTGGTATGTATAGTATGAGAGAGACAAGCAAAAAAATTAATTTGCACTATAGTGCACAAAAAGAATTACATAGGAAGCTATATTTATTGCAGTGTAACTAAGGGAAGATTCAGGGTCACCTGAACATGTATCTTTTTATAAAATCACAAAGGACAACATCAGTCCTAATTGCATCTTTCTCAAAATACATAAATTCAAAATAAAAAGTCAAATACTAATCACATTTGTTTGAAAAAGAAATGAAAAACAATTTTATAAAATGGGTACAAATAAAGATGATCATCTTCCAAATAATCAGAGCAAAGTTAGGTAAACTGATGGAGTTAAATCCACCCAAAGTCTGTAGTAAACTTAAAGTGCTTTAAATAAAGTGCTTAAAACGAAGTGCTCAGTAACAGAGTGCATGTCCTAACAAACATTGCCTTATATTCCTTCCAGAACTACTCTTTCAGCAACAAATCATTTTTAAGAGCATGTAGGCAGGGTTTCAGAGGTTTGCCGTCAACAAGCCCCATGAAGATTTTTTGGACAAAGGTAAATGTGTGAACGAGCTTCCTGGGGTAGTCTAAATGCAGAGCATAGATCAAGCCAAACAATAAGGCAAATGCATCTGCAAATCTGGGAATATCACGCATCACCAAGTCGCCTTCCACCACAATGGCCATGCTTGAGGAAGTAAAATGGACTGGACTGGTCTGGGAAGCGCCGTCGGTAACCACTGTGAGAAGGGCAACTGGAGTGTCAATGAGGGTCGACTCATCCAATGTGTCCGCCTGGAATAGACACAGTATCAATAAGTAAGGTTGGTTTGAGAGAATGTGACAAGCAAGACCTGTAATCTAGCAAAAAATTCAGCAGTGTAGTGGGTTACTTTGTAACGGGTTAGGGTACTCTACTTTTTTGAAAAATGTACATTAACGCGTTAGCTTCTTGCATTACATAATTAGTATGTTTGTTATTTTTCTAAAAAAAAAAAAAAGTCATTTTTTATTTTATGACTTTATCTCAAAAAGAAACTAAATCTTGACTTCAGCCTTGTTTTTGGGGCCACCTGCAGCGTAGCCGAAGTGCTGTGATACGCCTGTGCCCTGCTCCTGACCCTGTGTGTGTGTGTGAGGGTTTTCTAAAGAGAGGGTATTTTGCTTGTACAATTTGGTAGCTGCTAGGGTATTAAATTGTATTTAAAAAAATCCATGGTGTTTTATCTCACTGGCAGAATTTAAGTGATGCAAAAATACACTTACATTACATGTCTTAAAGAATTCTGGGTCCTCCTCCCGCAGGTATACAGGAAGGGCACGAAGCACTGCAGTGCGTTTCACGTTGATATCAGGCGCCTCCTAAAAAGGGAAAAGAAAAGTTAATTGAACACAAAGTTTTCAGGTGTCATTCTTTTGGGGAGAATACATGTATATGAAACTGCATGACATGTGACTCTACATAATTTTGGAGACATTTCTTCTAAGACACAACCTTTCTGTCTCTTATGACAAAGAGTCTGTATCTTACTCATTTGACAAAAATCCTACACAGTATTTTAAAGTAACATACCAGATCAGAGCTGTAATCTGTATAAAACACAGATGTTCAAAGCAAGGAAAAATTGAGTTTTTATCAGTGAAACTTTTAATTTGTGTTAATTTTATCATTATCAATATTCACCTGAAGATCATAATGATTCAGGATGGTTCGCAGAGCCTCTGATATCTTGCCAGTCCGTGCAGCCTTCTGTCTGTATAGAGCCATAAGTCGTGGTGTGTGTCTGTCAAGTTCAGCGTAGAACTGGTTCCGCAGGTTAATGTTTGTGACTCGGTGGAACTCCGCACAAATCTAAAATAAAACAGGACAAAAACATCCAACATCAAGCCAAATTACTGACCAAATTTACATCTTATCATTAAAGAGGAATTGCCCAACTTCTGTCTAACCTTGCTTTATAGATGTCCTATGAATTTTTTTTCTTTAAATTGGACCCGAACCACAAGCACAAGTGTATCACAAAGCTGAAATATATTTTTGTTTGTTATCTATTATTTATTTATGTGTTATTTATTTATTATCTGAATCTGAAGAGATCTGCTGAACTTGCATTGTTTCATGTTAAACTGAAGAAGAAAAAAAAAATCAAAGCACAGATACCTGAGAGTCAAATCGCAGAGCAGGCCATTTCTCTAAGAAGTTCTTTACCATTGGGTTGTCTTGAACAATTTCATGGCGACGAAGTGCAAAGGTAGTCTGCATCAGTTTTTCAATCATTACTTTGTTGGGCTCAGTCTTCTCAACCTCATTTTTTATCTGGACTCTCATATCCTCCAAACTGACCTGATCTTCTCCTCTTGGAAAGTTTGGGAGGTAGTTCACCTCAGCTCTTCTGGCTCTTTTTATGTTTGAGTGGGGATGCTCTCCTTCAGGGTTGTTAACACTCCTCCTGCCAGCGTTGACAGACACCTCCACACATCCAGATCTGGCTAGCTTGGTGCGATAATTTCCCATCTTGAATTTTAAACTGGTCTTCCAACCATAACTTCCATTCCTACTTCCAGGCTCTTTAAGACATGGATGAGTGGTAACAAGAGCTTCTGCTGCCAAACCGACATCTCCATCACTCGGATAGGCTTTGAAGGTGTGCATCACTGAAGCCATGGTCTCCAAGATGTTGTGCTTTTGGGCTCGAGTCAACTTCAGATGTTTTCCAGACATCTCAAAGGCTCTATTTCCCTCCTCAAGGAGATGTTCAACTTCGTAAGAAAAGGTAGGTACTGGGAAAGTGTCAGGCCAACACTTCAGACGCTGAGCTAAAGGCACATGAGGAAGGATATCTGTATCAGAACTTGCACAAGAACTGACATCACTTTCAGATCTCACTACTTTTAGTGTGCCCTTCTCCAGCAACTCTTGAATATCCAGTAGGCAGGTAAGTTGCCCATCAAAGTCGGGGTCTTCGTATTGTAAGGTAAACTCAAAGTCCAGCCTTGGGTTGAGCTTCTCACGGAGTATGGTGATTAGTTCTTCCACCGACTCAGGCCACTTAGTTAGAGAAACCTTCACAACAACATCTGTGGTGAGGTGAACTCTCAGCAGGAACTTTTGGGATACTGCCATCATCCTATGAATAAAACAAGGAATGGAGATGATTTTTAAAAAATGAATCGTCTCATATATAAAAACACTGTACATCATACCATTAACCTTATTATGGTCAGTGATAATTATATACTCAGCCATCATTACAGCTTTCAAAAATTTCAAAAGTACACTGTACATTTCATGACAAAATAAACACTTAGCATGGTAAAAAAAACCTTACAATTACTGCTGTTTACTTTGAGTGCAGTCTTGAATTCTATGGCCGATCATCCAACAGTCCAAAACATAGGTAAGAATTTCAGATGTTACAAAGTCACAGGCCATCATTCCATTTAGTCATGGTAAACAGTAACCCTCTTTTAGTTTTAAGTTTTTACCATATAATCAACATTGTCTCACCATGTATAAATTCTGTTAAGTTGGAAAAAAAAAAAAGAAAAAAAAACCAAAAGCACAGAATACATATGAATTTACACTGCAGTTATTTTAAAAAACCAAGCCAAACTGCGGGATAAATCTTTGCAAAGACACATTGTTATGCAATAGTACATAATACATCAGTGAGATACTTGTAATATTACACAGAACTTCTATTTACAAACTACTTCTTTTACAGGCTGCTGCTTAAGATAGAAGTTGCCACTGCTAGCTAAGTCACTTTTGAATGATGCTAATGAGAAGAAGAAAAAAACCCGGCCGAACAATGAGGCTGCTGTTGTAAAAACGCCAACTTTCTTGCGTTGGCAATGGGTCGTTAAAATATCACTAAGACACTTTCTTTATGTGCAATTCTTATTAAAACTGTTTTAATCGGTTAAAACTGTAAAACTGACGATATCATCGGTTTGAAAAAGAGCGCGAACAACAGCGAACAACAATTCACTACCTGGGTCTGTGCTGTTTAACACAACGGCGCATTCAAAAACAAGTTAATGGCTGCAACATATTAATATACTTGCTTTTTTACGGAAAAAATAAACATAACGAAGGTTCCGTTTTACTTACAAGTTTCTCCAAATGTGCTCTCCGGTCGCTCGAGAAGGGCAGCCATATTGAACAGAATTTTCTGTCAACGTCGTTCAGGTTAGAGAGAAAACGTCATGATGTCATGACGTACAAATGCGGAGCTCGAAAAAAAAACATTTACTCAAAAATCATAATTAAAAAAGCAGTATTTACTCTTAACTTCTAAGCCATGTACAATTATAACTGTTTGAATCGTTAAGAGAACAGAAAAGTTTTAAGTTGTTTCAACTTTGTGACGCATTTTAATTGTTGTATCCACAAACTTTATAAGTCAGCTGGACTGTTGGGGTTTACAGTGTACTCTATATCTGGTTAAGTATAAGAGCCTTTTGTTTAGATGGACTGTTAGACTCCTGGCACCAGCTTTGGGGAGTCTTCACAGGGTCACATCTTGTTCAATGCTTTTTGCTGTGTAGTTGAATTGTCTTGAACGTTCCAGCGAATAGGTTTAAGCTACAAATCTATCAATATACTTTATCAAAAGGGAAAGATTTAAGCCTATTGTTAAAAATGGAGAAGGTGTCAACCTAGGAGCTGGTTCCACAGAAGACTGGCCTGAAAGCTGAAGGATCTGCCTCCCATTCTACTTTTAAGTACTCTAGGAACCACAAGTAAGCCCAAATCTGAAAACGAAGTGCTCTAATGGGGTGATACAGTAAGATAAGATAGGGCCAAATTATTCAAGACCTTGTATGTGAGGAGCATATGAAAGCCCATTTACGCCACAAAAAAAAAGGAAAACTCGAAGTTTTGACTTATTTTCTCGAAATTTCCACTTACCAACTCGAAATTCCGACTTATAAACTCAAAATTTTGAGAAAAGTAACTCGAAATTTCAAGTTAGCACTGCCAATCAGTAATCTACGTGAATGATGTCATTTCCTTGTTACCCGGAAGCTAAAGCCCTCAGCTACAAATGCTACAGCTAAGCTACCAGTATTACATCCAGTCATGAATGCACAGATTGATGAGTATTTTCAGCGTGGCTTCAAAAATGGTGAATTCCTCATGTTATTAAGCTGAATCGCATGTCGTTACTATCAGCCAACGTACTTGCGAAAGAGCCAATTTTTTGCGATCCGGTTTTGAGTGCCCGTTACTCTGCGCCATATGCTTCCGGGTAACAAGAAAGTGACCTCATTTATGTAGATTACTGATTGGCAGAGCTAACTCGAAATTTCGAGTTATTAACTCTAAATTTTGAGAAAAGTAATTCAAAATTTCGAGTTGCCTTTCTCTAAATTTCGAGTTATGTTTCTCCAAATTTCGAGTTAATGAGTTGAAATTTCAAGAAAATAACTCGAAAATTCGAGTTATAGATACATGTTTTGTTTTTTGGTTTTTTAGTGGCGGAAGCGGGCTTTCATAGGGGGCAAGACTTTAAATTCAATTCTGGAGGAGAAATTCAGGAGAAATATGCCCTCTTTTTCTAGTCCCTGTCAGTTCTCTTGCTGCAGCATTTTAGATTAACTGAAGGCTTTTGAAGGAGTTTTTAGGACATCCTAATAATAATAAATTACAGTGGTCCAGCCTAGAAGTAAATGCATGAATTAGTTTTTCAGAGTTACTTTGACAGAATGTTTATAACATTAGTGATATTGTGGAAATGGAAGAAAGCAGTTGAAGAAATGTTTAGCTTATTTGAGAGTTTAGAAATGTGTTAGATAGGATGTAGAATTATTGTAGAGACACTGAGTGTGTCATAAACTTAGGAGTAGATTTTTAGGAGACCCTCCGCCACTTGAACTGTGAAAGTAAGACAAAAAGTTAATGTTGAGTGGAAATTCCCCAAGGGATATTGTGTATTGTGTATTTTGTATTTTGTTGTACAGTTATTTTATTTTCAACTTTAATTTATATATTTATCTTTATCTTATTCTTCCCAGTTAAATTTACCCTTCATTCTAATTTGTGTTGTACAGTTATTTCATTTTTAACCTTAATTTATATTTTATTCCTTCTTAGTTAAATTTACCCTTTTTAATTTTTCATATTTATTTCCTATCTTATTCATAGCCTTTTCCTTTTTTGTTCTCTTTAGGTCACGAGCAGTTGTCCAAGCATTTCACTGCATATCGTACTGTGTATGACTGTGTACGTGACAAATAAAATTTGAATTTGAATTTGAATTTGGATACCTGGGTGGGGGTCTCAACATTTGTATTGAATAACTTTGCTCTGGAAGGGAGATGGACTTTCATGACCCCCAGGAAGTCACGTATGCAGAGGTACATACTAGGGGTGCAACAATACTCGTATCGATATTGAACCGTTCGATACAGTGCTTTCGGTTTGGTACGCATATGTATTGAACAATACAAAATTATTTATTCATTTTTTAAGTTCCTTTCTTTGCAAGCTCCTTTGACTACGATGACCTGGATGACTAAGAACCTTCACAGACATTTATTTATTTTATTAACTTTTCTTCTGACGATGCTTTCTGTGTTGAGCACTCAGTGGATCTGCATTCGACTACTCCGCCTAGGCTGCACTGTCGAGTGCAGATCCACTGAGCGCAGTGCAAGCTAGCAAGACAGAAGCTAAGCTCGTTGCAACATGGCAACTGCCTCAATGCTACCGAAATTGAACCTCCCCCACCCTCATTCAGATCTGGGGCCCGTTCTTCGTACCTCGCTAAGTAGGTTAGCCGGATTAGATTGTTGACGATTTCGCGTGATCCTGGATCAGTCGGTTCCCCGAAGCTCATCCGGGACTTGCTGTCATAGCAACAGAGCCGTAAGCGTAAACCTGCTCGGGAGCAGGTTTACTTTATGTAAACAGGATTAGATCGCGGCCACGCAGGTATGTCCGCTTCATTTATACGAAAGCAACAGCGATATTTTTCCACTGTTTCACCATAAATAAATATTATCAATGTAACTAAAGATAATGCAGCACTTGATCCTTTTATTGATGTCACACAGATACATACAGGTCATTTCCTAAAAAAGGGAAATGAACTATTAACATTCTATTACATGTATGTGATTATTACAGATGTAATTCATATTTCAGAGTAGCAATTGTAAATTACTTCGTGTAATCAAGATGAGAGACCACGGCTATAAAAGCGAAGGTGGATTTGGGAAGCCTGTCGCAGCCATGTCCTGTCCGTATACGCGACCAACCCATTGCGGAAGGTGCAAGATTGATAAGGAGAGTCCTCAGAATTCAGCGTATATTGCGGGATAGACAGGATCCTTTAGCTCAGCGCGACAGTGTGCTCATAGAGAGATATCGATATTCCCGTGAGGGTATTATTTACTTAACCAACTTGTTGACGAGGGGGTGCAGGACCACCACCTGTCTTTTTTTCCTCTGCCCTTTTCTTGGTTGCTGTTATGAACAAACTAACAGAGTATTACAGGCCAGTATTACCTTGCCAAGAGACGCAAAGCAATCTAAGAGATAAATATTACCATTCTGTAGAATACTCCTGTATTCCACTTTTACTTGTTCCCATGTTCTTGTGGGTCCTGTTGTGGCTCTAATGTGAAAGGGGATATAATATAACATATTATAATATAATATAATGCCATATGATATTGGACAATATAGTGTCATATGATAGATCTACCCTACCGCCTACTGGTGTTGGCCAGAGGGGCCGATGGCGCGATATGGCAGCCTGGCTACAACCGTAGCTGCCTCCACCAGTGTGTGAATGTGGGAGTGAATGAATAGTGGTATCGTAAAGCGCTTTGGGTGCCTTGGAAAGCGCTATATAAACCCAATCCATTATTATTATTATTATTAAATTACCTACGAGTTTGATTTGTCAGCAACTTTCTGCCAGCCCTCTCTCCTTGCTTTTGCAGCCTTTGCAGTGTTCTCTTGCGTTTTAATTAAACTCTGAAACTCCTGAAATCCCTCACTCAAGAGTTCTTGCTCTGCTGCCGGAAAATACCGAGCACGCCCCTTCGACATTTTCGCCGACCAATCAGCGGGTTGCCGATCAATGTTTCTACTATCGATGCGTAGCCCCTTTTACGACACCCAGTGATGTCACATTCCTGCGTCCAGCTGTAGTAATCGTCAACAGCAGTTGTGTTCGGGGAACCGGATTAGCGAGCTCACGGTTAGCGCGATGATTTGATCTTGGATGTGTCATTTGATCTTGGATGTAGTAAGCGACGTACGAAGAACGGGCCCCAGGTGTTTGGAACTATCTTGTTTTCATGTGAAGCATGACCCTGTTGGTAAGCGCGTCATGGACAAAAGTAAAACAGTATGTCGGATGTGCCACGCAATGCTCAATTGGTGGGAACTAGTGCGTTAGCGCAGTTAGCTTGTTAACGTATTGACGTTAAGTACAGTTTTTTGTTTTACGCCGGTTTTTCCCGAAGTCGCAAAAGTATGACGTCACAACATTCTGATTGGTCACTTGCAATGTTGATGTTAACTCACCCAAAACTCTGGCTGATTGGGACCCACACCCAGTTTCACACCTTGGCTTGTGTGATTAGAGGATCATCAGGGGGTCCTTTTGTCCCCCTGTGGGGGGAAACTCCCACTAGGTTTATATCTGGGACTCTCCACCATTTGACCTTAGAACTGAAGAAGCTTCTCGGATGAGGTGAAACATCTTCAAGTAACTCAAAGAAGTCCAGACGCTTTTCTTTGCAAGCTCCTTTGACTACGATGACCTGGATGACTGAGAACCTTCACAGACATAAACATCTGACACAATTTATTTATTTTTTTTACCTTTTTCTGCTGAAATTAAATGTGGTTTTAATTCTGTTCTACGGGGGATAGAAATGGGTTACTCTCCCAGACCTGTTCACAGAGTTTTTATAAAATCAAAACTTGTTACAGGATTTTTCCCTGTTGCCGTTTGCCCGGCCTTGCCAATAGAGGGTGTGGCCATGTTGTTGGGCAATGATATTGCAGGAGGGTTAGTGCTCCCTCGTCTGGAGGTTTTAGACAACCCCCTGAATCAGAAAACCTCTGATGTTTCCATGCACCCTGGGCTGTATCCGGCCTGTGCGATTACTCGAGCACAAGCTTGTAAAGATATTGATGTTGCCCTCTCTGATTCTGTGTTGATGTCCTCATTTTCCGAGGAGAATGATGTACCCATTAAAAGAAACAATGTTCTGTCACTCCCAGACTCAGTGAAACCTGAGGAGCCTGATCCATTTCCTAAGGTCTCTTCGCTGCCCTTGACTAGAGACCAGCTGTCAGCAGCTCAATTAGCTGATGAAACACTGCAGAGCTGTTTCAAACGTACGGTGCTGAGCAAGTCAAGAAAGAGCAACAAGCCTATTCTGTAGAACATGATGTTCTATTGCGTCAGTGGTCTCTCCATGGAGTAAAGTCAAGCAGATTGTTGTGCCCTCTGTGTACCGGCAGGAAATCCTGGCTCTTGCCCATGAAAGCCAGTGGTCAGGACACTTGGGCATCACAAAAACATACCAGATACTATTAAAGCATTTCTTTTGGCCTGGTGTGAAGCGTGATGTTTCTAAATTTTGCCACAGTTGCCATGTATGTCAGATTGCAGGTAAACCTAATCAGGTCATACCCCCAGCTCCGTTGTGTCCCATTCCTGTAGTGGATCAGCCATTTGACCATGTCATAGTAGATTGTGTGGGTCCACTACCTAGAACAAAATCAGGAAAGCAATACCTTCTCACGATCATGTGTGCAGCTATCCGTTTCCCCGAGGCTGTCCCATTACATAAGGTTACAGCAAAATCAGTTGTTAAGGCGTTGACAACATTCTTTTCAGTGTTTGGCCTGCCAAAGGTCATACAGACTGACCAGGGCTCAAACTTTCAGTCTAGGTTATTCAAACAAGTGGCTAGCACTCTAGGTGTCAAACATATCGTGTCCTCTGCTTATCATCCTGAATCGCAAGGTGCATTAGAGCGGTGGCATCAGACCAATGCTACGCAAATACTGCCTAAAGCCTGAAAAGAGCTGGGATGAGGGAGTTCCATTTGTGTTATTTGCTGCCTGTGACGCTGTTCAAGAGCAACACGTTCTCACTCCCAAAGCGTAACATTTTACGCTAGGTGACAAATCGTCAACATATTACGTTTTCGGCTACCCACCACGTTCCTAAATGACGACCTCAGAAAAAAGAGGAAATATGAGAACCGTCTGGACTCCATCTACACATGTTCGCTCTTTTTCTTCAAAAAGAAACACGCTATTTAACATCATTATAGTCCTGGTTAAGATCAGGAATACGGTTATGGTTAGGGCTAGGGATAAGGTTAGGTTTAGGGCTGGAATACAGGGCTGGAACGTCTATTACCGTGGGAGCGTCATTGCACTGGATTCCAGCCATAACCCGCCGCGTACCATAAGAACGCCGAAGGTCTCCTTTCGCGTTCCTCAGGAACACCGCGGGACGTGACAGAACGTCGACATGTTGCGCCTCAGGAGTGAGAACGGGCTGTCAAGAGTCACTTGGTTTTAGTCCTTCTGAGCTGGTATTTGGCCATAGGCCACGCAGACCCCTCAAAGCTCTGAAAGAGGCATTTTTGAGCCCACACGGAGTGTCCAAAGTAAATGTAAGCAGGTATGTAAAGCACTTCCGTGAGCGTTTGAACAAAGCCAACGCTCTGGCTAAACAGCACCTTGCCGTTTCACAGGGAAAGATGAAACGCCATTATGATAAGGCTTCTGTTAAAAGAACCTTTCAGGTAGGTGACCAGGTTCTTGTGCTCTTGCCTGTTCCGGACTCAGCATTGTCTGCTAGGTATAGCGGCCCCTTTAAAGTCTGTGAAAAGAGAGGGGAGACCGATTATGTAATTTGCATCTCGACCGCAGACGCAAAACATGCGTCTGCCACATAAACATGTTGAAATTATACCATCCTCGGTCAACACCAGAGCCTGCTGGGTTCTGTGCTCCTATTGTAGCCTCAAGCCACCTAGAGGAAGGAAGGGTGGACGAGGTTGATGGGTTAAAGCTAAGTTATCCCACCTGTTCTAGACCACGTCTGTCTAACTCAGAAATGCTGAAAGCGTTGCCGAGTTTGCTCGAGCATCTGTCTTTAGAGCAGCAAGAAGACATAACTGTCTTGATTAATGAATGCACCTGTTTATTCGTGGGTGTGCCAACTTGCACTACAGTGTTAGAGCATGATATTGATGTCCAGGGAGCTAAATTTATTAAGCAGCATCCTTATCGAGCCAGCCCCCATAAACACTTGCTCATGAGACAGGAGGCTGACTATTTGCTGCAACATGGCTTAGCAAAGCCCAGTCAAAGCCCCTGGAGCTCACCCTGTATAGTGGAGTCTAAGCCAGATGGCTCGCCCCGGTTCATTACAGACTTCCGGAAGGTGAACTCTGTGACTGTGGCTGACTCACATCCTCTCCCAAGAATTGAGGATTGTGTGGACAGTAATGGGACTGCTCAGTATGTCACTAAATTAGATCTTCTTAAAGGTTACTGGCAGGTCCCTTTAACTGAACGTGCATCTAACATCTCTGCCTTTGTTACACCTGATGATTTTCTACAATACACAGTCATGGCATTCGGCATGTGTAACGCTCCTGCCACCTTCCAGAGGCTGGTAAATAAAGTCCTCCGTGGCCTGTCCAACTGCAGTGCCTAGCTAGATGATCTAGTAATTTATACTGAAACATCATGTGGAAACTCTAAGCCAGGTATTTTACCATTTAGCTCAAACTACTCTAACTCTCAACATAGCTAGGTGAGTTTGCCAAAGCTACAGTGACGTACTTAGGCAGGGAGGTGGGACGTGGACAGGTCCGGCCCATTGATGCCAAAGTGGCAGTGATTAGAGAGTTTCCCAAACCTACCACCAGGCGTGAGTTGCGTAGGTTTCTAGGGATGGTGGGCTACTACAGAAACTTTTGTAAAAATTTCTCCTCCGTAGTCAAGCCATTCACTGACCTACTCAGTCAATGATTATTCAATAAACTGGTTAAAATCTGCAGTTCTTCTGATTAATTGCTCCTTCCATAATTCTTCTTCTGCCCCACTACAATCTGGAAATATTAAATATTTAGGCATTAATTAACTAACTAAACTGAGGTATTGTCATGAAACGCTGTGTGGCAGGCAGGAGGAGGACCCAAAATGCAAAACTCACACACGGGGATGAACTCAAAGGGCAGCTTTATTGCCGAAGAGGCAGAACATAGGAAATGCAAAACTAAACTGGGAAAAGTAAACTAACACTCGGCGAGAGCGACACAGGGAAATCCACGCAGCATGAGGGACGACGTCACAGAGAGCACAGGAAAACACAGGGCTTAAGTACACGGGGAGTAATCAGGGAATGGGCCACAGGAGGGAGACACAGCTGGGAGCAATAAGGCTAACGAGACAGGGGAGAGGTAAAACTGAACACACTGACATGGGACATGAACTTTCAGAATAAAACAGGAAACTGACACAGAATCAGACAGGACACTGAACATGACAGGCAGACTCATGAGCAGACACAATAACACCATGGACAGACAGAGGGAACACAGAGAAGTGGGAGCAGGCAGGCAAAGAACAGAAACCTAACAAATGGCAAAATCACAACAGAATACACACTCTGAATGAACAAAAGCATAAGGAAACACAAAACACTGAGTCCTCAGACTCAGGACCATGACAGTACCCCCCCCTCAAGGGCTGGCTCCAGACAGCCCAAACACAGAAAAACAAAACCAAACAGAAAACAACCCAGGGCGGGCGGCGGGGGCCCAGGACGGAGGGCTCGGAACAGAAAACAAAGAGCACAGCAAACACCGGAGCCCAAGAAAATAACTCAAACACAGAGCAGTTCAGGAGGCCGGCCGTGCGCAAGGCAACGGCGGCGACGCGGAAACAGTTCAGGAGGCCGGCCGTGCGCAAGGCAACGGCGGCGACGCGGAAACAGTTCAGGAGGCCGGCCGTGCGCAAGGCAACGGCGGCGACGAAGGAGACGACGGAGCAGTTCAGGAGGCCGGCCGTGCGCAAGGCAACGGCGGCGACGAAGGAGACGACGGAGCAGTTCAGGAGGCCGGCCGCGCGGGAGGCGGCGGCGACGACGATGACAGCGCTGGTCCGGGGGCCGACCGTGCGGAAGGCGACGGCGGCCACTCAGGCGAAGGCGGTCCGGGGGCCGGCCGTGCGGAAGGCGACGGCGGCCACTCAGGCGATGACGGTGCAGTTCAGGGGGCCGGCCGCGCGGAAGGCAGCGGCGGCGGCTCTCCAGTGTCAGGCGTACTGGCCGAGGCCCGGTGGGCACAGGACCAGTCGAGGCGGGACCAGGCGAAGCACAGGCTGAGGAGGCTGCGGCTGCAGCAGACGAAGACTCTGAGGAGGCTGCAGCAGACGAAGACTCTGAGGAGGCCGGACCAGGCGGAGCTGCAGAGGCTGAGGCCGGACCAGGCGGAGCTGCAGAGGCTGAGGCCGGACCAGGCGGAGCTGCAGAGGCTGAGGCCGGACCAGGCGGAGCAGAAGCACAGGCAGAGGCCGGGCCAGGCAATGACGAGGCGGTCGCAGATGGCGGCTGGACAGGCTCCTCGGGCCCTCCAGCTGATGCGGCGTGAGGCTGAACGGGCCCCTCGGGCCCTCCAGCTGATGCGGCGTGAGGCTGAACGGGCCCCTCGGGCCCTCCAGCTGATGCGGCGTGAGGCTGAACGGGCCCCTCGGGCCCTCCAGCGGAGACAGGAGGCTGAACGGGCCCCTCGGACCCTCCAGCGGAGACAGGAGGCTGAACGGGCCCCTCGGACCCTCCAGCGGAGACAGGAGGCTGAACGGGCCCCTCGGGCCCTCCAGCTGATGCGGCGTGAGGCTGAACGGGCCCCTCGGGCCCTCCAGCGGAGACAGGAGGCTGAACGGGCCCCTCGGACCCTCCAGCGGAGACAGGAGGCTGAACGGGCCCCTCGGACCCTCCAGCGGAGACAGGAGGCTGAACGGGCCCCTCGGACCCTCCAGCGGAGACAGGAGGCTGAACGGGCCCCTCGGACCCTCCAGCGGAGACGAGGAGGTGCTGGCCGGGCTCACTGGAACCCCCAGCGGACGAGTTAGATGGCGGCGTGGGAGCCACGGAGTCCTGGATGAGCTCATCCGAGCTTCCAGCAGGAGCTGATGTAGAGCCAGAGAGGTTTGGGACCCCTGGCTGAATGTTAAGCCGAACAGAAGACCGTATTGCTATTGGGGACTGGGCCAATGGTTCAGGTGCGAGCTGAGCTGCTGGACACACGGGGACCTGAGCTGCTGGACACACGGGGACCTGAGCTGCTGGACACACGGGGACCTGAGCTGCTGGACACACGGGGACCTGAGCTGCTGGACACACGGGGACCTGAGCTGCTAACGGTGAAGTAAATGACTGCACAGGGGACTGAACTGATGTCTGTAGTAACGGTGGTGGTGAGAGTGGAGTAGGTGGTGGAGTTAATGACTTCACAGGGGAATGAACTAGAGGTAGTGATGGTTGTGGTGGTTGAGTGGGAGACTGCACTGGAGACTGCACTGGAGACTGCACTGGAGACTGCACTGAGGGTGGCTGCGAGGGAGCTAACTGAGCTGTCGATAAGGCTGATGATTCCTCTACCAACTGAGCTATTGACTGGGCTAAGGATTGAAATAAGGTTTGTAGTAAGTCAGGCTGTGGATGTGACTGTGCTATGGGAAGCGAGGCTGAATGTGGTGGAGGTGGCGACTGAGCTTCGGGCCGGGCGGCTAACAGAGCTTCGGGCCGGGCGGCTAACAGAGCTTCGGGCCGGGCGGCTAACAGAGCTTCGGGCCGGGCGGCTAACAGAGCTTGAGGCGAAAATGGTGGTGGAGTTGGTGTCTGGGCTACAGGCGGCTTCTGAGCAGGAAACACAGGACACTGAGCTACAGGTGGCTGCTGAGCAGGTGACACTGGAGACTGAGCTACAGACGGCTGCTGAGCAGGGGACTGAGCTGAAAGCGGACGGGCAGCTGACTGAATAAACATAGCTCCAGAATAAACAGATCCAGACGGAACAGTCTTAACTCCTGGATCTGAAAAAACATCAGGCGCACAGTCTTCTGAACCAATGGGAAAATAGTCATCCTTAAAACGAAAACTCTTATTTTCCCGAACCGGAGAAACACGAGCTGTAGTGTTCATGTAGCTGGCGTTCGCAGCTTTGGGGGAAACAGTCTGTCTATCCCTTGACAAAAAAGGCGAATGAAGGGAGACTCTGTCACTCACCCTAGGCGGTTGTTTGAGCTGAATCCCAGGCTCCTGCTGGAGCTGTGAGTGCTGGCTGCGTGTTCGCTGCCTCCCTGTTGAAGAGGGAGCGGCGCTGGCGGAATGTGACGAGGGAGGACTCTGCTGTGGCTGCTCCTGCTGTGATGTGGAAATGCTGGGTGAGTCAGGCGGCACGATAATAATCCCTAACATCTTGTAAAAGGCTTGTGCAGGCGTGAGCTGATTGCTTGCAGGCTCGTAGTAATCCTCCCGGGACCGGCTGGAGCGTTTTCTGCGAGACCTGGGCGTCCGCGGAGAGGAAGCAGGTGAGTGGACCGAAGGGTAAGCAGCTAGTGAGGAGCGGCAGCACGGAGGCCCTCCAAGCACTAGCCGAGTCCCGTCAAAACGGGAGCTGCGCTTCCACGGTGAGTCCGCTGGATCCATTACTGGTGACGTCGTACTGTCATGAAACGCTGTGTGGCAGGCAGGAGGAGGACCCAAAATGCAAAACTCACACACGGGGATGAACTCAAAGGGCAGCTTTATTGCCGAAGAGGCAGAACATAGGAAATGCAAAACTAAACTGGGAAAAGTAAACTAACACTCGGCGAGAGCGACACAGGGAAATCCACGCAGCATGAGGGACGACGTCACAGAGAGCACAGGAAAACACAGGGCTTAAGTACACGGGGAGTAATCAGGGAATGGGCCACAGGAGGGAGACACAGCTGGGAGCAATAAGGCTAACGAGACAGGGGAGAGGTAAAACTGAACACACTGACATGGGACATGAACTTTCAGAATAAAACAGGAAACTGACACAGAATCAGACAGGACACTGAACATGACAGGCAGACTCATGAGCAGACACAATAACACCATGGACAGACAGAGGGAACACAGAGAAGTGGGAGCAGGCAGGCAAAGAACAGAAACCTAACAAATGGCAAAATCACAACAGAATACACACTCTGAATGAACAAAAGCATAAGGAAACACAAAACACTGAGTCCTCAGACTCAGGACCATGACAGGTATTAACTAAACTAAACCACAATCCACTTTTAAAGAAAGTAGAAGACGATCTGGCTAGATGGAAATCTGTACCCATATCATTGATGGGAAGGGTCACATAAAAATAATGCTCTTGCCAAGAATCAATTATTTGGTCCCAATGATCCTGAGTAAACCATCATCGGACTGGTTTAGCTCTCTGGAATCGTCTATTTCTAAATTCCTTTGGAAAGATAAACCCAGCGTATTAGTTTGAAAATGCTACAAAGGGCCAAGGATAATTTAGGACTATATCTGCCTAACTTTCAACGCTACTTCTTAGCCAACAGGCTACAATTCATCTCAGAATGGTTAAACATAACCTAGAGGAGCCCTGGCTGGAGGCAGAACAGGTACTATGTAATAAGAATCACACTCAGGATGTGGGCCGACTATTCCAGAAACAGAAGCCCAGGAAAGCCCCCGGACCAGACGGTGTCTCACCCTCCTGCCTCAAAATCTGTGCTGAAGAGCTGGCTCCCATCTTTACTCGCATCTTCAACAGATCCCTGGAGCTGCGTGAAGTTCCCTCCTGCTTCAAATGCTCCACCATCATCCCTGTTCCCAAGAAACCCACCATCACAGGACTGAATGACTGCAGACCTGTCGCCTTGACGTCTGTGGTCATGAAATCCTTCGAACGACTGGTGTTAACCCATCTGAAAGACATTACAGGCCACCAGCTGGACCCTCTGCAGTTTGCCTACCGGGCAAACAGGTCGGTGGATGATGCAGTGAACATGGGGCTGCATTACATCCTGCAACACCTTGACCGCCCGGGAACTTATGCCAGGGTCCTGTTTGTGGACTTTAGTTCGGCTTTTAACACCATTGTGCCTGAACTTCTTTCCTCCAAACTCTCCCAGCTCAGCGTGTCACCAGCTACCTGTCAGTGGATCACCAGCTTCCTGACAGACAGAAAGCAACAAGTGAGGCTGGGGGAGATCACCTCTGAAACTCGGTCCCTCAGTATTGGTGCCCCTCAAGGATGTGTCCTCTCACCACTACTGTTCTCCCTCTACACTAACGACTGCACCTCCAAGAACTCGGCTGTCAAACTCCTAAAGTTTGCAGATGACACCACTGTCATTGGCCTCATTCAAGATGGTGATGAGTCTGCATACCGGCAAGAAGTTGAGCGGCTGGTACTCTGGTGCAGTCAGCACAATCTGGAGCTGAACACTCTTAAAACTGTAGAGATGACAGTGGACTTCAGGAGACATCCCTCAACTCTGCTCCCCCTCACCATATCAGACAGCCCTGTGTCAACTGTGAAGACCTTCAAGTTCCTGGGTACAACCATCTCCCAGGACCTGAAGTGGGAGACCAACATCAACGCCATCCTCAAAAAGACCCAGCAGAGAATGTACTTCCTGAGACAACTGGGGAAGTACAGTCTTGCACAGGAGCTGCTGATCCAGTTCTACACTGCGGTCATTGAGTCTGTCCTGTGCTCCTCCATCACAGTCTGGTATGGTTCAGCCACTAAACAGGACAGGAGCAGACTGTAGCAGACTGTACGGGCAGCACAAAGGATCATTGGCGCCCCCCTGCCCTCCATCCAGGATCTGTACCTCTCAAGAACCAGGAAACGGGCAGGGAAAATCATCACAGACCCCTCACACCCTGCACACAGACTTTTTGATCTGCTGCCCTCTGGCAGACGGTACAGAAGCCTGCAGACCAGGACCACCCGACACAGGAACAGTTTCTTTCCCCTCGCCATCTCCCTTCTTAACAGTTGACCTGTCACACTGCTCCCACTGCCAGACTGCAGCTGCACCTTATGTACATTTTGTAGTATTCATTCCACCTCATTCATTTCTGTATTTTATGTATATAAGTTTAGATTCGTTATTTATAGTTGATTTACATAGCTTTGTGTATGTATGTGTATGCATGTGTAATGTATATATATATAGAGACGTGTGTGTGTGTGTGTGTGTGTGTGTGTGTGTGTGTGTGTGTGTGTGTGTGTGTGTGTGTGTGTGTGTGTGTGTGTGTGTGATTTACATTGCTGTGCTTGAGAGCCCACCATCTACCGGAACCAAATTCCCTGTATGTGTCTGCACATATACTTGGCCAATAAACACGATTCTGATTCTGATTCTGATAATATAGAGATTTTGGACCTAGCATTCATTAGATCAAACATGAAATGAAATGTATGCTTTAACAGCATCAATATCGGCTCCACTCTGATAGCATGGTGAGCGTTTCTAAAAATGAGTGTCTTCATTAATTCCATTCAAATGTATACCCATTTGGAACAAGCCTGACATACTACAGCACAATAATATGATTAACTGCCTCAAAGAGATTCTGGAAAACTGTCAGGCGACTCAGGAGGGGAATGCAGTGCTCTACCTGCAGTGTGTATAGGGCAAGTGGGGCACTACTGACTTCGAATGAGAACATTGTCAGGCGATGGTAGGAATACTTCGAGGACCTCCTTAATCCCAATGGCACATCTTCCTTGGAGGAAGCAGAGTCTGGGGACAAAAGGGACGACTCGCCTATCTCTGGGGGTGAGGTGGATGAGGTCCAACCTGAGTTCCTGAAGGCTCTGGATATTGTAGGGCTGTGACATACCTGGGGACAGGAAGGTGTGTTCCAACTATAAGGGGATCACACCCCTCAGCCTCCGTAGGAAAGTCTATGCCAACATGCTGGAAAGGAGAGTCCATCCATTAGTCGAACCATGGTTATAGGAGGAACAATGCAGTTTCCGTCCTGGTTGTGGAACAGTAGACCAGCTTTTTATCCTCTCAACAATACTTGATACCTGTATGGGACTTAGGCCAACCAGTCTGGAGGTACTTTGTGGACTTGGGGAAGGCATTTGGCTCTTTGGCCCTCGCGGTGTCCTGTGGGAGGTGCTTCATGAGTATGGGGTTTCTGGCCCATTGCTACGGGCCATTCAATCCTAACACAACCGTTGCAAGAGCTTGGTCCACATAGCATGCAATAATTCAGACTCATTCCCGGTGGGTGATGGACTCCACCAGGAGTGCCCTTTGTCACCAATTCTGTTCATAATTTTTATGAACTGAATGTCTAGGTGTAGCCAAGTGGCAGACTGTCACCTGGGTGGTCTCAGAATCTTATCTTTGCTTTTCGCAGACGATGTGGTTCTGTTGGCTTCATTGGGTGATGGCCTGCAGCTTGCACTGGAATCGTTCGCAGTTGAGTGTGAAGCGGTGAGAATGAGAATCACCATCTCCAAATCTGAGGCTATGGTCCTCAGCCAGAAAAGGGTGGACTGCCCACTCCGGGTCAGAGACGAGTTCCTGCTCCAAGTGGAGGAGTTTAAATATCTCAGGATCTTATTCACAAGTGATGGGAGAAGGGAGTGGGAGACAGATACAAGAAACGGAAATAAGCTTTTTCCAAAGAGTGCTCTTCCTTAGAGATAGGATAGGGTGAGAAGTTCAGCCATCCAGGAGGGACTCAGAGTAGAGCCGCTGCTCCTCCACATCGAAAGGACACAGTTGAGGCTTTTTGATATCTCACTCAGGAGGCATCTGATTAAGATGCCTCCTGAGTGAGGTGCTCCGGGCATGTCCCACTAGGAGGAAGCCCTGGAGCACCTCCAGGACATGCTCTCTCACCCTCTTTTTTCCTCTCCTTCAAGATTCAAGATTCTTTATTTGTCACATGCATAGTTATATGAGTACAACACACAGTGAAATGTATCCTGACATGCTCCTCGACTGTGCAAAATGGGAGAGAACATTATATGCAGTAAGTAGCATTATATGCAGCATTATATGCAGCAAGTAAGTGAATTGTGTACATTAAATGTATTAATACTAAATAAAATAGAAAATCTGATTCTGCCTGATTGCAGAAGTTCCAACAGATTGTTGCCGGGATATGACGGGTTCTTTAATATCTGAGCTGCTCTAGTCCAGCATCTCCTGGTGTAGATGTCCTGAAGGAGGGGAGAGCAGTCCTGCAGCAGCATTCTGCCGTACATATCACCCTCTGAAGAGCTTTTTGATCCTTAACCTCGATCCTTAACCTCAACACCCTCCACATCTTTTTGATGTGGAGGGTGATGTCTTGAGTCTTCTCGCAGCCCTTGGTACTTCTCAGGTCTCTTGTGTTCCAATTTACTGATATTGCTATCATTCAGCATAGCTACATCTATCACTACAGCAGACTTCTTCTGCTTGTCCACCCCTACTATGTCTGATTGGTTAGCCATTACTCTGTCATAAGAGGACTGCGATCTTCCTTTTCTAACTGGCTGTTGGACTTCCTGTCAGAAAGACCCCAGTCAGTCAAAGTTGGAAACCGAACACAACTGCAAGCACTATGGGCTCTCAATGGATAAATGTTGAGTCTTCTTTACATAACACTATGCAGACCAACACCAGCAATATAAATTTTGGAATTTGGGGGATTATACTACAGTCACTGGGTTTATCCATTTATCTAATATCACCATTATGTGATGAGGATAAGGATAAATATTTTGTCCTGTTTAATTGTGTGGCTAAAACATTGGGTTGGCTGCTAGATGTGTGGACTTTATTTTATTATTGAAGTTTATCTTTATAGAGTTAAAGGATGCAATTATTTTGGTCCTCCATCCATCAAAGTGCTCGTTGGGTAGAACAAAAGTGTTAATGATGTGCATTTGTTATGAGAGTATCTCAGATCTGAGAAGAGTTGTGATTCTTTTTTTCTTTTTTTTGCTTCCCTACCTCCCTCACTCCCTTCTGTTTGATCTTGTGCCTGAGGAAGAAGTTGCACAGAAGGTGTGTGTATATCTGAGTAAGCCACATTCTTTTTCACCACATTCCTCACCAATGTTACTGATCTGGTTAAAAGAACAATGTAAAGTGATACTGTATTGTAATGTAATTTTTACGAAAAATCAGGTAAACCAAATCAGACAATTCGATCTTATCCAATATATCCCATTCCGGCTGTCGGTGTGCCATCTGATCATGCTTTATTGCATTGTGTTGGTCCAATAAAGCCCCGCAGAAAAGCTCGTCACAATTTTTTATTAATTGTGATGTGTACGTTAACTAGGTTTCCTGAGGCAATTCCTATGGTAAATCTTACTCTTCCTGT
This sequence comes from Copadichromis virginalis, assembly GCF_057382275.1. Taxonomy (NCBI): domain Eukaryota; kingdom Metazoa; phylum Chordata; class Actinopteri; order Cichliformes; family Cichlidae; genus Copadichromis; species Copadichromis virginalis. The sequence continues at coordinate 4,381,253 of NC_140623.1, read as the reverse complement.
GGTGGTAAAATCTGTGATGAAAAGGTCCTCAGTCTTTGGTCTGCGAGAACATATCCAGACGTCATAGCCCAGTTATGTGCAAGTGATTAAACAGCTCGACACATTTCACTGTTATTCCAATGTATTCCACCCCAAAAGCCAAGTTGTACTCAAAGAGGTTTTATCAAACTGTCAAAAGCATGATCTGAGGACACTACCTTAAGTTTGATGCAGACTGGGTTGAGGGTGTTCATCTTCTGTTTGCGGCATGAGAGGTGGTGACTTTAATCCAGCTGCACTCATGTTCACTCTTAAACTGGGCCTTTTGAACTATTGAGGGGAAAATGGCTTTGGAATGAAAAAACACAGAATGCACTAGATTATGTCAGTGCTTTCTCATTCAAACATCACTGGGCCTGGAAGTTAGAAAACAAAATCTGTACACAGTGCATAGGAAGAGCAAAGGATTGTTTGTTACACATGCAGAAACAAGTAACTATATATTGCTGCATGGTATTGCAGAATGTAGTTCTAGTACAAAAAGTTCACACTGCTTAGTGGCCACTAAGTGTTATGGGTCTGATTGTTTTTGTACACACTTTACAAAGATCAACAGTGTCACAAAGCCAGACTGCTCCCCTCTTCCACAAATGGAAGGCTGCATTAACTGTGTTGGCTTATAATCTGTTGTTGGCAAGTGCCACTGATTCCTTGGGCCATATTTAACACATAGGAGTTCAGGTTTCCATGTTGGGTATTTATCAAGTTAAAAGTCTAATGAGTAGTTCTTAAAGGCAAATTTGTCCATCACTTTCTGCTCCCTGCTGTTGACTTTCGGCCGAGTTCCCTGGCTCTACGTAGGTGCTACGTACCTTCAGTGTGCCAGCACAGCCATCATCTTATTGTCCTTTTTTCATTCTTATTGACCTGTTCTCTTGTCTGTTTTATTCTTAATGCTGATTGACTCCAGAAGTGTCACTATAAGCGGAACCATTGACTAGAACAGTTGCATCAACTCCATTCACTTCAGTGGACCTTTACTTTTTTTAGCAGTGTCAGAAGTGTGCTTTGTTATTAGCACATGTAAATTAAATTAATTTGTATGTGAATCATGTTAAGGGTTCAATCACCAGTGACTTAGTAGATTCAGAGCTACCCAGTAACACTTAATTGATTGAAAATTAGGTTCTATAAGTGTTATTTTCTCTGCTATTGTGAATCAGTCGTTCCTCATTTGATGGTATTGAATGTCAGTGACATTATGAAATTCAGTTTTCAGCATTTTTATACAAGTGTATCCACTGGATGTATGACAAATTTAAGACTGCACTATGTTAAAGTAATGGATGGTAAATGGACTGGTTCTTATATAGCGCTTTTCTACTCTTCTGAGCACTCAAAGCGCTTTAAAGCAATGGCAATTTCTGTCATTTATGGCTATAAATGTAGATTCAGGAAGTATATTTGATATTAGGCATAAAAAGAAAGCAAATTGTGTTTTAAGGGTTTGAGATTCAGTCCATTGTTATCCTCTGTTGTATTTTCATTTTCGTTTTGCTACACCAGATTTGCTTTGCTTTTACTATCAGTTGCGAAACAACCAAACACAAAGTTAAAAATATGCCACCACTTTTTGAAAAATACATCACAAGGCTTAATGCTAAAAGTTTGTCTAAAAGTCTAAAAGACAAATATGTTTATATTTGTTAGATAAATTCATAGTAACTGATGACAATTGGTACATGTTAACTTAAAAAACTCATAACCTAAGTTGGGGAATAAAACTCACACCTTGCAGTTACCAGTCCAAGCCTACACAGGTGTGTATTTAACAGAATTTTAGTGTTTTTTTAATGGACTTTGTTCGTTTGGGAACGACAGCTTATTATTTACACACGGCTGATTTTTTTTTTTTTTTTTTAGATATTGTTTTTATACCTTCGGGGTTTTTTTGGTTTTTTGTCTTAATTTTTTCCCCCCCTGGCCAGGGCTGTTTGGGTGCTGTGCTTGGTTAGGTTACACACTGCTCTCCACCTGTTCAGAATGGTTTTTCCCTTTTTCATTTGGACCCACAACTCTATAAAAGAATTAGAGAAAACTGCTGTACTGTTCACTTTATTAGAGATTTACATTGCGAATGAATGAATTGATGACGCACTAAGTAAAAGTCAAAACACACATAAATGTGTTTATATGTGAATAAACAGAAATGTGTTTGTAGCAAGGAGCCCATGCACACACAGTGTTGTCAGGTTGATTGTCTATGGCAGCAAATTCTGTTGTTTTGGTGCTCTGCACACCGCGAACTCACTGTGTCACCCCTCCTCTGCAGCAGGCCAGAGACAACACCTCCGCCACAGTGTTAAAATGTCAAAATGTCCATTAAAAACATCTAATATTAATAATAAGTAGCAAGTGCAATGACACATGATGCACATGTCATGGCCCAGTGTTTTGTGTTTTTTGAACGTTGTTAAGCATTATTGTTTTGATCTTGAGGAGTAATTTATGTTTCCTATACTCTATTGGTTTACTTCAAACTTTAGTTTCCCTGTGCTCATGAGTTTTCTGTTATATTATATATCTCTAGGGTACTGTAGGGTGACTAGTTTAGTTTCCTTTAGCGTACCCCACTGGTCTTTGTCCTCGTCTTTTCTTTGTTTTAGTGTTTGGTTTCCTTCACTCTCCATCTCTGTCTGTCATTACTGGGCCCTGTTGTTGTTTGCTTACAGCATCAAGTTTGTGTTTTGAGTCTGGGGGCCCGTTCTTCGTACCTCGCTAAGTAAGTTAGCTGGATTAGATTGTTGACGATTTCGCGTGATCCTGGATCGTTCGGTTCCCCGAAGCTCATCCGGGACTTGCTGTCATAGCAACAGAGCCGTAAGCGTAAACCTGCTCAGGAGCAGGTTTACTTTATGTAAACAGGATTAGATCGCGGCCACGCAGGTATGTCCGCGTCATCATACGAAAGCAACAGCGACATTCCGCCACTGTTTCACCATAAATAAATAACATCAATGTAACTAAAGATAATGCAGCACTTGATCCTTTTATTGATTCCACACAGATACATACAGGTCAGTCCCTAAAAAAAGGGAAATGTACTAGTAATCACGCTATGTCATGTAGGTGATCACGCCAGATGCAACACACATTCCAGAGTAGGAATAGCAAATTACGTCGTGTAATCAAGATGACAGACCACGGCTATAAAAGCGAAGGTGGAAGTGGGAAGTTTGTCGCAGCCATGTCCTGTCCGTTTGTACGCGAGCCACCCATTGCAGAAGGTGCAAGAGTGATAAGGAGAGTGTTCAGAATCCAACGTATATTGCGGGATAGACAGGATCCTTTAGCACAGCGCGACAGTGTGCTCATAGAGAGATACCGATTTTCCCGTGAGGGTATCATCTACCTAACCAACTTGCTGGATCCCCATGTTAAGAGTACCACTCACCGTAGTCGGGCATTAACAACTGCACAAACTGTGTGCATTGCCTTGCGTTACTTTGCGAGTGGCACGTTTCTGTACGCTTGTGGAGACGCAGAGAACGTTGGCAAAAGTGCCGTCTGCCGGGCCATTCGCAAAGTGTACCTGGCACTCAAGCATTTCCTGGGTGTGTTTGTGGTTTTTCCAAGCCACTTAAGACCACAGGTCGTCAAACAGGGCTTTTTTGCCATTGCAGGTACAGTAAATTGGATAGTGAATGTGATGCAATCATGACCTATGTTGGTAACTGTAGCTCGATCGTCCGCAGGCTTCCCGAATGTGATTGGTACCATAGACTGCACACACATTGCGATCAAGGCCCCCCCAGGCCCCAATGAAGGGGACTTTGTCAATCGAAAGGGGGGCCACAGTATAAATGTGCAGGTGAGTAATATTAACATTCCAGATGGCAATATATAATGGGAGGAGTGTGTTCACATATAATAGAATCCCTCAGATGGTGTGTGACTCCATGTGCCATATCACAAATGTGGAAGCTAAATGGCCCGGATCAGTGCATGACTCAAGGATCTTCAGAGAGTCAGGGTTATGCACATCATTTGAGCGTGGTAAGTAAAAGAGGCTTATTTTGATACTACATACTCCTTTCGGGCCTAACATAACAGCATTTCCCCACTACACAGGGGCCTACTGTGGGATTCTCCTCGGAGACAGAGGTTATGCATGCAGGCAGTACTTCATGACACCGTTCCCTGACCCCAACCCTGGGCCACAAACCCGCTACAATGCAGCTCTAGCCAGGACAAGGGCACGCATTGAAATGACCTTTGGGCAACTGAAGGAACGATTTCAGTGTCTGAAACGCCTGAGGGTTGCACCTGACAGGGCATGTGACATTATTGTTGCATGTGCCGTACTGCACAACATTGCCACCATCAGAGAAGAGAGGACCCCCGTGGTGGAGGTGCAGCCTGATGATGACCTCCAGCCAGTGCACTTGGACCAACCTAGTGGCAGAGCTGCACGGGACAGGATTGTGCAACACAATTTCGAATAATAAAAAAATGACATGACATATTTTCTATTGACGTTTATTTGAGCATCGTTGTCTGTCCCATCACACACAGGCCAGTCATCAGAGTTGCCTGGAAAAACAGAGCATATATACTGTGTCACGCAAGGTCAGCAACAGTGCTCCGTATGAACATGTATTCTTACTTACTCTGGAGTTCCTTTTGAAGCAACTCGATTTCCAGTTGTAGTTTATGCCTCATTAGAGCTTGTAGTTCGATCTCACCTAGGAGCTTTTGTTTCTTCAGCTCAGTATACTCCATTTTTTGCTGGAGACTTCTCTTGTAGAGCAGACGAATGTCACCCTGTGTCAATTGTAGTGACAACATTTAACGGGGAATACATGTCACATAGGCAGTATAATTAGTCACAACACTGCCCACCTCTGTATGAGCAGGCCTCTCTGCCGGCCTCTTGGCCTGCAAATCATACTGCAGTCAGACACACATGGCAGTACACAAGTAGATGGCAATTCAGGCCAATGCATGCATGTACTCACAGGGTCTTCCTCCAAACCACAGCCATCTGACAGGGTTGCGTCACTGTCCTGTGCAATGGTAACACAATGGTGTTACAAAGGGATGTGGTACAGCCTATTGGTCTGTACAATTGGGTGGGGACAGATATATGTATATCTCCCAACTTACTGTGCATGCTCCAGTCACCCCTTCCATGGGAACAGGTAAAAGTGATGGAGTGTCATGTAACACTACACACAGAGAAAACCCACAGTGCCAATGAATGTCACAGTACGAATAGCATTTTCATTAAGGCAACAACCACATATTTTACATTGTGCAAATGGAATCATGAGCCCATTCACCAGTTATGTAGGTGCTGCTGCTACTGCACCCCGGCTTCTGCTGGTCTACGGAAGAGCTGCCCCCAGGGATGCCCTCAACAATGGGTCTGGTGGCATTCAACCTTAGGGCCAGCTCCTCTGCTGGGGTGTGACGAGGGGGTGCAGGACCACCACCTGTCTTTTGTTGCTCTGCCCTTTTCTTGGTTGCTGTTATACACAAACACAGGGATTGTTTCAGGGTGTCTTTTCAAGAGACTGACAGCAATATAAGTGTTGGATATTATCATTCTGTAGTATGTTCTTGTATTTCACTTTTACTTGTTCCCATGTTCTGGTGGGTCCGGTTGTGGCTCTAATGTGTACAAGGATATCATGTGATATGATTTGATATGTTACAATATGATATGGTATGGTGTCATGTAATATGTTGCATTACTTACGCGTTTAATTTGTCAGCAACTTTCTGCCAGCCCTCTCTCCTTGCTTTTGCAGCCTTCGCAGTGTTCCCTTGCGTTTTAATTACACTCTGGTACTCCTGAAATCCCTCAATCAAGAGTTCTTGCTCTGCTGCGGTGAAATACTGGGCGCGCTCCTTCGACATATTCACCGACCAATCAGAGGGTTGCCGATCACTGTTTCTGCTATCGATGCGTATCCCCTTTTACGACACCCAGTGATCGCACATTACTTCATCCAGCTGTACTAATCGTCAACAGCAGGTGTGTTCGGGGAACCGGATTAGCGAGCTCACGGTTAGCGCGATAGTTTGGTCTTGGATGTGTCATTTGATCTTGGATGTAGTAAGCGACGTACGAAGAACAGGCCCCGGGTCTCTGTTTATGTGTTTATTGTGCTTCCTGTCTTCCTGTATTCCTGTCTCGTTGTGTCTAATTGGTTCCAGCTGTGTCCTCCCACTCTCCTAATCACCTGTATGTGTATTTATTGTGTCAGTTCGCATTTGTCCCTTGCCAGAACATCGGTTCACCTTCCTTCACGTCTTTTTAGGCTCTCTCATGTTTTTTTTGAAAGCCTTACACAACACTTATCATGCAATTACTATAAGCATGATGAAAGGAAACTGAAAGGAAACTTGAAATTGTCATTTTTTAAAATATTCTCTTTCATCAATATAATGTAATAAAATGTAATGCCCATTAGAATTCCATTGTTCAAAAGTTTAAAATATGTGAAAGAGTATAAAATATACAAATATTTAACTACATTTATTTCACTGTGGTATACAAACCACTGTAGTACTAATTACAAAAATACAGTTTTGTCCAACTGCTCATTAAGCACTATCAGAAGTCTACATGACAGACTTATTCTAAATGTTCTGCATAAAACATATTCGTGGAGCATCGAGGCTGGCAATCGGTGACTTTTTCTGCTCCTGTTGTGACGGTGAACAAAGACCAGTGCATGTTTGTTACGCCCCACTTAATGAACGGAGTGTCGACTGGAGTGAGGGGTAACACAAAGTGAAAGGGAACACATGAACTACTGGAGAAAGAGATGTCAGTATACAAGATTTATTGCCTAAAACTACTACAGTACAAAAACACAGGGAAGCTCTTTTCTTCAGGGTCTCCAAGGCCAAAACAGTAAACAAAAGACCCCCTTTTAGCTAGAAATCAAAACCAAGTACTCACTAACCAAAAACAAAATACAATGGCTGAGCTCCCTGTCTAACCAAACCAGGAGAAAACAGGTGAAACAAAAATGGCAGAGAACCCCTACCTGCTTCCACAATGACAAACTAATTATCACAATAAGGGCACACCTTCGCTCACAATAAAAGAAAGAAAAACCAAAGTTCACAGAGGGTAAGTTCTCACACACATACACACAAAGGCCCGCTGCCCAAAACTCTACAGCTCACAGCTCTGGCAACATGGGGAAAATGGCAGAGGGTGTGGCAGTTTAGGATGGCAGCCTATATGCCGTGGCTGACGAGCTGGAACACACCTCAGCTGCGGCTCATGAGGCAGACCTGCAACACAAGAAAAGGAGAAAAACAACTCTTCTACAGAGGGAGAGCCACTAGAGGTCAGCGACCGTAACAATGTTGCAGCAGCTGCACCTTTTGCCTACCAGGAAGGAGAAGCCAAACCTCCAGATACCTCACACAAAGACTTACGTATTAATACAACATACCACAGAATTTTGACCTTGCAGTGTCCCTGTTGTTTAGCTCCTGTTAGTAAATTTTTTTTTTTCATGTAGTCAGTTTTTTAAGCTTTGGTTTTACTTTTTTAGGTTCCTTCTGCAAGATTACAAAGCCATAGGAAGTATGGGTGTTGAGGCTGCTGCAACATGCAATGGTGCAGGATAGAAATCCTGCATGCCACAAATGCAAATTTTTAAATATTAATAATAATCATAAAAATAGTAATAGCTGTATAAATAAGAAAACAAATACCCTCTTGCATTGTGGCCAGTCTTTATCCTTCAAGATCAGAGCCTCCACCAGAGGCCTGGGACCTTAAGGGTCTTGTGCAGTCTTTTTGGTGTTCCTAGGACTGTGTTGTTCTGGACCGAAATCTCAAACGTTGTTCCTGGGATCTGCTGGAGCGACTCGCCCAGCTTGGGGAGGTCGCTGCTCCAAGTGCCCTGAATGCCGATGGGACCACTGTTGCCTTCACCACATCTTCTTGAGCAGCTTTCTCAGCCCTTGGCATTTCTCCAGCTTCTCATCTTCCTTTTTTCTGGTATTGCTATCATTCGTTATAGCTACATCTATCATTATTGCTGTCTTCCTGTACTTGTCCATCACTACCATGCCCGGTTGGTTAGCCATCACCAATTAGCTTCTCTGTATATGCAAGTCCCACAGGATCTTTTCCAGTGGTGGTCAAGTTACGGATTGTCCGTAATGCTGCATTCACATCTTCTAGTAGACCATTTAGAGGCTACTTGACATCATCTCGGTAATTGGCCTCAGTGGGTCCAGGGATACCTGAGAGAATACCAGAAGGCAAAATTGCAGACATCGAGAACAGCTACAAGTACCTCGGATTTCAACAAGCAAATGGAAAAGTATGAAGAGGCTGCTACGAAGGCCCAACCACTAAATACCTGCAGAAAGTAAGGCAAGTCCTGAGGAGTCAGCTGAATGGGAAGAACAAGATCCAGGCAACACCTACCCCCAGCCTGTGATCAGGTACCCTGCTGGGATACTAAGCTGGCCAAAGGAGGAGATGGAAGCCACTGAGATCAAGACAAGGAAGTTACTTGGAGGGTTTTACCCCCAGTCCATTACCATGAGACCACACACTAAGCAGATGAAAGGAGACAGAGGACTAGCCGCTGCTAGCGCGGTCGACCGGCCAGTCAGCTGAGCAGTTTTGCGTTCTTTTTCTAACTTTAATGCTCTTTTCGTTGTTTTTCGCCATCCAGTCAGTATATTTGTATTCTTCTGTATATTCTGTGTATTTATTATCTCATTGCCTGTCCTTATCTTCAACATTATGCTGGTCTGTTGTATCTTAATTGCTCCTTGGGGATAAATAAAGTCTTTCTGATTCTGATAAAGGACTAGTGAGTGTCAGAACTGCTGTCCAGGATGAAACAGCAAACATCTATCACTACAACTGGAAGATGGCTACAACTTACCACATGCATAGTGAATACCTCTGGCAGCAGAAACCCCCAAAAAAGTGGAGCAAGCAGAATGATCATTATGTAAGGACAGGCCCCTGCACTGTATGTATCACTGTCAGTTAGAAGAAGTGACTGACATCCAGAAATCCTTCCAGAGGCTGGACAAACCTGGACTGAAAAACGTAACAGAGGCACTAATCATGGAACAAGGAACAAGCTCTGAGCACAAGAGTCTATTACACCAGGGAAGACCCCAGGTCCACGCTGTACACAGATGTCCCTGAGGCAATCCAGTTTGTTTTTAGTATTCAATAGCACAAGAAAATGGCAACAAAAAGCAGCACTTATAGTACATACTCTGATATCCCAATTACCTGAGCTTATTTTTTGCTAGACACAAAGCAGGAAGCTACTCTTATCAGGCTACAAACTGGATATCAAAAAGGATAATGGTTAATGGTCCTGTCTGTAAGCTGTAATATGTCTTGCGTGTTGTACTGAAAGTGACTCCTTTCAGACAATGTTTTCTTTGTGTTTTCCCTTTATATATTTTTCCCTTCATGTTTCCCTTTAAATTTTATTTTATTATGCGTATCATCACTATTGTGTAACTTTCCAGTGAACTGGTAGAAAGTCACTGTGTTAATGTATTCAAATTTTTTTAAAGAACAGAAACAAAACACCCAAAAACAATGCACATTTTGGCTGGCTCTGAGCTCTTGACAGCTTTAAACATTAACCAGCTGTTTTGTAAATGCCCACGTTTTGTTTTTGCAGATGTTTGTGTTGGTCGCCCTGAAGTTTACCTTTGTGAACCTTGTGACTTCACTCACAGTGGCCTTTCACTATGAGTGAAGAGCCGTGCAAACTACATGTTAGTGTTGCTGTGAATGTGCATGTGCATCCTGCTTTGTGGTGTGCACGTTGTGCATGCATGAACAGATGGATTGAAATAAGACACAAGTAAGACTTCCAAATAAGGTATAGGCATACTAATTTCAAAAAATTAACACTTATTTCCCTTCAGAGGCGGTACCATACAATTCCATAACTTGGCTTCATTTTTATTTCTCTAAGGAGCTCCCCACTGCACGTGCATAAAAGCAAGCACAGCATTTATGCTTTATGATTATTTAATGCAGAGAAGTGGCACTTTTTACAGCTGAGATGTGACTGAAAAAGAAATATTTACCAACTTTTCCTATTAGGTGCTCTGCTGTGCAAAGGCTCCTGTTGAGTTAAAGTGCTTTCAGAATACAGTGAATATTCTACTTTATACATTTAATATTTCATAGCTTATATTCCTAACTTTACCAATTAAGATCGCCCTGGGGGAAGAAGGACTCTCGCTCTGTCTCCCTTTCTCTCTCTCTCTCTCTGTCCTTCCCTTCTCTCCTATGGCACAGTGTCAATTAAAATGACATTTGGTGTCACTGTCACTGTCGATGAAATGACACGCTTCTCCTGAAAGCCTTAATAAGATCACCCCTCCACCACTCAACCCAAATATCTGCTGTAATTGTTCCATATTCAGTCATCACCAAATGTTTGAAACTTTGGCACTGTTTTCCCCCACTCTGTACACCCTTTTCCAAGTCTCCCTCAACTCCCCCCTTTGTCACTTTACCCCTTTGCCCTAAAATCATTTCATTTTAACTTTTCACACAGTCAACTGACAGCACAGACAGCATCTTGACATCACTGTAAACTATAACTAATACAGTTGATTGCAAAAGTTTTGCAACACCCCTCGATTCTTTATACACTGAACAAAAATAAAACGCAACGCTTTTGTTTTTGCTCCTATTTTCTACATACACAAAGGACCCATTACTATCAAATATTGTTCACAAATCTGTCTAAATCTGTGTTAGTGAGAACTTCTCTTTTGCGGAGATAATCCATCCCACCTCACAGGTTGATTGATTGATTGATTGAAGGAAATGGGAAATAGGTGCAATCTATTATATTTAATTCAGCATCATTTTATTCTCCACCCAGGGAGGGAGTAGGGATGGGAATCAAGAACTAGTTCTTGCAGTAGTTTAATTCCTTGGAAATGTTTTTCTGCTTGCCTGTCGATTCCACTTATTGGTTCCATTTTTACTTTTCGGTTTGTGTGCCAGAGGAGGAAAAATAGTGGCAGTCTATACAGTGGCTTGCAAAAGTATTCAGCCCCCTTGAACTTTTTCACATTTTGTCACATTACAGCCACAAACATGAATCAGTTTTATTGGACTTCCACATGAAAGACCAACACAAAGTGGTGCACACGTGAGAAGTGGAACGAAAATCATACATGATTCCAAACATTTTTTACAAATAAATAACTGCAAAGTGGGGTGTGCGTAATTATTCAGCCCCCTGAGTCAAAACTTTGTAGAACCACCTTTTGCTGCAGTTCCAGCTGCCAGTCTTTTAGGGTCTGTCTCTACCTGCTTTGCACATCTACAGACTGAAATCTTTGCCCATTCTTCTTTGCAAAACAGCTCCAGCTCAGTCAGATTAGATGGACAGCGTTTGTGAACAGCAGTTTTCAGATCTTGCCACATATTCTCGATTGGATTTCGATCTGGACTTTGACTGGGCCATTCTAACACATGGATATGTTTTGTTTTAAACCATTCCAGTGTTGCCCTGGCTTTATGTTCAGGGTCGTTGTCCTGCTGGAAGCTGAACCTCCGCCCCAGTCTCAAGTCTTTTGCAGACTCCAAGAGGTTTTCTTCCAAGGTTGCCCTGTATTTGGCTCCATCCACCTTCCCATCAACTCTGACCAGCTAAACGTTGACTTTAATTAAAATTATTTTGTCAACAGGTTCCACGAAATTGCATTGTGTTAGTTTAAAGAAAAAATCTTTAGTTCATCTAATTTTAAAATACTTAAGATTAACAAGAGATATTTAAGACTACCTAAATCAAGTTATGTTGTATGAACATAGATGATATATTTACAGGTTAGATAGTTTAGATTAGTTACTTCAACACATTTCTTATTTGTGGCAGTAAAATGTTAAATTTAAGTTAGATTAATTCAAATATTATATTTTCAGCCACCTTGTGCTTTAAATAAATCTATTTTGTCAACAGGTTCCACACAAATGAATTAAGTACATCCAACTTATTTTTTTAAATTTCTTTTATTGCCAACACATTCAGTGAGCATTTGTGTAAAACCGGTCCGAAACAAAACACGACAGCTCATTAGGGTTAGTAACTAACAGTATGTAGACAGATGCAACATCACGACTTTAAATTAAATGTCTGTATCTGCCAGAAATAGAAGAAAAAAAAAACATTGAAGCCCACATAACATGTTGATAAGATGACACTTGAGTTATGCACATGTGATGCTAGTAAGGTCTGTGGAGTGTTTTTTTCTTTTAGTGTCTAAAATGGATAGCAAAGTTGCTATTTGCAATGATTGCTTAGGGTCAGTCCAGTAACACAACGCCAATGAAGTGCTTTCCTTTAACAATGCAAAGTGAAGTGTCCACCTCAACAGCCACAATTAAAAAAAATTAATGTAGTAATAATAATAATAATAATAATAATAATAATAATAATCCACTGATATTAGCAATCAAAGAAAATTATATCACCATCCCAAATAAAACTTTAATAAAACATGCCAACATTATGGTCTAACAATAAAAAAAAAAAGCTTGTCAGAGTTCAGTTTTTCTGCAACAGCACAGAAGTAACCATTTAACACTTGCCACTGTCAACGTTTATTTTACCAGTGTTTGGGCAAAAAGCTTGAGTTGTAAACATTTTAACATGGAAACAAATGTTCGTCTTTAAAAGTCCGCAAAATATACATTCATCCTGTATTCCTAACTTACCCTTATTCTTAGTATGTATTGCAATTACCTTTACAATGCACACAATGTAACACAAACAGAATATGAACATATTTCCACCTCATAACAATATGCCTTGAATGCTAATATACACACCACCCCTCAACATTTCTGGTGCAGTATCACACACACACACACACACACACACACACACACACACACACACACACACACACGTAAAATCTCTCAAATTGTAGTAGTTTACAATCTTTTCAAAATTTTCTAAATTTCTCTCATGTAATTTTCCCTTTATCTGTCATTTTCAACAAATTACCATTTTATTCCCATTCAGCCTCCGAAAAACTTCTGTCCATCTGACAGAACATTCATCATCCAAATTAAGGGTTGGCTTATTCATTCAGTTTATTCTTGAGCATCTGTACCTTGGTCAAGAGTCTGCTGACATACAGATGAAGGAAGAGGTTCTGAAGTACTTCAAAGAAAGCTTTCAGTCTTGAGGTTAACTGAGATTCAGTGCATATATCCCACCCATTAAGAGTGCACATGCAGAGGCCAGGTCTTCCAGGTCATGCAGAACACCCGAGACGGTTATACCCACATCGGCTGGAGGAGTGCTGGCATCAACTCTTTCGATGGTGAAGATAGCAAGGGTAATTTGTTCCAGCTCCCTCTGAACAGCTGTAGCTGTAGCTTAGACACAAAAACATAGAAAAATGGCGTCCAGTTTAATGAAGTAAACACAATATTAGGAACATGCACCCCAGTGAGCCACTATTTTAGACTACAGATTCAACAATAAATATAAATAGTTTGGGTATACAAGAAGATTTCCCAAAACATTTAAACAGGTTCCATGCAAATTACAACAACAACACTACAACATGCAACAACATTAGTTATTCAAAATTTGGTTTAATACAGATAAAAAACTAAACTAAAATTACCAACCAATTATTCTTTGAAGAGGATGCTTGGGTCTTCATTCAGGTAAAAAGGTAGTGCCCTGAGGACACACTCCCTCCCCTTTTCAATAGTTTCCTTCTGTAGAGAGTGGCAGAGATACAGGAAGAGAAAACAGATATACTTTAGGATGACACAAACTCACATTATACGCAAAATGAATGACATATCCACTGCACAGATAGACATGTACACAAGACCAACTAATCACCACATGGACATGAATAGTTAACCTGTTGGGCAGGGTTTCCACCACATTATATATGTCCATAATGGAGGTAAAGACAAACTAATACATCATCTTTTTTGCATTCAAAAACTGATCTTTGACATAAAAACCATTCACTTATGGTTTAACCCGAAATTGAGGGATCACATTTTACATATGTTTAGGTAATTTAAGTTTTCCAACGTTTTGAGTACAAAACTTTGTCTTGCTTAATATAAATGTAAGTGCACTGTGCAGCTACCATACACTAGCTGTTTAAATTTGAAAATGATCTTATTAGCCATAATATTTGGCTACCAACAGAATAACGCACCTGTGTGGCAGGGGCCAAAGTTTGTCTAATTTTCTTCCCTGCAACGCCTCCTTTTTTCTTGAAGACTTTTATGAGCTGGTCATTGGTGTATTGGTCAAGTTGTGTAAAAAGCCTTGGAACAAGTGGAGCAGTAGTAATCCTCACATATTCTGCTTCCACCTGAAAACATGTCAACAAACACAACATACTGTATATATATATATACACACATACATACACACATATATATATACACACACACATATATATATACACACACATATATATATATACACACACATATATATATATACACACACACATATACATATACATATATATATATATATACATATACATATACATATACATATATATATATATATATATATATATATATATATATATATACACTTTATAACTAAAACTAATGTAGAAAGACCTCATTAAAGCTATAATTTTAACACAAATATTTACACAAAATGATAATGGAGCCATTACAGCTTTTATTGTTATTTATCAAGTTCCAAAAAATATTGATCACAGCTGATCTGAAAAGAATTTCATGCCTCAGGCCCTTGAACTGCAACCTTTACAATGGTTCAGATCTGGAGAAGAAATAACAGGGGCATGGGATGGGTGACTAAAGAAAACTTAACTTTTAAAACAGTTTTGTTTTTAAAAGTATAACAGTTCACATACCACATACAAGCTCAGCAGTACCACATACACCACATCAGTATAGGAGGGAGCAGGTAAAGGCCCGGATCTGAAATTTATAAAGTAAAACAAGAAATTCATTACTTAATTTCAAGAAGCAAATTATTGATTGAATTACAGCTAAATAAAATACTACTCAGAAGAAAAGCAAGAGATTGACACTGCCATGTGCTAACTTTCTATAGAAGCAATTATCACCAGGTCTGTCGACCTCCATTGTCTGTCCACTCATATGTTGTGAATAATTTTATTTAAAAAATTAAGTGTGTGATTTAACAAACTGTAATTTATAACTATGTTGATATGTATAACTCCGCTAGGAAACATGCTGTATTTACAGACCATTTTTACATAATACCGATTACTGATAGAGCATAACAATGGTGTCACAGTGGCTTTCGCTCTTGGCTTTTTGGATTTTAAATGTCACTTTATGCTATCCTTGCTATCCTAGTCGATATTTATGACTCTTGGATTACAGTAAAGGAATCCCAAGAAAGCAAATGAAAAAAATAACCCCTTGAAAAAATAACCCCATGAACCCCTGTAGCTAATCCCTTAATAAAACAAAAAACAATAAAAATGTTTCTTACACACTCCACAAAATAAGCATGTCCAGGACCCAGGAAAACTAATGTAGAACAAGCGCACGCAAACGATATAACATGGCTTGTAAGACAAACGCAAAATATAACCATGCTCGACATGTAGATACTACACAACATAGTCAAAGAAAGAAGTGGTCTAACCTCTCAAAGAAACAGCAGCTTGGCGCCAAAACAACGTTTTCAAGTTAAATTTGAAGTCTTGCGCATGAGCAGGCCCAAGCCATGAAACCTTGTTGTTCTTCGCGGTTTTATTACAACTGTTTTTGCATTACTGCCACCTTGTGGATATACAAAGTATATCGATCCTAATTGACTTAACTTAAATGTTATGCCATCAAGTAACACATTAGTATTATGTACGTTGAATAATAGACACAATTACATAGACTTGATTAGAAAAACACATGTTAACTTAACAAAAACATATTTTAAGTAAAATGAAAATAAATAATTAATATACACTGAACAATCCCCCTCATTCATTTTTTTGAGCGTGTCCCTGCTGAAGAGAAGCCCCCCCAGAGCATGATGCTGCCACCACCATATTTGACAGTGGGGATGGTGTGTTCAGAGTGATGTGCAGTGTTAGTTTTCCGCCACACATAGCGCCAAAAAGTTCCATTTTGGTCTCATCTGACCAGAGCAGCTTCTTCCACATGTTTGCTGTGTCCCCACATGGCTTGTGGCAAACTGCAAACGGGACTTCTTCTGGTTTTCTGTTAACAATGGCTTTCTTCTTGCCACTCTTCCATAAAGGCCAACTTTGTGCAGTGCTCGACTAATAGTTGTCCTATGGACAGATTCCCCCACCTGAGCTGTAGATCTCTGCAGCTCGTCCAGAGTCACCATGGGCCTCTTGGCTGCATTTCTGATCAGTGCTCTCCTTGTTCAGCCTGTGAGTTTAGGTGGACGGCCTTGTCTTGGTAGGTTTACAGTTGTGCCATACTCCTTCCATTTCTGAATGATGGCTTGAACAGTGCTCATTGGGATGTTCAAGGCTTGGGAAATCTTTTTGTAGCCTAAGCCTGCTTTGAATTTCTCAATAACTTTATCCCTAACCTGTCTGGTGTGTTCTTTGGACTTCATGGTGTTGTTGCTCCCAATATTCTCTTAGACAACCTCTGAGGCCGTCACAGGACAGCTGTATTTGTACTGACATTAGATTACACACAGGTGCACTCTATTTAGTCATTAGCACTCATCAGGCAACGTCTATGGGCAACTGAGTGCACTCAGACCAAAGGGGGCTGAATAATTACACACACCCCACTTTGCAGTTATGTATTTGTAAAAAATGTTTGGAATCATGTATGATTTTCGTTCCACTTCTCACGTGTGCACCACTTTGTGTTGGTCTTTCACCTGAAATTCCAATAAAATTGATTCATGTTTGTGGCTGTAATGTGACAAAATGTGGGAAAGTTCAAGGGGGCTGAATACTTTTGCAAGCCACTGTATTGTTGGTAAGGTGCAAACTGCATCCAGAAAAGAAACAACTGCATTCAGCTCCTAACAGAACTTTGGCTTTGCAAGCATCTACACAGACAGAATCCAGAGTAGTTTTAAAGCTGAGTGAACGCAGACCCAAACACGGCAGATAGACCCTGAACTTCTACTGGTAACGAACAGATGAGCAAACAGGCTTAAGCCCCTGTTTCAACCTGTTCATGTTAATTCTACTCCAAAGCAGTTGCCACAGTGATTCTACTTTAACGTCTTTTCATGCTGGTTATTGCCTTTGCTTTGTGTTGTTGACTTGTTCATACTTAATACTAAGAGAAAAATCATATGTGTGTTCTCATTAGAACAGGGGTGGGCAACTCCAGGCCTCGAGGGCCGGTGTCCCTGCAGGTTTAGATGTGTCCTTGAACCAACACAGCTGATTTAAATGGCCAAATTAGCTCCTCAACATGTCCTGCAGTTCTCCAGAGGTCTGCTAATGAACTAATCATGTGATTCAGGTGTGTTGACCCAACGTGAGATCTAAAACCTGCAGGGACACGGCCCTCGAGGCCTGGAGTTGCCCACCCCTGACCTAAACCAACCCAGAGCTATATTAGAGAGTTTTTGCAGACGTCTGTGGCCCCTCTGTGACAACTCAATTTATAAAGACCTGGCAAAATGATTGCACTTGATTTCCAATTATTTTCAGTTGTGGATGTTAAAGGATTCAGAAAGTTTATTCATGCACTGAATCCTATGTATGCAATTCAAAGCAGGAAAAAACGCTCTCCCAAAATATCATCCCAGGCCCATATCACAGAGAACATGCATCTTCTTTTTGTTTTGCATATTAATTTTTTATTGTGTTGTGGTTTGCAGTGTTTTCTAGGGCTGGGTATTGTCGATTTCTAGAATCGATTCGATTCCGATTCACAAGGTCCTGAATCGATTCGATCTACGATTCGATTTAATTCGAGTCAATTAAATTCAATTCGATTTGAATCTGGGAAATTTTGCCTCAGACAGTCAGAAATATTATAATTCAGATCAGTACATTTACATATTTTTGTATCTATAAAAAAGAAGCTGACACTTTCCAGACTTTATCAAAGGTGTGAGCATCACAGCAGATGGCTTTGTGTCAAAGTAGCTGAAGATAAAACACAGAAAAACATGGTGATTTTCCTGGCCTTACCGCTGTAACTTACCTCTGAAGTTACAGCGGTTTTATTAGAGACACAGCTAAGCGTTTTGCATTTTGTATAATTTTAAAAAGTTTAAATTTGTTCAGAAACCTATTGAACAGCAGAAATTAGGCTTTCTTTTCGGAAGTAACTAAAAGGAAAAAAAAAAACATCGGCCGACAGCGCTGTAAATAATGGTAGACTTGTGCGTAACAAGCAAGCGAATAATGTAGAAAACAGATTTTGGGGATAGACAGGAAACTGTTCTTGAAGTACACTGAGAAAGAGAGAGAGAGAGAGCTGTGCATGAAGTGTGGTGGAAGCAAAAAAGAAAAAGTAAGAGGGAGTCCATGACAATGTTTATGTGAAGCGTAGTTTGGATCTTCTTTTGCTGCTGGTTCAGTCAGTATTGTTTGGAGAGAGATAAAACTAACAGCTTTAGAATCGGCGCAAAAAGGGCGTAAACACAAAGCGCGGACCCGCCGAAACACCGGATCAGCGAGCTGTCGGTTTTCAGCCGTGTCCGTGCTGTCGGGTGAGAAAGGCGACATCTCACTGATTCTGATCCGCGGGTCCGCGCTGTGTGTTTACGTCTTTGTGCAGAAGCCGTGTACCTGCTCTCATTTACTGTTTTAAATGTTTGGTGGTTGCCTAAATTTTGTGACGTTTCGCCTGAGATTCTGGAATTTTGGGCAAAATACATTTAGATAAAAAAAATCGATTCAGGATTTTAATGAATCAATATCACGTTATCCAAGCCAGAATCGATTTTAATCGATGAATTGATTATTAAAACCCACCTCTAGTGTTTTCTGTTGTTTCACTTTAAATTTGTTTAAAAGGAAAAAGCTGAAAATTTAAATAGTTAAAAGTAGAATTGTAAATAGTTGGTTTTTGTATTTTATAATTTCTTTAATTTAATGTGGAGTGAATAAATAAAAGCATATTTATATAACAAACATATATAAATAAAAACACATTTTTTTACATTAGTAATTCATTTTGTGCATAATGTTATATTGTTGTTGATAAATTAATTAAAGCAACAAAACAACCTTAAGAGCTGGTTGGGAGCCGAAAGAGCCGGTTCTCTAAAAAGAGCCAGCATTCCCATCACTAATATAAGCCCTATAAAACTATGCTTTGTTCACATTTTAATCCAGAAAATCAGTAATGAATGTATAAACATCATCCGTGCAAAGATTTATGCTTCTAAAGCAACATAGTGAAAAGTTACTGCACCTTTAATAAATAAATATTCAGGTGTTGTGCAGCTTGCTCAATTTTGGCACACTTTGGTCACCATGTCTGAGTTGCATTTTTTAGGTATTGAACCCGCAGTAATTATTTAATTTCATTTACATGCCTAAAGATGCTTTTTTTAAAATATATTTTTGAAGAATTACCCACAGACTGTCATCCAGCAGGCCCATTCTCCTGTGTGCCATAGACAGTTTAAATGGACTCTGTTGCTTTAAATTCTGAGGCGCTGTAACGTCTGCTTTTATTGGCTGATTTGCATGATTGACACCTCTTTTTACCTTGACGAAAACTCCATGTGACACTAAATTTACGACACATATCTGTAGCTGGGCTTAAAATGGCGATTGTTGACGTTAGTGGCTCTGATGCATCATGTTCGTGCTGCCATTCGGTCTTTTAAGTCTAACGTCATTAGTCATTTCCGGGTCCAAACTCCGCTTTAGGTCCCAAAGTCAAACGAACACTGCGGCATCACTGAGAGTTACAAACTGTCTAAATTCTTTAATTAAATCATCAGCGTTGCTGCTCTACCTGGTGTAACAATTAAGTTTACCATCCAGGCATCTATGAAAACTGAATTTATTAAATTTAATGGAGTTAGAAGTTAGCAGGAAGTTAGCTTGCTAGTTTCCACCGAAACATGATAGAGCATGTTCTGACTGAGAGATTTCAGAAAAATTAAAACATCCAACTCTGCTATCACTTCCAACATAAATGGAGACAGAAACCTAGACAGCAGTGACGTTTGAAGGGTTACTGAAGTTGGGCTATGTAGTGGCTAGCTACACACCTATGGTTAGCATAATATAAACAGTGAAGCTGTAGGATGAACGCTAACTTTTCCACTTGATAAAAGTTAACATGACGGTTCCTGACATAGCTGGACTGGCCATCGGGCATACCGGGCATTTGCCGGTATAAACACTGAAAGGTCGTGGATTGCCCAGATGAAGGGAGGTGTGTAAAAATAACTCAGTTGTTTGGTGGTGGCTATTGCGGAGCTTCCACAGATTCAGTAACATTAGCAAGTTGTGGAGGCCAGCAGATGCAACATGCTGGCAGGTGGATGACGGAAAGGCAGGAGGAGCAGAGACCCGAGGCGGTGAACTGAACTTCAGGTTAGACGTTCTGACCTGCAGTCTATCTGGGTCAGATATAAACCAAGTTTAGATGGAGTTTGTTTTCGTTATGCTGACTTTTTACAGTCAGTTACAATAACTCGTACTGCGTACTAGCTAGCATGACGGCGTTTATATATACTGTAGCTGGGCGGGTGCTATGATATTATTGATGTTGAACTTGTTTTATCTTATTTTATTTATAAGGTTAGTTATTAGAGTTTCCAACCGTCCCGTAAAAAACGGAATCGTCTCGTATTCAGAGAAAATATTGCGCGTTTCGTATTGAGGTGAAAAGGAACACAGTTTGTCCCGGACTTCAGCTACAATGAAAAAGACATAAAGCTGGAGCTGCACAGCTGCCTCTTCTTCTCTCATTCTCTCCCCTTCTCTCTCCTGTTTCTACTTCAATCATGAAACTGATCAATGATCAGCTGATTTGCTTTTCTCTCTTGTTTATCGCCCACTTTGCGCCAGAAAGAAGAAACCGGCGGATGTCGCGCTAAACAACAGCAGCACATTTAAGCTTGATCAACTGTTGTTAGAATTTATTTAATATTAATTTCTAGTATCAGCTGATGTTTGCTGGAGCCACAGCTGTAAAGCTGCTGGTCATGATGTCAGTTTGGATATGTGGTGAGAGGGAAACATGAAGATGAAACCAGGAGATGTCCTTACTGGATCATCAGAGCTGAACAGGTGATGGAGAAACAGGTTTACCTTTTAGGTGACATGAATGAGTTGAAGGAAAGTTATGAACTGTTTCTGAGAGACAAATAACACCAGGATCTTTTTCTAAGTAGCTGACAGCTGGTAACTGTGCAGTTTTGTCAGGGGGCATGTAGGGCATTAACAGGGAAAGGGGGAAACAAAGAAATACTTTTCTTTTTTATGTCATATAAAAACTTTGAATAAATAATTATCTGAATCTTACAACAAACGTTTTCATCTGATGTAAAATGTATAGAAATCCATTATTGTACATAGTAATTTTTTTGAGGGTCCCAACATAATTTCTTCAGAA
Source organism: Copadichromis virginalis (assembly GCF_057382275.1). NCBI lineage: Eukaryota > Metazoa > Chordata > Actinopteri > Cichliformes > Cichlidae > Copadichromis > Copadichromis virginalis. The sequence continues at coordinate 4,359,688 of NC_140623.1, read as the reverse complement.
GTAGCTAAGTACTGTATATGATGCCAGTATTTTCCCACATTTTCTAGATACTGTACCAGTACTGTGTGTAAAATGCCATCAAAAAGTCAATTAAGTTTTATTCTTTCTCACCTGTCTTTCTGTCTCCTTTCACTTTTTAAAGGTTGCCATGTCAGAAAAAATATTTTGCCCTGCCATGCTGTTTATTGATGTGGCAAATGAATGGTTTATGAAAATATATATAAATCTGTCATCAGTAAACAGTAATGATCATTTCTCACCTCTAGTCTCCTCTGTCTTAATTTCAGGTTTTCACCATGTGCTCTAGATAGTTTAGGAGGTTAACTCAACCAAGCAGTCTACTTTTGGTACTGTTTAGAATACCAGAACAGGGAGGATGGTGTAGGTTTAAGTTTATTAGATTGTTACATATATACCAACAAGACAGTGTGCATCACTGTGACAACAGCATTTGTTTTTATTCAAAGGCTTTATGGTTTTTCCTATAATACCTGGTGGGCCGGTCTCTAAGTCAAAATGCCCGGGCCGATTTTTTGTCCCAGTCCAGCCCTGGTTCCTGATGATGGGGCTGTAGTTACATCTAAGGGTTTAAAAACCAGTCTTTAATAAAAACTGATAGATGCTGACGGTGATCACTGACTTTTTTTTTTTTAAGGGGCTTGTTCAGACTAAATAGAACAAGATACAAAGCATTAAAACATGTTAAAAACACAACAGCCTTGATAAAAACAGAGTAGTTTGGACCCAGAAGCATGGTTCATACGTCATCACTTGAAGACTGGATTGTCAATAGCTACAGCTGCTATTGGCTATCACAGGTCCGAATTTCTGTCTTAACAGATATTGGACACTACACATTTTTGTGGCCTTTATTGCGGCTGGTTCAGTTACTTTTAGTCCGAGCGTGGGCAACGTGCAGTTTTGTAATATGTGAGATCTCTGCTAGCTAACTGGGTATACCTTTTGTGGTTGCATGAAGTCAGGAGAGTTTTTGGCTGCCAGAAGGTGATTGCCATTCGCAAGCGCGCAAACAATCATATTTACGTGTTTGTTATTAGGCAAAGATATGTATTTATGGAATTTTAATATATATATATATATATATACACACACACACACACACACACAGTCAGGTCCATAAATATTGGGACATCAACACAATTCTAACATTTTTGGCTCTATACACCACCACAATGGATTCAAAATTAAACGAACAAGATGTGCTTTAACTGCAGACTGTCGGCTTTTATTTGAGGGTATTTACATCCAAATCAGGTGAACGGTGTAGGAATTACAACAGTTTGCAAATGTGCTTCCCACTTCTTAAGGGACCAAAAGTAATGGGACAATTGGCTTCTCAGCTGTTCCATGGCCAGGTGTGTGTTATTCTCTCATTACCCCAATTACAATGAGCAGATAAAAGGTCCAGGGTTCATTTCAAGTGTACTATTTGCATTTTGAACCTGTTGCTGTCAACTGCCAAAATGAGCTCCAAAGAGCTGTCACTATCAGTGAAGCAAGCCATCATTAGGCTGAGATAACAAAACAAACCCATCAGAGAGATAGCAAAAACATTAGGTGTGGCCAAAACAACTGTTTGGAAGAGGAAGGCCAGATTAGAGTTTGCCAAATGACATCTAAAAAGCCTTCACAGTTCTGTAACAACATCCTATGGACAGATGAGACCAAGATCAACTTGTACCAGAGTGATGGGAAGAGAAGAGTATGGAGAAGGAAAGGAACTGCTCCTAAGCATACCACCTCATCAGTGAAGCATTGTGATGGAAGTGTCATGGCATAGGCATGTATGGCTGCCAGTGCAACTGGTTCTCTTGTATTTATTGATGATGTGACTGCTAACAAAAGCAGCACGATGAAGTGTTTCAGGCAATATTATCTGCTCATATTCAGACAAATGCTTCAAAACTCATTGGACGGCGCTTCACAGTGCAGATGGACAATAACCCAAAGCATACTGCAAAAGCAACCAAAGAGTTTTTGAAGGGAAAGAAGTGGACTGTTTTGCAATGGCCAAGTCAATCACCTGACCTGAATCCGATTGGGCATGCATTTCACTTGCTGAAGACAAAACTGTAGGGAAAAAGCCCCAAGAACAAGCAGGAACTGAAGACTGTTGCAGTAGAGACCTGGCAGAGCATCAGCAGGGATGAAACCCAGCGTCTGGTGATGTTTATGTGTTCCAGACTTCAGGCTATGATTGACTGCAAAGTATTTGCAACCAAGTATTAAAAAATGAAAGTTTGATTTATGGTTCGTTTTCTGTCCCATTACTTTTGATTCCTTAAGAAGTGGGAAGCACATTTGCAAACTGTTGTAATTCCTACACCGCTCACCTGATTTGGATGTAAATACCCTCAAATAAAAGCCGACAGTCTGCAGTTGAAGCACATCTCTTTCGTTTCATTTGGAATCCATTGTAGTGAAGTAAAGAGCCAAAAATGTTAGAATTGTGTTGATGTCCCAATATTTATGGACCTGACTGGATCACTCTCCAAAGAGGACAGGATGTTTCGTCAGCTATTCGACGAGGGTTTGGAGATACAGTAGAATCGTCTGAGAGAGCAGAGAGCTCACACCAGGGAGCAGCGATTGGAATAGCAGAGACGACACTAGGATCAGATCAAGTCCATGGAGAACTATTATAAAGATCAGTTTTCATTTCCAGCTTCCTTGCCTAATTCCTTGCCTCAGTTTATTACAATTCAAACATGTGAAGAAAGACAAAACACTGGAATAGTCAAACAAACAAACAGCAATCAAAGCTGAATTCAAAAGTTGTTTATCAAAAACATAAACGAATGAATAAATAAATGAATGATTTGGGATACGAAACACAAAACCCAGAGACCCTAACTCCTTGACTGGCATCTTTCACAAACAAATGGGTTTTTGTCACAGCCACTCTGACTGAGACAAACAAGGAAACACAGGTATTATGGTAAAATGGTTATAAAAAGATGTAAAAGGTTGCAAAATGCTCAGATCATAAAGCAGGCTATCATGCTTTACAACTAGAGTAAGTCCTGTTCAGCGTTGACATGGTCAATTTTTAAAAATGTTTTGGGTTTTTTAAAACGATCTTTTTTAAGCAGAACCTGAGAAGGACACATAAAACATAAGCATTTACCCAGTGAGCGTCACTATCATGTTTCCCACAATAAGGGCAGAGGTCAGTCAGGTCATCTTCAACAACAAGAGGCAAATAATTTACTTTTAATAATTATAAACAATGTTTTCCTGACTAAATAATACTACAGCAATAATAGACAAATATTCCAAACACATTCAAGCTAAAAGGTTGCAGTTGTCATAAATCAGCTGTCCAGCAAGCAGGGAAGGACCCAAATACAGACTCACTGAGACAAAAGTAAACTTAAACACAGAAGTGAGTGCAGGTATGGTGGAGTGGGCGTAGATAAGTGTCAGGGGTGATTTGTGAGAGAAGGATAGCAGCAAGACTGAAAGGGAAGGTTTACAAGATGGTAGTGAGAACCATTTCTTGATGGTTCTTTGGGACACCTTTAGAGGTTCTTCAATGAACCACTGAAAGAAATGGTTCTTCAAAGAACCATTGCTTGAAAGGTTCTTTGTGGCACCAAAAAAGGTTCTTCTATGGCATCAGTCTAAAGAACCACTTTTGGTTCCAGTTGGCACCTTTATTTTTCTGAGTGTAGGTGGATCAAATATATATTGATCGGGTGGAAGTCCATAATATTTTCGAAAATTGATTTTCTTTGATCTTCTAACTTGTCAGTCTTTCATTTAACTAAACTTGTCAGCTTGTGTTTTTATAGTTTTGGTAACATACAGCAGCTCTGCAATCCCAGAAGAATAACACAGATTCTTCCAAAGATCAGTACAACTACCAAAATTTTAACTTAAAATTTCAATATATTTTACTTGTCTGTGGTTTTGTCATACTTTATTTACATTGTCATTAAAAATTTGCAGAGACTAATTTACCTGGTAATGTCCTGGCAGTGTTTGATGCTCATTTTCCTTTCCCCCAGTGGTTTTAGGTGATCACCTAAATGTTGAAGTGGTCCCTAAATGCAATTGACACCCCTTTCTCAACAAGAAGTTTGGGCTTGGGTGAGCCTGAGTGCTGAAGATATCTACCTATTCGGAACCATGGTAACAGGGTTCTGGCTGGTCGGAGCTGGCTTGGCCCTGACTTATCAAAGAATCAAGAAAGCAGAACCAGCTGTTCAAACCTCCACAAGGCTGCCCGCTGGGATTGGAACGATGGGAGAGGTGTGAGTTTCTCAAAATGGGCTCATTGAGTCAGCACGGATAAGATCTTGGAGAGGCTACGGCTGCTGTGAATACTCAGAATAAGATCTCTGACTGCAGATTGGATGACATCTCGGAAGGGCTAGCCCGGAATAACATCTCTGGGCGCAAATTGGATGACATCTCGGGGAGGCACACAGCCGTGAGTTCTCAGAAATTGGCTCCTTGAGCACAAGAAATGACAGCATCACAGCAAGTATGGCTCTCCAACGGGAGATTGAGAGACCAGTGTTGGACTGTAGAACTGCTTTGAAATTCATATGAGCTGTTCGCACTAAAGTAAAAAATACCATCACTTATGCGGATACCCCTTTGGCGCCAGCTGCAAGGCCGGAGCTGAACAAAACACCCTGATAACGACTGTGCTTAGTCTGTTCCTTCCCATTCCATGCAAGGCCACCTGGGTTGGCTGGAAGACTGTTTACTTAGCCTGGCAGGGTGAAGGACACGCACACACATACATATACTGATACTGACACATCACCCTCCCTACCCCGGATCCAACGCTACATCCAACGCTTACCTCCCCTCTGATGTGGACATCGGGTCAGTTGGAGGCACAGTCGAAAGATTGCAGCGATCCCAGATCAGATGTACACACTGGAACTCTTTCCCATGGTGCTGTCTGTGTTTATTGTGCTATGGTGTGTTGATATCTGTGCATTCCTGTATTATCCTTTTGTGTTACACATTTCGATGTTTTTTTTCCTCGCTACCTAGCCTGACCTGTCACCCCATTGTGATGTTTGTGTATTGTATGTAGGGTCGGCAAGGTCTGTCATCTCGGTTGTGGGCAAAGACCTGCAACTGACAAATAAAGGCTATCTCATCATCTCATCTCATATCTATACTGGTCATCGAATGTTCAAGATGGGCTTTACGTCTTCCAACAGCTGCTCACACTGTCAAACCAATACACCGGACAATTATATCCACGCGCTTTGGTTCTGTCCACCAGTTCAGAAGTTTTGGCGTGAGATGTGTTAAAGTTATCAAAGTGTCTGAAATGTAACATTCCAACTTCCCCTTTAGTGTGCTTGTTGGGCAGCTTAGATTATGTCACTACAGAAAAGAATATCGCCCATATGGTTTTCACTGTCCTAGGCATTGCCAAGAAAACAGTCCTCATGAACTGGAAAAATAAAAATAATCTTAATTCTAACCAATATAGAAATTATCTAATAGATTTATCTTGGCACTCAGTGGCAGTCTTTTGTTATAGATATATAAATGTGTGAATGTATAAATGAAGTGTGAAATTGTTATTGGGATGAATGATTAAAGGTGCACATTGTTTTGAGAGAAAAGTGTGTGGGAGACAACGAAGTTCATTGAAGGGAAGTGTGTAAAATGCTAATGAAAGTATTGTGTGGATGATGCTACGAAACTGAGTTGAAAGAATGGTGATATGTGTGGAAAACTGTTAATTGTCCTGATGTCTGAAAGAGCTCTGCTGAGCACGTTGAAGATTGTGATGTGAATGCTTGCAAATGCAAAGAGCTTAGTATATTTAAGTGTGTGTGCGTGAAATAAGGGTGCATTGTTTTTAGAGCAACACTTAGCAGAATTATAGAGGGTTTATAGACTGTAAATATTAAAAAAAGAGTTTGATTAGCCTGCAGAAACAGGAACGAGAGAAACTTTCCTGTTTCTACAGACTAATCAGCTGTGTGTGTGTGACAGGAAGCTGTGTGTGGGACAGGAACTTTGCATGCCCATAAAAGGAAACTGGCTGATGCAGTGGCGATCCTAGCCTGTTAGGCGCCCTGGGCGAACACTCCCTCTGGCGCCCCCCCCCCCCCCCCCCCCCACACACACACACACACACACACACACACACACACAAAATATTTTAAGGGTTGTACATTAACATAAAACTGTTGTACACACACACACATGTGAAGAGAGAGAGAGTATCCATAGTATGCAAATTGCCACCAAACAGCCATCATAATTCATCATACAATGAGAACAGGACAAATCAACAATTAACAATGACTAATTAATATTAAAATCTGTAATATAATGTATTGTTTGGCGTTTAGTCTGTTACTGTTACTATTTTTACCATTTCTTCTTAGAGCAACTGTAACCCACATAATTTCCTTAGGGATTAATAAAGTATTCTGATCCTGATTGTTTCAGGATGACCTGCCATTATCCAATGACACATCTGCTTACCTGCATCTTTTGCTCGTTTCGCTTCCTCTTCTTTTCTCTTTTTTCTAAACTGAGCAGCTGATGGCTTTGAACTTTTCTTGTCCATCTTCCATCTTCCATTGGTTTTAATTTTGCACTCCATTATGAACACCCATCCCTCAACATGAGGATCACCACAACATGACCTAATAGACCTACACCTTAGTTCACAGATTCACTTTGTCTAGGGTTTATTTCTGGGATTTCACACAACCCAAGGTTCAAATCATGAATACATAATGGACTTAGATTTACATCATTATAAATGAAATGTGCTCTATTTGGAAGCAGCCAGCCCCCCCCCCTCTTTCGATGGGTTGTGTGTTAGACTTTAAATCATCAAACTATAAATTTTAAATTGATCTTGATCCCTTTACACCAAGTCCTAAAGTGTATATTTATTTTCTTACTCTTCTTATATATATTGTTTGTTTACTTGCACTGCTGTAACTGGAGCCTCGTCGCCTCGTCTCTCTATATACTGGACTGTATGTAGCGGAGATGACAATAAAGTTTACTTTGACTTCAGCAGCAAGCAGGCGCACCGAGGGCTCTCGTGCTCACTTTTCGTGTACAGAATTTCGAAAAAACATTGATGCAAATTATAAGTCTGTATTATAATGTCTAGTGTTTTCATGTTTGTCGGTTTGTTTTTATTTTGTTTTATTTTGCGAGTTGATTATTATTAGATGCTGCTCCAGCCAGCCAGAGAATCCCCCGCCGCCTCCCCATGCCGCAAGCAGCAGGCGAAAAAGTCAGTGCAACTGAACTATAACACTGACGACGCCAGCAGCAGCATGTAAGAAAGCACGTGATGCAACATGCACGGTGAATTACAGGCTGATAAGAACAGTGGGATAAATAACTGTGTGAAAGCACTGAACACTGAGTTTCATATTTGCCATGCTTGGAGTAATCCTTAAAAGAAAAGACTGAAAAGATCAAGAGAGAAGAAATGGAGAGAAGAAACCCCTGATTTGGGCCTGTGTTGATCTGCGAGGCCCCACAGGAAACCGTGAGAACAGTAATAGGTAAACCTGGACATTATATAGTGAATGCATATGGGAAAATTGGATCAAAGGCTGAACTTATTAAGGTTTAGAAATTTTCACCACATCACAACAATGAGGTTAAAAAGGTAGAAAACACACATATACAAATGGTTACATGTGAAATTATTTTGGGGGAGAAGCAGAATTGAGATAGTTTGAATCCACAGCTCAGTGCAAAGAGGCAGAGTTAAACCTGATTATAAAATACATATGCAATGTAGAAGCAGCTTACACTCCATTAACATGACCACATAACATGAACGCAAGGAAGAACACGCTTACATTTATCAAGGTGAATACATGAAATAAACTGGTATTTTTGGCCAGAGAGAGAGAGAGAGAGAGAAGTGGGTCATTTAAGCACTGATGATAATAATGAGTGTCTAAGTTTGTCATTTTTAGGTCCAAAGCAGACCTGGATCAATTTTCCACATGCGGCGGTCAGAAGAAAGTTATAGGTTAACATCACTGTAAACATTCAGGCCTGGTTGTTTACAGCGCCATGCATCACTAAACCTGACAAGTGAGCTCTAACTCCTGGCTGAAGGCAAGGAATGCTGTTATTTAAGGTGGGAAAGCAAAATTTGGGTTAGCAAACTTGGGAAAGAAAAAACTGACTGCTTAAGTGGGAAAATTGTGAAGGAGTCTGAAACACTGCAAAAAGAAACATATACAAAATCACACACACAAACAGAAAATGCATTAACCTTACAACTACGAGAGAGCTCATGAAGATTAGACAGCATGTTGAGCATGTGAGTCTGTTTATTAGTGTTAAAATAGTGTGAACACACTTAAACCCTGAAGTTGAGGAATGACTCAGGAAAGTTTCATGACAAGAGAGTGACATTTGTGAAAATGAAAAAGTGATTAAAAGCTTAAAGTAGTTTTAAAATAGTGAATTGGAAGTGCTCTTGTGTCGATTGAGCAAAACAAGTGATTACTCTAGGAAGAAAAGAAAAGAATTTAATAATGTGGTAAGATTTAAATATGTTTTTCTCTTGTCATGGTAACTTCTTGAGATATGACTCAGTATATAAATTAGCTGAAATGAGTGGTGAGAAAGAAGCTTCCTGTGTGGCTGGGTGTCAGAGGCTTTCAATGGAGGAAACATAGCAGAGACTGAGGAGGATTACTTGGTGAAATATATAATGGTAAAGTAACAGGATATTTAAATTAGGTGGTCAGGCCTTTTCAGAGGTGCAGAGTTGGACAAGAAATTTATAATTTAGTGATGACACATTGTTATAATGGGTTTATATGTTATGCTAAATCTAAGTATGTTAAAGTGCTTAAAGGGGAACATTATTGTGTGCAAATTGTGTGGCTTTTAACAAAATTTTCTGTGTATTTAGCAGGTGAAATTATGTCAGAAAATGAACAGAGGGAGTGAGTTTAAGTCTGATTTCAGACTATGTAAGTATTAATTAAACCAAGAGTAGGGCAAAACTTTTGTGGCCCTGAAGTTCTAATCTCCATAACATATCGATAGATTAATAAGAATTTTTTTTGTGTTTAAGATCTTTGGGTTTGTTGTTTGAGTGATGGGTTGATTGTGTCAGTTAGGTTTGTGTTGTTTTCTTATTTTAATAGAGGGAGTTTTAGTAAACTTGGACATGTCTAGAATTGGGCCCTTTAAAATTGTAACAGTGCACTTAGGGAAAACCTGTCAGGTGATTATGTGTCGTGTTTTGATGAGCTAATAATAATCAGCTCTCTTTTTTCTCATTTTTTGTAAGCAGGCCAGCAAGATTGAATTAACAGTGCTGAAAAAATTTTCGGGAGAGCAAATATAAGGTGACCTTTTCCAGATTACAACTTGCTGAGGAGAAGGCCGTCTGTGGGAACCTGAAGTTCCTGTCTAAAAGGATTGCCGCGTGTCAATCCAGACCAAAAATTATAGACAATTGTTTTTCTTTTGAGTGAATGCGTGTGAATAAGTGAATGAGGGTTAGCATGAATAAAGAGGGACAAACAATTGACTCTGTTGGGGAAAGAAAGGGGATGCTCTGCGGATTTTGGGTTGCTGATGATTGCTTTAAAAAGAAAATTTCTGTTTTATTGACTGGGTTTAGATTATGGTACTAGATTATATTGTTGGGAAAATGCCAAATGCTAAAGGGGAGAAACTTTTCGATATAACTCTTGCCATTAACAAAATAGGCCACTAAAGAAATAAAGTTTATAGAGGAAAATAACTAAAACAAAAGTAATATTTATGAGTTGCATAGGAGATTGCTAGACTTTTCATATAACATGCAGTTATAGAATAACAAACACTTGTTGAAGTGACCAAGGTTTTTTCCTTTAAAGCAGGAGCAAAGTAAGGAAAGCATATATATTTTGGTTAAGTCTGGTAAAGTATAATTAGAATGTAACGTTACATTAAGAGGAGCAAAATGAAATCAAAATATGCTGTATCAAGAACATGTTATAACACAGGAAATGTGAGTTTTAAAATGAAGTTAGTGTTAACACACAGGTGTTGTTTCTAAGAAGGTTTGAATGGAGCCAGTGGTGTAAAAGATTTACAGTTTTTTTCAGTCGCTAACAAGCGTTTGTCCAAACAGTTGTCACATTTGCAAAACTCTAAACACAATTAGCACAGCATTGGTCTGTTGTGGCCATACCATTCACACATTTCATGTCGTGTTCACCCAATATGCAGTCAGTGAACACATTTCCACAATGCTTACATTTTCTTAACAGACAAGCTATACCTCCCAACAAAATTATGGACTGTTTCTGTAGTATCTACGAATGTTAACACACAACATCCCACAATAGCAAAAACAATATTCCAAACCTTAGATACAGTATAAAAACCTCTGCTTCTGCAATGATATCAGTACAAAAACAATATCAATATCAAAAATATATCTCAGCTGATAATAAACAAACAATTGAATAATTGACACACAGCTGATTTATGTTGGGTAAATTGGGCCAACGACAGCTTCTTCCATTCTGGCTTAGAGTCAGTGGGGTTTATAAGGCAAGACCTTGAGGAGTGATGTTTTTGGAAACAAAAAAAAGACAAACACTGTAATGTCTGGTCGAGGAAGAGTAGGAGCAAGGGGCCCAGGGAGAAGAGCAGGCCCAAGGAGAGGGCAAGGTAGAGGTGTAAGAATGCGTGGTGGTGGCATTCCAAGGGCTGCAAGAACAGTAGTCAGTGATGAAATCCGTGCCACTATCATTGACCATGTAATCAACCATGGTCTTTCACTAAGAGAGGCTGGTGAAAGAGTGCAGCCCAATTTGAGGCGGTCAACGGTTGCCTCCATTATACGCATCTTTCAACAAACCAACAGGTAAGTATTGCATTTTACATGGATTGTTTCTATTCTCACTTGACATGTCAATATGGTCATACAGTAATGCATATGTTGAATTTTTTGTCTTTCTAAAGAATGCAACATCTTCTACCCTCTGGGGGAAGAGGAAAGCTCCTCAGTAATGATCAGGAGCTTGCCATTGTAGAAATGGTTACTGCAAATAATGCAATAAAACTGCGTGAAATTCAAACTAGAATTGTGGCGGACCATGAGATATTTGACAATATCGATAGAATCAGCCTCACAACCATTACGCGGACATTGTCCAAACACAGAGTGCGGATGAAGCAGCTCTACACTGTTCCCTTTGAGAGGAACAGTGAGAGGGTCAAGGAGCTACGACGACAATATGTCCAGGTATAGTGTATATTCAATCCAATGTCCAGTTCTATAAGCTTTGCACTTTGCAAGTAGGTAACCTACACAATACTAGGTTACAGTACAGTATGGTATACAGTAATAACATGACTTACATAAACTTTGTTTCAGAGAGTTATGGAATTGGAGGCCAACCATGCCCCTCATGAATCGATGAGGCAGGATTCAATCTGGCCAAAAGGCGTCGACGTGGACGAAATGTAATTGGAAAAAGGGCCACAGTTGATGTGCCAGGACAGAGAGGGGCAAACATTACCATGTGTGCAGCAATTGCAAATGCAGGATTACTCCTTCACAGATGTCAGGTTGGACCCTATAATACAGAGCGCTTGCTTGCCTTTCTCAATGATCTCCACCAGTGCCTGGTTCCAGAGCAGGGTCAGGAGGGTGAAAACATGAGGACCTTTGTAATTACCTGGGACAATGTGGCTTTCCATCACTCGCAGGCAATAACAACATGGTTTGAAGTCCACCCAAGACTGGTAAGTCTCTTCCTTCCACCCTATTCACCTTTCCTCAACCCCATAGAGGAGTTCTTTTCTGCATGGAGGTGGAAGGTTTATGACCATCAGCCATATGACCAGATGTCCCTCCTTGAAGCCATGGATGCTGGCTCCAGGGACATCACAGTTGACGATTGCCAAGGGTGGATCCGACATACCATGCGGTTTTATCCCAGGTGCATCGACTTGGATAACATCAGATGTGATGTCGATGAAAACATGTGTCCTAACCCTGAAGATCGCAGGGATTAGATGCAAATTTTTTGCCTTTTTTTAGCCCCCCTCCCCCTCCCCTCCTTTTTATCTTGGCTTTTTGCTGTTGTTTTTTTGTTCAGAATGCTCTTGTGTGTTTCATGGATATTTTGTTCACTGTAAGCAATACTGTAGAACTTTCTCTGTCCTATCATACCGTGTTTCTACTGTACCTCCTGTAGTAAACAGTAAAGAAACAGAAACTTGTTTGCTTTTTACTGGAATGCTTTTGAATGTGAACATTACTGTACATGTGGACATACAGTTACCAACCAAGACATTTCTGGTGTCAAAATGGTGGATTGCATGTTTCGCATGCAAATACCTGTAAAACTGAATCATAAAGGTCTATGCAGTTTGTGTAATGTCAATAATAGCCAGTATTTTGAAACCTGGTGTACTTTGATTGACTGCATGTACCTTGTGAAGTGAAAACAAGTGTTATTCTTTGACAGACTAATTTCATTTTGAGTCAGATTTATAGTGTTTTTGTACAGTTAGTGTGTGCAGAGAAAGATGTGTTCTATTTTGAAATGAAGAGGTAGTATATATTTAACAAAATGTATTTTTGAGAAGAAAATTATCCATTTGGCCAATTGTGTTTTGTAGGTGTGAGTCTGTGTTAAGAGTTTAGAAAAAGTATCTGAAGTATGGGTAGGCGCTTGTTAGCGATTGAAAAAAACTGTAACAGGATGATTAGACTGATTTTATTCCTAAACACAGGTTTGGAGGCCCGGAGCAAATATACCCTAGAGGAGAATTGCTGAGAGTTTTAGAGAAATAACGTGACAAAGCTTTTCCTGTCATTTTTATAAGGGGTGGTGAAGTATTTTCAGTATTTTCAGTTTTAGTAGCTGGCTTTAGCGTATTTGACACATGAGATGTGTCAAGAAGGGGTGATTTTGGGTTTAATTTGAAATAAGGGGCTTTATCAAGGGAGCTTGATAATTTAGCTATGATAAAACTTACTCATAAGTAATTGCTTTTATGCTTAAACTTAATTGATTAAAATGTTTGTTTTCTTTTTGATCTTTTAGTAGAATAAGCGGTTATGATGATTTTCTTCTAATCTATTGTGAAAGGTGTCAGGGTGTAAAAGGTCAATGAAGATGCTTGCAGAAACAGATAACATGTATTGTGACTTGTAGGTCAGAGTTAAGGCGCATTCTGCTTGGAAACTTTCGCACTTGCAGAAGCAAGAGTTTTGTGTACAGGATGTTGATAATCAGATAAGAGAGAAGAGAGCGAGCAACAGGAAGCACATGGAGGGGCGTGAAAGCGGAGCTTTAAGTGTGTTTTAAGGTGTTAAAAGGTTGATTACTGAGATGAGTAACATTGAAGAATATATATAAATAAAAGTGGCTGCCCTAGCTTCATTCAGCAAGAGCCCACAGCGAAGCACTCGCCGAGGGGCATAAGGCGAACATCCTTTGGCGGATATTAGCTACTCACAAATGGCACCCTTACAAATTCCAGCTACTGCAGCATCTTAACGAGGATGACCCAGATCGGCGCACAGAATTTTCAGAATGGGCAAAACAAAAACTGGAACAGGACCCTCAGTTCACGCAGAAGATTTTGTTCAGTGATGAGGCAACTTTTATGTGAATGGTGAAGTTAACAAACAAAATCAGCGCTATTGGTCTGACACTAACCCACATTGGATGGATCCCTCCATGACTGTTGGAACAACAAAAGTGATAGTTTGGTGTGGTATATGGGGCACAACGATAGTGGGTCCATCCTTCATCAATGGAAACCTCAAGGCCACTGGATATTTGAAATTGCTACATGATGATGTGTTTCCCTCTTTATGCACTGAAGCTGGCACGTTCCCTGAGTTCAAGATGTGGTGGTGCACCATCTTGCTTCCAGCAAGATGGTGCACCACCACATTATGGGTGCCAGGTCCGAGCATTCCTAGATGAACAGTTTCCTGGAAAGTGGATTGGTCATCCTGGGCCAGTTGAATGGCCCCCAAGGTCTCCCAATCTGACCCCCTTAGACTTTTATCTTTGGGGTCATCTGAAGGCAATTGTCTATGGTGTGAAGATACGAGATGTGCAGCACCTGAAACTACGGATACTGGATGCCTGTGTTGGCATTTCGCCTGCGGTGTTGCTATCAGTGTGTGAAGAGTAGGAGAAGGGGGTTGCATTGACAATCCAACACAATGGGCAGCACATTGAACACATTTTATAAGTGGTCAGAAACTTGTAAATAACTCATGAAAGAATAAAGTTACGTTGAAACCAAGCACACCATTGGTTTTCTTGTGACATTACCAATAAGTTTGGGGCAGCTGCTGCCTGTGAGTGCGCTGTTGGAGAAACGGAGCCAGCCATACTAAGGAGAGCTTAAGTTTGACCAGGTACCAAAGCAAATCATTCGTACCGTACAAATAATGTAAATATGACGGTGCATCACGAAAGATTGATATCAAACTGATCACTTGACCCATATTACGTTACTTGCTCTTCAAGTGAATCAACAAATGGCGAAATGAAAAGCCAAACAACAACAATGCTGTTTCTTTAGAGAGTCTTAGCTTACGTGTGTTTATTTCATATTTTCAGTTGTTACCCTCCCCGACTAAATCGGTTTCAGTTATGTACTGAAATATAAGAATGGACATTAGAGGGTTCTTTCAAAGAAAAAACTCTGATTGATGTTATTTTATATATTATGCTTTGCATGTTGTTCAGTATATTTCTATGCAAAACAAGAGGGATTTCAGTACACAGCAGGATATTCACATTTGTAACCAGATATTTACATACACTTTAGGGAGAAAACATAAAACATTTTTACTGTACAACATCAATTTAGAGTAAACTTTTGTTTTAGATACATATTGAAATATATTTTGAATTAGTTAAATGTCAGAATAAAGAGAGAGAGATCTGTCTATTTTTATCACTTTCATCAAAATTAGGAGTCCATATACACTAAGTTTATTGTTAATTAATAAGAAACTCCAGACGATTCCATTCTGAGCTGAAGAAGCTTCTGATTGGTTAGTAGAGTCCATGTGAGTAAATTGGTGGCACAGCTGTGGATGCATATAAGGCAAAACACAGAGCCTGTTTCTGTGACATGGGAACATCAAGAGATGTCAACCAAAACACCAGGAAAAGAACTGTGGAGCTCCATAAGTGTGGCTCAATTTTGAATACAATTTGGTGCCATTTACAATTAAGAAATACAGATAATTTCTCTCTTTACTCTTAAAGTTAACACATATGTTTTTTATATTTATCAGTCTAAAAAGATAAACATTTAGTCTGATTTGATGTTACAATTAAAAAGTGTTTGTGTTTTTATCTGAAGAGTTTGTAAATATCTGTATATTTGATGATTGTCAGCACAAAGAGAGAGAGAGAGGAAGAGGGGAACAGAGAGGGAGAGAGAGGAGAATGAGGACAGAACAGAGATGAACAAGAGCAGGTGAGACACACATGTTAGTCAAATGGTCATTTGCCAAAAGTATCACCGTATCATAGGTCCTCATGTATCTCGTACCTAGTGTTTCTTTTTAGGTTTGTTATTTTTCAAATTCTACATTTATTAAGTTCTGCAGGCTTGTTTGCAGAACAAGGCTGAATAATTATATAAACATTTCTCAATCTAAATAGTGGACTTTGGTAGAATTAAAAAATAAGTGTAGTGCAGGTCTGTGATGATTTTTAGTGCTAGTATCATCTAGCTCTGATTCTGGTTCTGTCTTGGTTAAGTCCTCAGTAGTCCTGATTTTGAACTGTTGTAGTCCTGTTTTAATTCCGGATCAGTTCTGGGTCTGGTTGAATTGGGGTTTAGTCCTCGTGTCTTGATACAGCCCCGACTTTGTTCTGCCTCGCTGCTTAATTAAAAAACTAGTTTAAGGTGTCCTGCACATGTGATATATATTTTTTAGTGATGTGCGGATCGATCCTGAAATATCGATTCCTCCGATACCAGTCATTTATGTTCTAGAATCGAATCTCACATTAAAATATCGATATTTTAGTAATTTATGGTAAATTTGTAGTTTATCATTAACAGGAACACAGTGGAAAGAAACTATAACATTCAGATTGCCTACATTCAAAGGAACTACTTCCTCTTCCGCCTTTCATAGTCATGTGTGAAATACGGCTGTATAAAAGTCTCGCAGCCCCTTGGCGTGCACACTCACAACAATGGCTGAGCGTAATTGGAGTCATATGCGGACGTATTTTACCTCCACAAACAGCTGAGACGTGGTTTGCAATACATGTGGCAAAAAAGTGAGGTGTTGTGGCCATACTTGCCAACCTTGAGACCTCAGAATCAGGGAGACATTCAAAATACATTTTACGTTAAATGTCACAGTTATTATTGGCCGGCCAGGAAACAGCGGGGGTGTCCAAATTCAAAGGCTGCTTCCACCTGAGGACCCGGCCTTCGCGGTCTAAAGAAAGCCGGGTAGTACCTCACGAGCTCCCTCGGTGGAGTGAAACTCTGCCGTCTGCTCCTTGCTATCTAAAATATAACCCGGGTGCTGACGTAAACTCTCGACCGTCTCACACTTTGTTTAATTCGTTTTCTGTTTGACGTTTATTCAGCTGTGTGAAAACCCCGGAGGAACCCTCCCGAGGGATTAATAAAGTTAAATTTAATTTAATCTAATCTAATAACTTTAATCTCAGCCAAACCGATTTACTCACAAACAAATAAAACACTGAAAAAGCCAAACAAGAACATTTTGAAGTTATCAAAGTGACTTATATATCATGTTTAATCTGAGTAGTGAAAGACCGCGGGGGTTTGAAAATGATGTGTCGATTGTCTCAGATATTTGAAGTTTACACAGCTACATTCTCACCTGGAAATATGTTAAAAGTTTTTTTGCGACCCAGAAAGAGAAATAAGAGTAATATTAAAACTAAGTAGCTGCCGCCATTGGTGGAAACTGGAATTGGCTGGGCCGCGCTATGAATTCTGCAACATGGTTTTTCAATTTTGTTGTCCGGGTGGAAAATCGGGAGAAATTCGGCAGAATGGTGGCTCCGGGAGATTTTCAGCAGGGTTGGCATGTATGGTTGTGGCAACATCACTAACCTTGTCAAACACCTCAGAGTAAATCATATCACAGAATATGACGAGCGTATGTTGAGGCGAACTGAAGAGGAGGAGAGGGACAGGTGCTGCTAGGGCGAGACAGACGTCTCTCACAGAGTCCTTTAGTGCTGCAGGCAGGCAAGGTGTTCAAATAGTGCACAACTTCAGTTTTTTTATTTCTATGTGATGAACTCTGCATTATTAAGTGATAAGAACAAGTAATCTTATGTCCTGTAATCATTATGACGCTATAATTTGAGATACAATAAATAAAATAAGTTTTTGTACAAAGTATCGGTATCGGATCAGTATCGTCGATACCACCCTGAATATTACTTGGTATCAGATCGGAAAGGAAATCAGTGGTATCGCACATCACTAATATTTTTCCCTATATGAAGTCATTCTTTTTTGAACAAAACTCAAAACAGAGCCTATTAATCTTTCAGTCATTTCTACCCCCCCCCCCCCCAAAAAAAAAAAAAAATAAATAAAAAATCCCACATGCATACTACCCTTTTGGGCTAAGCCCCGGGTGTTTCAAATGTCTGGCTCCGCCTCTGCCTGGGGTTGTGTGTTTTGTCTTCAGGGCCCTGTTTCAGGAAGCCGGTTTGGAAAACTCAGAGTGAAAAACGACACTCACGGTTGAGTAACCCCAAACTGTCCAACTCGGAATATTCCGTTTCAGAAAGGCTGATAACAATTAGTTCAGTCAACGCGGAGTTGCTTTAACCCCAAGTGAAGCGCGCGCACGAGGATACTGTGGGGATGAACAAAAAGTATTTGACCAGCATAATATAATCTGCAGTATGATCATTGCTTTAACAAAGTAACAGATAGCTTTAAGAAGGCCTTAAGATGCTTATGCACACAGTTATTATGTTTAGTAGAGGTTCTTGATTAAAACATTTATTTAGTAGAGGACATACACATAGTCTCAGTGAGCCTCTGGTCTGGTAAAAGGTCAGAAGTGCAACAGGTGAATTGAGAAAGAGCATGTGAGGTCGTGACACACACACATTAGTTAGATTTATTTATAGGAAAGAGTTTAGTCATGTCTGGCTGTAACTGCAAAAGTGTCTCGGTAAAAGAGGAACCGTTCCTTGTTGTCTCGGCAAGAAAGAGGAACAAGACAAGAACGGAAAGTACCAGCCATGAAAATAGAAGATGATCTTCTGGGTGAAAAGCCATTGTTGGTGTTGATCTGATCTATGTATAAAATGTATCTGTGACGCATGAAGGGGCGTCAGTAAATCAAACCCTGATGCTATAAAATATCTGTTCATGCTTTGATTGAGTCGAGGACTACTGGCTGTCGGCGTACAGAGTGTCTTCCCACACGTGTGTTCATTAAAATCATTGTTTGACCAAGAGCTTCTGGACCAAGAGTGGTTTGTACTCTCCTTCCTCAATTTTGAACCTTAACAATACATAAAGCCCTGATAAGCGGAGCACAGATTAAGCGAGTCACCATGGAGACGGAGGGAAAGAAGGCGCGGTCAATGTATTTTACAGCGCTTGAGGCCGAAATTCTGATGGCAGCATATGCCGATAACATGCAAATTCCGCGGAAAAAAGTAACACAGCCACAGCTGCAAAAGCATGCATGGCAAAACAAAGCCGACAGAGTCAATGCGTGAGTGTTAATATAAACATTGATCGAGGGATTTCCACCCATTTAACACGTTATTTTATCATATGTTATTTTATTTGTTATTTTATACATTTTATTTTGTGATGTGATGTGAGCGCAGGTGCAACCCAACAGGCCCCAAACGTTCCTGGCAGCAAGTAAAAATGAAATATAAAAATATAGTCCAAACAGGTAAGGTGTAATTGTATTATGAGCCATAGTGCTTGGTCTGTTTGTCCGATGTAAATCAATTGCAGTTAGAGGCTACATTAATTTTCTTTCTGTAAGCACTTATTGAAATTATCTGAGCACATTACAAGTACATATTTGCTTACTCTGTATGCTCAAATGTGGCCCGTTATAGCCAACAGAAAAAAAGCGGAGGCCCGAAAAACAGGTGGGGGTCCTCCACCACCACCACTCACAGAGGCTGAGCAGTTGGCCCTCAGCCAAAACAGTGGGCGCCCTGTGGCCGAAGGCGTCTCTGCGGGGACATCCTCTGAGGCAATAACCCCGCAAGACACAAGTGCCTACATAGGGGGTAAATCCAAAATAATACATGATGTGCATACATCCTTTCTTCACAGTCACCTTTGCAGTGCTACTCATTCATTTGATAAACTCTTTACCATAATGGATTATTTTGTAGTGAAGTTATTTTCCTACTGATTTTGCCTTCCCTCAGTCTTGGTTGTCTTTGAGAGCATAATGACAATGAAGTGTAAGGTGCTTGGTATGTTTGTTAATTGCCATTTGGTCCCTTGTAAGTTATAAGTGACCTGTATAAACCTCATATTCTATCAGTTGATGGTGATGGTGTACTGCATCTGGTGCAGCCTCCTGTTGAGCCAGACCAACATGCAGTTGTGAGTAATACTCCACAGATTATATGAGTTTACAGTAGAACAGCAATGTTGTTTATTTCTTTACTACAGGAAAATAATGAAGAAACATTGACAGCTGTTACAGAGGAGGAAGCGACAGAGACACTTTATGAGGTTTACATCTTTTAATACTTTGTGTACAGGAAATACAGGCGACCAATAAAGCCAGTTGAACAAAAATCTGTTTATTCTTCTTTCAACATGTTGAGGTGATGGGTCAAAGGAAATGATTGTGACATATGGTGTCTCTGACTGCGCTTCCATCTTGTATGTCCGTGGGAGGGTCAGGATGTTCATGGTTTGGATCACTGCTGATGTTTGGTTCAGAAGGACAGTGTTCTCCTCTAATTGTGGCAATGTTGTGAAGAATCACACATGCCACAATAATGTCACATGCCCTTTCTGGGGTGACCCTGAGTCTTTGCAGGCACTGTAACCGGGCCTTAAGCATTCCGATAGTCATTTCAATTCTGGCTCTTGTCCTGCAATTAGCCAGATTATATCGCTGCTGTGGGCCCGGTTCAGGGTCAGGGTAAGGGGTAAGCAAATAGGGTAAACATGGATACCCCCTATCACCAAGCAAGTAGCCAGTGAACTCTCCTAAGACAGAAGGGTACACTTCAGTTCAAATGTCCCTGAAGCAATTGGTCTTTATATATTTTAAAGTATTCTCAACTCACCATGTCCAAATTTTGTGCTCAGTGTACATTCACGGAATATTTGTGAGTCATGGACAGAGCCTGGCCACTTGGCTTCCACATTTGTGATAATGTTGGCAGCATCACATATGATCTTCACAGTGCAGAGAACACAAATTAGCATCCATTACTATAATGAAATAATTTGTTAGTTTGAAATGCTACAGGGAACTATGTACCTGTACATTAATGCTGTGGAAAGACTTCCTGTTCACATAGCCTCCTTCATTTACTGAAGGAGCAATGATTGGAATGTGAGTGCCATCTGTACAGCCAATCACGCCTGGGAACCCTGAAAATAAATGTGCAATTTAAGTAGTAGTCCAAGTATCACCACATCATGAATTAAGTTTTGGTCATCCTGATACCTGCAATTTTGTGGCATCCCTCTTTGATAAATCTTGTGGGTCTGTGACCGGGGAACACCACAGACGAGTACAGGAGACGTTTCAGTGCAACTGTAACATTCCTGACTGCCCGACAGACGGTAGCCTTGGAAACGTGCTCAGCGTCACCAATATTATACAGAAAGCTCCCGTTTGCAAGAAACCGAAGTGCAATACAAATAATATGCAATGAACTGAGAGCATGTCCGCGATGTGTCACATGCGTAATATATGGCCTGAGGATGTTATCCAAATAAATTATAGATTGTGCTGAGAAACGGTAACGTTCGCACAGAAAATCATCAGGAAATGATAAAATGTCCAAACGCGCTCTGATCACTCTCTCCCGGCGGAGAGCTCTGCGGAGAATTTGGGCTTCACGATCTACTGGCTCTTCAAGGAAGTGGCACGCCATGTCCGACACTTCCTACTGTCAGGTTTCCGACAAAGGGGCGGAGACAGTCAGGGTTAGTTGTAGTAAACCTGCTAGGGGGCAGGTTAGCTTCACGGAGTGTGTCGTCATAGTGACTCACTCAGGCTTCAGCTGAACTCGCTTTGTGAAACCGAAAACCCAGAGTTTTCGTTAACTCAGGGTATACTTACTCAGTTTTTCCACTAAACCGGCTTCCTGAAACAGGGCCCAGGTCTCCATATCCGGATATGTAAAATAAAGATCATTTTTAAAGTAAAAGGACCATTTTGAGCCGTGTCTTTCTTGGCCCTAAAGAATCCAAAAGAACCGGAATTTAATACTCATCAGCGATCGTGGACTTCAAAGGAGGCGGTTTTGTTAAATAGTCTATCAGTACACATATGTACTGGTTTCCATTTAAAGTCATTTTGAATTTCCTAATCAAATCCATTCCAATTAGCTCAAATGGCTGGGTTACCTTTCAAACACATATAGCTTTAACCAATTCCTTTTTAGCAATAGAAACTGTTTTTATTATGTCAAGAAAAAGCTACAGAAAGAATACACCTACAGTGTCTACCTGTACCTGTGTGTACTCCAGCTTCTTTTTAATTATGACGCTGCTGGCCTGGCATGCCACACACTGAGTCACCTGAAAGCAGGTGTGTCCAACTCCAGTCCTTGAGGGCTTCTGTCCTGCAGCTTTTAGATGCATGCCTACTCCAACACAGCTGAATCAAATGGTTGAATTACCTCTTCAGCATGCCATCAAGTTTGAAAAGGCCTGGTAACAAGTCGCTCATTTCATTCAGGTGTGTCGGAACAATAATGAATCTAAAAGCTGCAGGACAGTAGCTCCCGATGGCTGGAGTTGGACACCCCTGCCTCAAAGGATAGAAAAGTAAACGAACCAAAAGTCTTTTTAATTATTTTAATCCTGTAGACCTCATATACATTTCATATAAGAAAAAAATTAAAAGAAATTTGTAAGACATCAATAGCTAACCAGTACACTTCATACCATAACATTTTAGACTTCAAGAATCACATATTGTAGTTCATTATGAAGTACACAGTATAGTTATTAGCCAATGCCCACATAATCTTAGAATACTACAGTAAAAAACCCCAGCATTTTTCTGTTTATTTGAAAGTGAAAACGTGAGCGTGGGAGCAGCTGTTATGTTGCTGACGCTTGTATTTGTAGCACTGCTCAATGAACAACACCCGTAAATGTGATGTCATGATATGAAATGGCTTTTTTCTGTTTCTACTATTTCAGCTTTTTACAAAATATGTTTCTCTTTGTAGAAACATGAAAAGAAACAAAGCTTATCTTGTTGGTGTCACTAACAAAATCCCCAATTTAATTGTTCTAATCTAATTAAGTTAAAAACCACTGTAGACTTTTCACACTTATCCAGAACTATTTACAACATCATCACCTCTGGTAATGGTCATGATGGTGGTGACGCTGGTCACTTGGCAATAAGAAAAGACACCATACATGTTTTAGGACATACACTCAACAAAAATATAAACGCAACACCTTTGTTACTGCTCCCATTCCCCATGGGATGGACGTAGAGACCTAAAATTCATTCCAGATACACAATATAACCATCCCTCCCAAACAGTGGTCACAAATCAGTCCAAATGTGTGGTAGTGGGCACATCTGCTATATTGAGATAATCCATCCCACCTCACAGGTGTGCCACATCAGGATGCTGATCTGACATCATGAGTAGTGCACAGGTGTACCTCAGACTGCCCACAACAAAAGGCCACCCTGGAATGTGCAGTTTTGCTCGCCTTTCAGTCTGTGGCACCAAGGCTGTGGAACAGTCTACCTCTACAACTACGTTTGGTTGACTCTGTGGAATCCTTTAAAAAAACAGTTAAAAACTTTACTGTTTAAACAAGCTTTCTGTTGACCAATGTTTTTTTTACATTTTTATATTTTTAATTTACATTTAAACTCTATATTGTGAATATTGTGCATTTTGCTATTTATCGTACTGTTTATTTTAATCTCTGTGTGCAGCGCTTTGTGACTACCTGACTATGAAAAGTGCTTAATAAATAAACTTTACTTACTTACTTACTTACTTTTATAAGACACAATATGCACATACAGAGTGGGATCCATTACTCTGTAACTCTTTACTTACGCAGTGCTAATCGAAAGACTTTGGGCCTATCAGTTGAGCTGTAAACCAAACAACAGGATGCAGGCTGAAAGTAACTACACAATACAATTTTATTTAGTTCAAATGGTTTGTGTGCAAGACACAAGAACGGAAAACATTGAAAGTTACAAATGTATTGTGCATGAAACGGGAACTCACAGTGATAAAGCCGATGCGGCTGTGTTAGTTAATTTGTTACAATGTGTTAATCTAGTCCTTACTAATGGCACAGATGACATAGTCTGTGTTTATTTGCTGGTTTGTTAGTAGCGGTTCCTGAAAAGTAAATCTACCACACATCTGTTTGACCTCACCAGTTAATTTGCAACACTGTTACTGGGGGCTTTGGGGCTCTCATAGTTAATAAATGATCATGATAATAGAATCACAATCACTGGATTCTTAGCAATTGCCATTCCGAGAAGTTCCATTTGTTTGTCAGTATGTCTGTTCATAAGTCTAGCATCCACACTTTTCAAGATGTTCAAATTTTGCCTGATCATGTGACCAATAACAGCTGGAGCTAATAATTTTGGTGGCAATAGGGTAAAGGTCACATCAAATTGGACAATCAGTAAAGACTTTATATTACCCATGGATCGTCCTTAGACTTCACAACATACCAGGCCTTGGAAAGAAAGAAAAAAAGGGAGCACAGAGATAGGTTAGCTAAGCATTTACCTTGACCTTAATTGTTAGTTCCCAAGGTCAGAGTTGACATTGAAAAAAAATTCACGAAATCATATCTAGTATATTTTATCATATGAAAGGGCAAAGAGACAGCTGTACAACACACTTTTTGTTTTTGTCAATACAATGGCCTAAAACTTCATAATGATGCCATAAAGTTTTGTAAAATCACACTACATAAATATATCATAAAATGTCAAGTTTTCAGATTTCAGCTAATTCTTCTCCAATCGTATAGGTAAAGATAATAAAATAGACCATTTTAGTATGCAATGCTTCAAGGTCGTAGGTTAAAAATCAGAGATCAGTGTGTTGTTATACAAGCAGGCTGATGTCAGCATATTGTAATAAAAGCATGCTGACATCTGCTGAATTCACAACCACATAGTGATGGGATTTCCAGCTCTTTTTAGAGAACCGGCTCTTTCGGCTTGGCTCACTAAAAAGAGCTGGCAAATTCTGTGTCTGCATTGGGTCCTTATTAATCACAGTGTTCATGTTCTAAAACAAGGCTTTGACAGTAACTTACCGAGGCTCCCTGTGCTCTGTGTTTGTAGTGATGTGTCGGTCGCGAACGAAATGGCTCTTAGAGCCGGATCTTTGACGTAAACGATGCGAGCCCGCTCCTTATCGCGAGCCGTGGGTTTTTTTTTCTTTCTCTCACCCTCTCTCTCGCACTTTTTTTCCGCTTCACTCCGCATGAGAGCCTTGTGTTTTGCGCTGGGAAGAGGGCGGTAGTTACACTCGCAGTAGCACAGGAACAGAGGGAGAGAGAGAGAGCCAGGGACAACAACGTCATATTAGAAAGGTATAGTAATCATCCACAACTATTTTCAGTTGCGGATGATAAAGGATTCAGAAAGTTTATTCATGCAGGACCATATGACAGAGAATGTTCATCTTCTTTTTGTTTTCATTTTTTAATTTATATTTAATTGTGTTGTGGTTTGCAGTGTTTTGTGTTGTTTCACTTTAAATTTGTTTAAAAGGAAAAAGCTAAAAATTTAATTAGTTAAAAGTTGAACTGTGAATAGTTGGTTTTTGTATTATATGATGTATTTATTTTTATGTGGAGTGAATGAATAAAAGTATATTTATGGCGGCCCCTACAGACAAAGCATGTACAAACTTCAAAACACATATGAACTCTGAAGCACGTACAAACCCTGAAGCACGTGAAAACTCCAAAACACGTAAAAACTCCAAAGCATGTACAAAACACAACAGAAGTGCTCCAGGATGCTAGGGGGCAGTGTTGAGCTTTTGTTACCCAGTGGCTACACAAGCCAGCAAGAACCAACGACCAGATTTGGTGTGTGGTAGTAACAGGTAAATGAACTTTTTTTTTTAATTATTTGAATATATATGAGTGCTTGTGTATAAATACACAAACCATACACATATGCTTTCAATTGTGTAATTTAAGTGATCTAGGTAGCTCTGTTTTGGAAGTTCAATTAACGCTAGAAATGTGTTTTGGAGTTTGTACGTGCTTTGTCTCTAGGGGCCACCATAAATATTTACATATAAACATATATAAATAAAACCACTTTTTTTTACATTACTAATTCCTTTTGTGCATAATTTTATATTGCTGTTAATAATAAATTAATTAAAGCAACAAAAAAACCTGAAGAGCCGGTTCGGAGCCGAAAGAGCCAGCTCTTTTTTGTGAGCCAAGCCGAGAGAGCCGGTTCTCTAAAAAGAGCTGGAAATCCCATCACTATGTGGTTGTGAATTCAGCAGATGTCAGCATGCTTTTATTACAATATGCTGACATCAGCCTGCTTGTATAACAACACACTGATCTCTGATTTTTAACCTACAACCTTGAAGCATTGCATACTAAAATGGTCTATTTTATTATCTTTACCTATACGATTGGAGAAGAATTAGCTGAAATCTGAAAACTTGACATTTTATGATATATTTATGTAGTGTGATTTTACAAAACTTTATGGCATCATTATGAAGTTTTAGGCCATTGTATTGACAAAAACAAAAAGTGTGTTGTACAGCTGTCTCTTTGCCCTTTCATATGATAAAATATACTAGATATGATTTCGTGAATTTTTTTTCAATGTCAACTCTGACCTTGGGAACTAACAATTAAGGTCAAGGTAAATGCTTAGCTAACCTATCTCCGTGCTCCCTTTTTTTCTTTCTTTCCAAGGCCTGGTATGTTGTGAAGTCTGAGGACGATCCATGGGTAATATAAAGTCTTTACTGATTGTCCAATTTGATGTGACCTTTACCCTATTGCCACCAAAATTATTAGCTCCAGCTGTTATTGGTCACATGATCAGGCAAAATTTGAACATCTTGAAAAGTGTGGATGCTAGACTTATGAACAGACATACTGACAAACAAACAAGTGGAACTGTTTATATACACTTTCTTCTCGGAATGACAATTGCTAAGAATTCAGTGATTGTGATTCTATTATCATTATCATTTATTAACCAGGAGGGCCCCAAAGCCTTCGACAGCCCATCATTACTTTAAAAACAGCTAAGGCTGGCTGTTTTGAAGAATCTAAAATATAAAACATGTTTTGAGTTATTTCACACTTTCTTGTTTACTACATAATTCCATGTGTGTTTATTCATATTTCTGATGCCTTCAGTGAAAATAAAAGAAGAACCGATAAATGAGGCGTGTCCAAACCTTTAAATGGTATCTTCATTATATATAGAATATATAATGAGAATTACAGCAAGCTGCTCATACCTGAGGCCTTGGAAAATGCCAAGCAAAGAGTCAGAGCTTTGGTCAGCCACTTGAAGAGGTACACCAGAGAAATAGAAGGCAGGAGAATAAACCAGCTGTTCTCTACAGAACCATTTTAGGTGTTCCCAGTGGCAAGGGAAAAATATGAGAACAGCACCACCGAGGCTGCATCTGTGCTCCACCCAGAGACTATTATACCACCCACGTCTGCTGATTCCAGGTTCCTTGCATTAGGTTCAGCCCTGTCTTTCCAAAGATGGTTGTCCGGTCCTGACCAGATCTCCTGCTTCTGAGACCGCATGTCCCGCTGAGCAGTCCCGGCTATTGGAGCAAGCTGAATGCGCTGCTGTGCAGCCGCAGAGCCTGAGATTCCTGAGCACACGGATCCTGAATTACTTAATCCGCCTGAATTCATGGTTCCCATGCTCCCTGAGAATGTGGCCTGGCCAGGATACACAGACAGTCCCTGAAATAATTGGCTCAGCAGAAAAAAAACAACTGCCTCTAAAGGTGTTCACTGTGAAACATAAATATTCCTTAATATGACCGGCTTGGCAACTCAAAACACAGTCTCTGTAATTGCAGGCTGGACAACGACAAACTTAGAATCTGATTTCTCAGGCTGGAAAACACAAAACTGAGACTTATGTTCATCTGGCTCAGGAACAAAACCAAAGACTTTATTAGCCCTCACTGGCTCTGAAATAACTCAGGAAGCATGAACTGAATTTGCCAGTTCAGAAACATGAATTGAAATCTTATTAGTTGGTGACTTAGGAACACAAAATTCCTTTTTGTCACAGTCTGACTCAGAAACACATCTCTTGTAATACTGTCTGGCTCTGAAACAACACCCTCACTGGCAATATTACCCAGCACTGGAACACAAAAATCACTTCTAGCTAGCTCACACTCATGTTTCAGCAGTGACAAAATGATAGTAGACAGCCCTTGGTAGTTTTGGTGATTCTAGGTATAACTGGGTGATAATTTTCGTTTTTAAAACCAGCACACACCAAAATTTACTAGTCATGAAATATGAAATTATTGGGTTTTATTTTAACAGACAAAACACACACACATATAAAAAAAGACAAATTACATTCTGTTGGGATTCCCTCCCTTTTTTATAGCGTGTACAGAAAAGCACAGAAAAGCACACAAGAAAAGCACAATAGAGCAGAGTTAGAAAGGAAGAGAAAGAAAAATAGTGGAAAATGTAACGAGGGTGTCAGTTAACCACAGGCCAGCCCGCGAACTGCCTCATCCTCTGCAAACAAAACCTGCCTGAAACACGGATTAGGATACACTCAGAAGGAGTGTGTATGTGTTTGCTGTTGGGACCTTGGTTGCTTTGTGCTGACTTGTGCTTTTGTGTGTATGATTGAAACCTTTTTTTATTCAGTTGTCTTCTCAAACGTGAAAATATTCTGGTTCTGTTCTTCCTTGATGTTTCTTTCTTGTTCCTTTTTTATACATTAATTTATCTTGAAAAAAATAAATATATAGAGTCAAACCACAGCCCTTTAGATCACATATAAATCTGAAAAAATCTTTATAACCCAAGGCTGAATTAAAATTTTTTACTAGAAACTGTTCCTGTTTAAGTTGCTCATTTATACAACTTAAACAGGAAAAGAAGGGCATTTGTGGTTTTTCGAGTTGCTGTCACTGGTTTTCCACAGGTAGCTGAAATTCTGCACAAAGGTGTAATAATGGGAAAAAATGAACACAGTTTCCAAAGGAAGCAAAGAAGTAGCATAAAAAAACAAGTGATCCCTGGGAGGGCAGTCAGCTGATGGAGTACATTTTAAAACTTGAGTTTAAAAGTAACATTTCTTCTAGACCAGTAAACAACAAAACATGCCCACCTTATATAAGGTTTTTTAAAAATCAAATCATTCACTGCATGGGAATGGAGCCCAGTATGCACCATGTGCAGATTTAAGATTGCATTTTAAGAATGCAACAAAGATTTTTCTAAGATTGTGTTTTTTAAAATATTTTTCTTGCAGTTTAACACTGCAGAATATACTTAAATATATAAATTTAAAATAATAAATTTAATAATTCTTAATAAATATAAGACATTATCTCTTTCTAAACATTGGATGAAATTCATATTTTTTGCTTGTTTTATTTTTATTTTGGCCTATAATAGCAATGTTTGAAAATCTTTACCATGACAGGTATTTTGTAATGGTGTGATGAACTGTATCGTAACACACTTAATAGGTTTTGTATTTTTAAGTCATATTTGATAGGCATAAAATCTGTATGTTCTCATGATAAGATATAAATATTTTAATTATAAAACTGCAAAATCTGCATCTGTTGCACATGATGCAGATTATTACATTCCTTTCTTTAAAATTATGAAATTATATTCCATACTGTAATTATATTTAAACTTGAATTTTACTCAATCTTACTTTTTGAGATTTGAGTTGATTATAATGCCACCTGCATGTTATTAGGAGTAATTATTTTACTGAATACATAAAGTGTGAAATTGTGAAATCTTGTTCAATAAAGATCAGTCTTATGAAATTGTTAGATCTATGCAAAATATCAAACCACAGCAATGATAATACTATATTGTAGTTTTTTTTTAACATATATGTCATTTAAAGTTCTACAGCTGAGCCATGCTTAATATATTGAAGTTAAAAATTATTATTTAAAACACATTTGCGGAATGGAAATGGCTGTCTTCATTAAATGTCATCTAATGAGATTTATGCCTTAAATACAGGATTTTCTTTTGTGTTTAACATCAACATATCAACAATATCACAAAAACATCACATGATGGATAGTAAAAAGATATGACAGACATTTTAGAACTGTCTGTGTCTTCTGACTACCATTAACTTATAATTATGAGGTCTTTTAATTTTAGTAGTTATTTTATTGTAATGGTGTCATTTTTCGCAAAGAAAATCTTGCTTATTTTCTTTCCTTTTTTCAAAGTCCATTCATACATGTATTTGCACATGCACCAAAATGATTTTCAATTTGCAGAAGTGCATCTGTGTCACAGGACTGAAAGTTGGATCTAGACAACTATTTACAATTAACTGATATTAAGTTGGCATAAGTGGCCAAACATTTTTCTTCTTTTGGATAAGCTCACATCATTATGACCGTATCTGCCAATAATGCCTTGAGGAAATGTGTCCATCACAGCACACTTACACAGCCAAAATGGTTGTTGAGGTGTGACTTTTTCTCTCTGCCCCTGAGGACTTCTGCCAATCACACCACTGGCAAAAGACAATGGAAAATGTGTTTCTTTATTTTTATTTATTTCCATTTTCTCCAAAGAAGATAAGTGTCCACTGCCCCTAAGAATGTGTCAGTGGGATCAAGAAATGTCAAAACTAGTGCTGTCTCACATTTATACGACATTTACACACAAACACACACACACACACACACACACACACACACACACACACACACACACAGCAGCTCACTGGATACCTCTGGTCTTTGTCCAGGGATATTCTGACAGCACCTTGGGAACTAACTTTAGGGATCTGTGTGTGTGTGTGTGTGTGTGTGTGTGTGTGTGTGTGTGTGTGTGTGTGTGTGTGAGTGTGTGCACGCGCATCTTTGGATCCATTAGGAACCCATGGGAAAGATGTCAGTCTATGACAAGGGACTGGTCCATTCCCCAGAGGGGACAGCAGGGAAGGGGTAGTAATGGTGCTGACAGGTGAGCTCCACTCTGCTTTTTTCACTTTTTCTGGGCGTGTGTGTGTGTGTGTGTGTGTTAGATTTAATATTGTCAAGGAGGCCGATGATGTGGAGGACCGATGTTTGGGGGGTTTTACACTTATTTATAGTTAAATAAGAGAACGCTGCAAACAATAAACTTGGCTATGCTTTGATGCTATTTCTAGATTGTTATTTAGCCAAACCAGCATGATTGTGGAAGGCAGTCTGGCATCTGTGTATGCATTTATGGACCCGATCTGCTTTGTGTCAACAGCTAAGGCAACTATTGGCGGTGTCATGATGTGTGAAATATTTTCTTGGCACACACTGGGACCCTTAATAGCAATTTCTCATGGTTTGAATGCCACAGCCAGGCTGAGTAGTGAAAATCTGCATTACTATCACCATCTTCAAATGGTTGCGTTCAGCAGGACAATGCACCACTGTCATAAAGCACAGGTTGGCTAAAGTTGATTTGATGGACAACACAATGAACTTCACTGGCCTCCCCATTTACCAGTAACCAGTAGGATACCTTTACAATGTCGTAGAACAGTATAAAGAATCCTATAGAATAGAATATTAAACATTTACATGACCTAAAGAGCAATTTTAGCTGCATTGCTGCATGAGAATTTCACTAAACTGAAATAAATCCCATCTTTTTTTTGCCAGTGGTCAGTGAATTACTTTTGCTTTTCTATTTTAAATGTGCCCCAGTCTACCACCCTGGAAGGCTCCGCTGACAGATGTAATCAGTTTCTGTCTTTTTTTGTAAACAAGGTTGAGTCCATCAGGTCAGCAATAGTACCTCCTACATATAATCCATCCACGTTTAGTTCCTGTTCAGCTGCCTTATACCAGTTTGAACCTATCTCAATTACACTTCTTAACAAGATGGTTAGGCAAATTAAACCTTGTGGTTCTCCTGTGGATGTTATCCCTGCATGGCTATTTAAAGAGGTTTTCCCTTCAATTGGAACCTCAGTCCTTGCTATTATAAATAGCAGTATTACTTCCAGTGTGATTCCTGATGGTATAAAACATGCAACTGTAAACCCTTTACAGGGCTCTAGAGTGCGACCAATTTGGTCGCAAATGCGACCAAATTTTTCAGTGGTGCGACTAAAAATAAATATTTGGTCGCACAGGTGCGACCAACTGTTCCGGTAACAAAAAAAAAAATCTCTGTAACTCTCCGTGTGGTCAACAACAGACACACATTATGCCCCTATCGTGGACTAAACCAATCAGAGATAGTCAGGGGCGGGACCTCTCTGATTGGCCGTGGTCCAGTTGAAAGTGCAGGTGGAAGAGAGAGGTGAGTAGCTTGAATAAAGCGATATCAATTCATTAACGGATTCCACACAAAGACCTAAACACGGAGCGGACCCAACACATCAGAATCAGCTTCGTCTTTCTCGGCTTTCTCACCCGACGGCCTGAACACGGACACGCTGTCGGAGCTTAGCGATTCTTCGGGTCCGCGCTGTGTTTACGTCTTTTTGCGCTGATTCTGAGCTGCAGGTTTTGCCTCTCTCCAACCAAAATTCACCGAGCCTGCAGCAAAAGAAGCAGCAAACTGCGCTTCACATTTGATCAATGTCGTCATGAATTCCCTCTGACTTTTGCTGTTTTGCTTCCACCACGATAAAAATCACACTTCCTGCACAGCTCTCTCTCTCTCTGTACTTCAGGAACAGTTTCCCGTCTCAAATCTGTTTTCTGCATTATTCATTCGCTTATTACCCACCAGTCTAGCGTTGTTTACAGCGCTTTTTCTTTTTTCACTTAAATGACCTCGGACAAGAAAGCCTAATTTCTGCTGTTCAATACTGAAGAAATTTAAATTTCTTAAAATTATGCAAAATTGCAGAATATTTTTAAGGTTATCTGCTATAAAAAGCCAGACCAGGAAAATCTCCTTCATGTTTTCCTGTGTTTTATTCTCAGTTACTTTCACACAAAGGCATCTGCTGTGATTTTCACAATTCTGATGAAGTCTCATGTGTATCAGTACTGATAAATGATCAGAATTATAATATTTCTGACTGTCTGAGGCTAAATTGAATCAAATCAGGACTTTGAGAACCGGAATTGAATGGATTATAGAAATCAGTGATGATACTCAGCCCTAGTGAGCAGCCTAGGCCTGAGAGAAGTGGATGTACTGTAGCTGTGGGTAATAAGAAAAGATGAAAAGAACTATTGATAACTTTTTTGTTAAGTTAAGGCCTGATCTGTCTGAAATTCATAGCCAGTGCTCTGACACGGTGCCATCAATATTTGAATGCTGAAAAAGCACAGTGTATCCAGAAAACACATTATATGCTGCAGTAAATGCACTGCCCAAGTGTCCCCTCTCCCCACGGCCTTTCAGCAGCAGACAGCAGCAAACAGGTCATCAGAGGAGGCCAAGATG
The DNA here is from genome assembly GCF_057382275.1 of Copadichromis virginalis. Lineage (NCBI taxonomy): Eukaryota > Metazoa > Chordata > Actinopteri > Cichliformes > Cichlidae > Copadichromis > Copadichromis virginalis. The sequence goes on along the minus strand of NC_140623.1, from coordinate 4,326,808 downwards.
ATGATTAAGTTTTTAACATTTTCTACAATATTGACAAAGCACTTTAAGCACAAGTTTGTTAGTTAATAATTTAGAAATGAATATTGTCTGTATGGACTTCCCCCCCCAAAGAAAGTGCACATGTAAAACTGCGGTGTTAAGCGATGCGGTTGAAAAATTTGCGCCTAACTTTTGTGCCGGTACGCCTAAATTTTTAAAGTTAGGCGTACCGGTGCGCCCATGTCAAAAAGTTAGTCTAGAGCCCTGCTTTATTAAAAAAACCTGACCTTGACCCTTTAGTTTGCTCAAATTTTAGACCCATTTCAAAACTTTCATTCCTCTCAAAGTTATTGGAAAAAATAGTTTTTACGCAACTGAATACGTTTTTAGATATTAATGGTATCATGGAAGTTTTTCAGTCTGGTTTTAAACATCTACACTCCTCTGAAACAGCACTTTTATGTGTTTTTAATGATATCTTTTTAGCTAGTGATTGTGGAAGTCTTGTGATCCTTGTGCTTTTAGATCTTACTGCAGCATTTGATACTGTTGACCACAATATTCTTACCTCTTCTTTGGAACACCTAGTTGGCATCAAAGGTGCAGCACTGGATTGGCTTCATTCATATTTGAGTGGCAGAATGTTTAGTGTTAAAGTTGAAAATTTTGCTCAATCCTTGGCCCTTTTCTTTTTTCATTATACCTGCTCCCTTTGAGGTCTATTTTTAGAAAACACAAAATATCCTTTCACTGCTACGCAGACGACTGACAACTTTATTTGCCTTTAGAACCAAATTGCCCAGGCTCCATCCAAATCCTTTTGAACTACCTTGAAGATGTCAAAGCTGAGATAGCTCTGAACTTTTTGAGTTTCAATGAGAGTAAAATGAAGGTGTTTGTATTTAGACCTAATAATATTTCATGCAACCCGCTTGGGAATTGTGGATGGCTAGGGTCTTATATCAAACAGCATGTGACAAATTTGGAAGTCATTATGGACACAGATTTTAAATTGGACAAACATATTAGTTCTGTGTGGCAAAAAAGTTTTTCTCAGTTGAGGCAAAGAGCAAAGCTGAAGCCAGTTTCGTCAAGACATGACATGGAGAAGGTAATACATGGCTTGACTACTGTAATGCACTTTATGTTGGAGTCAGCCAATGGTCTCTTGCACATCTTCAGCTCATTCAAAATGCTGCTGGCCGCCTCGTAAAAGTCTCGAGACCAGTCTTGGTCTCGAGACTTTTACGTGGTCTTGGTCTTGTCTTGGTCTTGACGGACCTTGGCCTTGGTCTTGTCTTGGTCTCGGATCCCTCGGTCTTGTCTTGGTCTCGCTGTCGTGGTCTTGCTGTCTCAGATCGACATAGTGGTCGGGAGATTTGGAGTCAACAGTATCCGTGACACACAACGTAACGTTCGATAATGTGTCATGCGCAAAAGCATCAGCTCTAAGAGCCGTGCTTAGAGAGTGTTTGTAGTGAATCAGAAGAGTCGACTCCCATTGAGCGAGAGCTGGCTCCTCACTTAATTTCCTTTCGCTGCTCAGCTCTCACACAGTGACTCAGCTATGCCATCGCAAAAGCACATAAATATGCCTGACACCTGTAAACGAAGCAGCATCTGGCTGCAGTTTAAAGACTTTTTTGTCTCTATCTTGGTCTCGTCTCGACTATTTCTTAGTCTTGACTTGGTCTGTCTTGGTCTTGTCTTGGTCTCAATACCCTCTTGTCTTGGTATTGTCTTGGTCTTGGTTTAAGCAGTCTTGACTACAAGTCTAGCATGAACATGTAACACCTGTCCTGTCCTTTCTTCATCGGCTTCCTGTTCATGACAGAATTAATTTCAAAGTCCTAACGCTGGTTTATAAATGCCTTAATGGTCTTGCTCCCCCATACCTTTCCGAGCTACTTCAGACTTATATTCCTTCGCATACCCTTAGATCAGCTGACCAGTTGCTGTTGGTTGTCCCAAAATCTGGGCTAAAACGTAGAGGAGAACGAGCCTTTTCAATTATGGCCCCCAAACTTTGGAATACGCTGCCTTTAAATATTAGACAGGCATCTTTGTTCCATTTTTAAGTCACTTTTGAAAACACACCTTTTTTCGATAGCGTTCAGACTGGTGTGAGTTGATATGTTTATTATGTGTATTATTATGTTTTTATGTGAGTGTCAGTGGTTTTATCTTGTGTTTTACTCCTTTGTTTCTGTACAGTACTGGGCAAACTTTCTGTTTTTAAATGTGCTATATAAATAAATTGGATTTGGATTTGGATTTTGGCATCAACCTTCCACTCAACATCCAGCTTCTCCAAATTCCAGGCTATCAGCATCTACTTACAGCTGCTAACAGAGTCAATATTGTCAGGGGATCTCTGAAAATATACTGTAACAATACCAAGTCTCCCTGTCTGTCTATCTGTACGTGTGTGTGTGCATGTGTCTATATGTGTGTGCATGCCTGTATGTGTTTCTGTGGCCCCAAAACAGTGATTGATCATTAATATTTTATTTTTCTGCCTTGGTGGAGTCTCTCATGAGAAAAACACATTATTATTCACAGACATTCACCCGTCTCACATATGCATCCACACACACAAGCAGATGAACACATGTGGCCTAAACCACACTAAACCACATGGAAACATAGACTATAAATAGAGCACAAACACACACACAGTCCAATTTGCCTCCGCAATGGTTGAGTTGTTTTGGACATGCGGTCTCAAGGGAACTACTATGTCCACACTGTGTCTGTGTGTGTGTCTACGTGTGTATATGATGGCCACAACCACACAAGTATAAAGTCAGTAAACCCACATACATGGTACACACTCACCCTGTAGTGAATGCACAAGGAGCAACTTGGGGTTGCATTTTGCCCAAGGCTTCTGCAACATACAGAATTGAAGAACTGGGGATCAAGTTATCAACCTTCTTATTAGCAGGCAACACGCTCTACCCCCTGAGTTACAGCCAATAGAAGTAACTTTGTAAAGTAGCCATTACAGATAACTTTCAACCATTAATGACACTTTCAGTACAGCAAATAAATATGTACCATGTTCACTCAATCGTGGTATTGAGTAGCGATCTGCTCTTCCATGGTTCCAACAGAAATCTTCTCCCTCTTTTCTGTATAACTCTCAGATTTGTTTACCCGTCTTTGTTAATCGCCTGTGAATACAACTAAAATCTTCAGAATTGTGGGGAAAATTGAAATATACCCCCGACATAATAAGTGAAAGCCCACCTTAGGGGGGTCACATTTCGCTGCAGGGCAACTTGCATGTGACAAATAAAGGCTTTCTTGACTTGACTTGACTTGACTTGGCTTCCTGCTTCTTGCCTTTTACTTGCAGCAGCAGTCTGGGTGGGTCCTCAGAAGTGGCAGTACTTGAGAAGTGGGAGTGGCTAAAGGCACAAAGATTCCTCCTTCAGTCTCTTTCAGTGGGCAGCTTTCATTTCCTCAGAATCACTTGTTAGGTTAGATTCTTAGATTATTTTTTTCTTGCATCCTTCCCTTTCTTACAATAGTGATTATCAATCCCCTACACATCCATAATCCCTTAGTGTTCAATAAACCAATTGGAACATTGAACTCTGTGTGGAATCTCATTTGTTGTTAGCCTGAGTTGTTAACTAATTGGGGATGATCCCGGATTTAAATTGGTGCATTATTTGCTTTCAATAGGTGTTCATTGTTGCTCTGTGTAATTTTTCTTTATTTTGTGGAGTCAGATATTTGTGTGCTTATGTTACTGTGTAGCACTTGTTAGCATAACCACAAAGGATTGTTGTACATCTAAAGAGCTGTATCGTTTTCACCTTAAGCGAAATTTATGGTCCCACAAATGTGTTTGCATGCACATTATTGGTCAGACAATGACCAGAAACCCATTGCAGACGTGCTCTGGTTCAGTCTTCCAGAGTCCTAATTGCATGTCACAGGAAGTGGATGATATATGCATCTGACAAATGCTAACTGGTTGACAAGTGGTAGATAAGTTTGCATCCTTCAGATTGTCCACAAGGGTTTGGGACCTAGTAGCTTTTAGTTCTTGCTGTTTTGTTCAATTAAAAATGCTTTTAGTATTTTTGCTTGCAACAATTTTTGTTTTATGTAGTCATGCTAAGTAGAGTGAAATAACTCTTTTGGATATGTTCTTTATCTTAAAAATCTAGCCTAAGTTGTCTAAAAAGGATCCAGGCACTTTTTTTTCTGTTTCTTGAAAGGTTAACTAAGAGGGAGACAAAAACCAGACAGACCTTGCTCCTTATCGCGAGCCGTGGGGTTTTTTTTCTTTCTCTCACCCTCTCTCTCGCACTTTTTTTCCGCTTCACTCCGCATGCGAGCCTTGTGTTTTGCGCTGGGAAGAGGGCGGTAGTTACACTCGCAGTAGCACAGGAACAGAGGGAGAGAGAGAGAAAGAGAGCCAGGGACAACAACGTCATATTAGAAAGGTATAGTAATCATCCACAACTATTTTCAGTTGCAGATGATAAAGGATTCAGAAAGTTTATTCATGCAGGTCCATATGACAGAGAATGTTCATCTTCTTTTTGTTTTCATTTTTTAATTTATATTTAATTGTGTTGTGGTTTGCAGTGTTTTGTGTTGTTTCACTTTAAATTTGTTTAAAAGGAAAAAGCTGAAAATTTAATTAGTTAAAAGTTGAACTGTGAATAGTTGGTTTTTGTATTATATGATGTATTTATTTTTATGTGGAGTGAAGGAATAAAAGTATATTTATGGCGTCCCCTACAGACAAAGCATGTACAAACTTCAAAACACATATGAACTCTGAAGCACGTACAAACCCTGAAGCACGTGAAAACTCCAAAACACGTAAAAACTCCAAAGCATGTACAAAACACAACAGAAGTGCTCCAGGATGCTAGGGGGCAGTGTTGAGCTTTTGTTACCTAGTGGCTACACAAGCCAGCAAGAACCAATGACCAGATTTGGTGTGTGGTAGTAACAGGTAAATGAACATTTTTTTTTAAATTATTTGAATATATATGAGTGCTTGTGTATAAATACACAAACCATACACATATGCTTTCAATTGTATAGTAGCTCTGTTTTGGAAGTTCAATTAACGCTAGAAATGTGTTTTGGAGTTTGTACGTGCTTTGTCTCTAGGGGCCACCATAAATATTTACATATAAACATATATAAATAAAACCACTTTTTTTTACATTACTAATTCCTTTTGTGCATAATTTTATATTGCTGTTAATAATAAATTAATTAAAGCAACAAAAAAAACTGAAGAGCCGGTTCGGAGCCGAAAGAGCCAGCTCTTTTTAGTGAGCCAAGCCGAGAGAGCCGGTTCTCTAAAAAGAGCTGGAAATCCCATCACTATGTGGTTGTGAATTCAGCAGATGTCAGCATGCTTTTATTACAATATGCTGACATCAGCCTGCTTGTATAACAACACACTGATCTCTGATTTTTAACCTACGACCTTGAAGCATTGCATACTAAAATGGTCTATTTTATTATCTTTACCTATACGATTGGAGAAGAATTAGCTGAAATCTGAAAACTTGACATTTTATGATATATTTATGTAGTGTGATTTTACAAAACTTTATGGCATCATTATGAAGTTTTAGGCCATTGTATTGACAAAAACAAAAAGTGTGTTGTACAGCTGTCTCTTTGCCCTTTCATATGATAAAATATACTAAATATGATTTCGTGAATTTTTTTCAATGTCAACTCTGACCTTGGGAACTAACAATTAAGGTCAAGGTAAATGCTTAGCTAACCTATCTCCGTGCTCCCTTTTTTTTCTTTCTTTCCAAGGCCTGGTATGTTGTGAAGTCTGAGGACGATCCATGGGTAATATAAAGTCTTTACTGATTGTCCAATTTGATGTGACCTTTACCCTATTGTCACCAAAATTATTAGCTCCAGCTGTTATTGGTCACATGATCAGGCAAAATTTGAACATCTTGAAAAATGTGGATGCTAGACTTATGAACAGACATACTGACAAACAAACAAGTGGAACTGTTTATATACACTTTCTCCTCGGAATGACAATTGCTAAGAATCCAGTGATTGTGATTCTATTATCATTATCATTTATTAACCAGGAGGGCCCCAAAGCCTTCGACAGGCCATCATTACTTTAAAAACAGCTAAGGCTGGCTGTTTTGAAGAATCTAAAATATAAAACATGTTTTGAGTTATTTCACACTTTCTTGTTTACTACATAATTCCATGTGTGTTTATTCATATTTCTGATGCCTTCAGTGAAAATAAAAGAAGAACCGATAAATGAGGCGTGTCCAAACTTATGATGAAGTCATTGGAAAAATAACTGCCCTGTGTTAAAGTCTGTAGTAAAAAGAAAAAGTTAAACAGCAAAAACAGATTTCTCTGCTTGTCCAAATGCAAAAGCTAATGATGCAGGTGCAGTAAAATGTTAGTCTAATCCGTTCCTGCCCGTCATGAATCTCCAAAGCTTCTGATGGAGATGATCCAGGATACAGGCCACATAAAAGTAAAAATATCTAGGAATATGGGTCCTTTAGAATCATTCATCTTGGCATCTGTATTGCTATTTTCCACAAAGATACGGAGCACTGTGCTACAGTACAGGGAAGGAGTGTAAATATGTTGACCTTCCTCTTCATCATCAAATTCAGGGGTGTTGGAGCCCAGCTACCATAGAGCAACAGCCAAGGTACTCCAGGTCACCAGCCTATCACAGGACTAACCCACATCGTCGTCACGGACGTTAGAATGATTGACTTTTTAATCATTCTAACGTCCCCCCAGTTTACTTTTAAAAACTACAAGCAGTCTGAGAGAAAAATGCTCTAATGATATAGTACTACGAGGTCTTAAAGATCAGATTGGACCTGATTTTTCAAGACCTTGTATGTGAGGAAAAATGTCTTTAAACTTGATTCTGGGGACTAGTCAAAAGAAGCTAATTCAGGAGAAATGTACTCTCTCTTTCTAGTCCCTGTCAGTACTCTTGCTGCAGAATTTTGGATTAACTGAAGGCTTTTCAGGGAGTTTTTTTCTATTGAGAAGTCTTATTGAATTCTTATTTATTTATTTAAAAACTACCAGTTTATTTAATGTTATTGTGTCTTATCATATCTTTTTATTCGCTATTATGGCACCTAGTGCAGACATGAGAGTCACTGTTAGGGGAATATCTGATCATTGGAGTTCTCTCTTTAATTTTACAGGATTCATAACTGACACAATATAAATAAAATGAAAGTGAGATGAAATAAATAATATGTTTCTCAGCTGTGTTGATGGATTAAAATGATGAAAGCAGATACAGACTGTTACAAACTGCATTTTATTAATTTAAACATTTTCTGACTTTTTTTTACATAAATAAGAATAAGAAAGAAAGAAATTGCCAAAGATTTGTGGGGACACTGTGATGTTTGGGGGGGTTTCTCATTTTTTACCTTCTAATCAAAATCAAACCATTAAGCTAATGTGAGACCTAAAACCCTCCAAATGCTTCTATAAAGAAAGAAGCAGAAAGTTTTAGCTTGTACACAGTGTGACTGTAAGATTTATTTACTTTGGAAATAAAGCTTTATATTCTTTCTGCTATAAAGTGAGTAATTTAAGTGTTATACAAGCAATTTTAATTACATTGGCATTTATTAACAAGTTAAAAACATACACATTAAAAAACCAGAATGCAGGTGTGTTCAGCCTCTTAGAGCATGACAGGAAGGGCTCCAACTTTCTCCCTACAACACTGAAGTGGATAAGCAAAGATGAGTGGATGGATGCAGGGGTTAAAAAACAAACAACAGTCTGGACTGTATCAGTTTTGAAAAACAAGCTACTGTGGCGATGTCCTTTCTAGACCTTGAGGTTCCCGTTAGATAACACACCACTACATTCACTGACACTTAGAATCTCACCTCCTCTACTCACTGAATACTGAACAGCCAGTATTGAGTCTATCCAGCCATTTCATTTATACAAATGTTTTTAGCCTTCTGATTTTTTTTGTCAGCTTTTTCATTTTTATCATGTAAATTTTTTATGAAAGGAAAAAATATAACTGCCATCTGTTTAACAATGCAAAACCTCCTCTAGCTCGCATTCTCATTGTCAAAACATCTGGGTTTTAATTGATTCCTGTTTTGTGGTATTCACAGTTACTCAGCTTCCTACTTAGACCACATGCATATATACTCAAAGGTGAAGTCATACTAATGTGTGCGAGCGCAGCACTGTCACACTAATTGCTGGGCTCATATACGTGATAGGGTTACAAGCAGCGTGGAGCCAATTTTTTTTCCTCAGTTAAATAAAAGCTGCAGCCTATCTGCGTCCTTCCTCTGAGGGGCGCTGCTTATTGTTTAAACATCTGTCTTCCTATTGCCCCCGAGTATTCAGCAATTTGGCAGCAAGGCTGTGTGTGAGTATGCATGTGTATGCAGGCAAACTAGACGTGTGTAAATGTGGTTTGAGCAACTAAGTTTCTGAGGAAAAGAGGTTCTTGATATAACTGTTTCAAAAAGTGAAATATAGTTGCGCCTGTGCATGTGCACGAGTTGCCAAACATACATTATGCAATATGAAAGAGAAGAATTTAAGTATATCTATAAAGTGAGCTATTGGTTTTCCATCTTAATCGGAAATTTAATGACTTGACCCTTTTCTAAAAGAAAAAAACTACTTCCACATGTACACACGATTACAGTAAGCTTGCATACAACCAGTAAGTAGATGCACAATGTACGTGCTCACTCATGTTTCCTTTTTGCCTTTGTTTAAAATGCTAAAACACATCCTGGGTAGAAGCATGCTCTCCTCTGCAAAGGCTAATCATTCACAAGCCTAATTTTGCCTGATCAGTGAAGCAAAAAGGAACCCATCACTATTTTCTCCAGTAGTACCTTCTTGACAAGACATACTGCCACATGTAGGATCATAGAGATATGATGCGCTGTTTTCCCATTGTCTACTCGGTAGAAATGAAGACTTTTAAAAAAAATAATAATAATAACTGCTTTAATTTGTTTGGTTTACAAAGCTAAGAAATCTCAGTTTGTAACAGAGTTCCTCAAACTTTTCCAGAAATAGTGACCTCTAAGAACAAAAAAGTTTCTGGCTTTGGAAGTAAACAGTGACAATTATTTTCCTGTAATGCTTTGCTTAACATAGTTACAACAGCACTGGCAATCCATGGTTTTCACATGAACTCAAAGCTACTGAACATGCCTACCTATTGATGAACAACATATACATAAATGTTTGGTGGTCAGATTCTGATGGCTCATCCCAGCTGTGAAGGGGATTAGAGCAGGACCCCCGGAGCCTAGACACTGGTGGTGGAGATGAAGCTCACTTGAATAGAGCTTGAGTGATGAGAGGTGTAGATGGGGAGGAAGTGGGTCGCACAAAGGCGTCTGCGAAGGAGAAAGACAGATGTGCAGTGAGATTTAAAGTAATGCTGATTGGCCTGGAGAAGGCCGGAAGCAGGTGATTGGACTAGACCAGTAATGACACAAACAGTTTGACAGCGTGGGAAAGTGGACGTGAAAGCTTTGATTCAGCCGACAGCATCTGGGAGCAGACAGATGTTACGCCATAGATCTTCCTTATTGAACCCATTAGATCAATTTTGTTGTTTTTCACCTCACTATTTTCCCCGTCATTCTGTCCTGTCTCTCTCCATCCTCACTAGAATTGTATTCTCTGGAAAATAACAAAAATATAATCTTATGATAATTATTATAAGAGCAGATCGGGGGATCCACAATTGATATCAGTACAGCACACTGGTTAGTTATGTGAAATTTGGACTACATCTCCACTCTTATTGTTTTGGGGTTTTTTTTGCTCTCTCCCTCTCTGCTTTTGACTTGCTGTCACTTGGATCTTGAACAAGTACAAATAAGCAGAAACTTTATAAGTCACACCAATGTCTCTGCATTATCAGAACAGTTTGAACTTTTGCTATACTTCAGTTAAAGTGTGTTTTAAATCTGCATCATCATCGTTGTGTCATGAAATTACCTCTTTATCATGTTTCTGCTGCAGCCTTATTGAAATAAGCCACACAGTTGAAGCAGCAAGACCTCTGCTAGTATACTGTAACCTGTTTTCATTCTGTCCTGTACTGTTGGCATAGACAAGTTAGGAAAATACAACATTTGAATACGATAAGCAGAAAATAATAATAAAATGCGTTATTATTACTGCTATTAATATTGTTATTTTTAGGGGTGCTCTGATGAAATTTGCTTAAACACTACCAAAAAGGGTCCAAACTCACATATGGCGTAGATTATGAGACTTACATGTGAGCACACACCTGCTAATCCAGGCTATCTGTGGCAGTTCATTTAAACTGAAAGAATGATTTACTTGACACATATACTTGGTCAATTTTACTATGACACAACATTAATGTGACAAATTAATGCTGCCTGAACTTTTTTGGTCCTGCACTGTACAGTTTTTGTCCAATTCAACAAAACGTAAGATCATTTACTTTTATTTGAACTATGAACACCTCCCACACAGCAGCATCATTCACTCATTTCGATTGAAAATACATGTAGCTGTCCTCACTAGCTTTCAGGGATTTACATAAAGCTCTGGGGCAAAATATGGATCACAAGTCCCCAAAATGTGTCGTTTCTCTTCTATCTTTATTTTTCCAGCATGGATAGATGTCCAAGTAGTCTTTGCTCGAGACAGGTGAAAAAATGTATCCTGCGATACTACCGGCTGTCTGCTATTGGCCATCATGATGGATTAATGTTTTTCCCACTGGGATCATACAGTTCATTTCTTGCGTACATTCGTAGGGTTGTATACTGATGAAACTATTTGTCTCACACTGGTGCCACAGTTTCTGACATGGGGGCTGGCTGGAGGGAAATTAAGAAATTACGGTGGCTAAGCTGATACTTTAAGGAGGTGGTGCACTTGACTGACCTAATGATGTGCTGATTACTTGAGTCTGATAAATGAAAGGCCAAGGCAAACTTTCCTTTTTTTTTAGCCAGTCTTATCTGGAAGCTTTTGCAATCACAACTGTGATCTGAATGTGATGTAGTGCACCACATTTGCTTTCCAAGATGAGCTTTATAAATTCTGTCCGTCCACACTTTAGAGGGTGGGGTAATTTTGGACGGATCATGATAAACCCGCGGAACCATCGAGAGGTCCGGGGCGTCCGACGGCGAGGCCGTGGGTGGGAGCGAAACGGGGGAAGCCGCAGCCCGGAGGCAGTTCATATGGCAGGCCACACTCCAACCTAGTACGGCACCCGTCTCCCAGTCGATATGCGGGTTGTGGAGGACAAGCCAGGGGTGACCCAGAACCAGCGGAGTGAGAGGAGCCTTAAACGAAAAAAAACAAATCCTTTCCGTGTGATTGCCAGAGAGAGATAATGAAAGGAATTCAGAAACATGAGTGATGTCAGGCAGGCGCTGGCCCGACAGTGCGTGAACGTGGAGGGGGCGTGACAGAGGCTCCAAGGCGATGTTCAGTTTGGCGGCGAGTGAGGTGTCAATAAAGTTCTGCTCAGCCCCAGAGTCAATGAGAACGGAGAGAGAATGAGAAACAGTCCGAACACGCAGAGTAGCCGGTAAAAGAAGTCTGGGGAGAGGGCTTTCACTCGACAGATCGCCCACCAGCACCCTCACGATCACTGGTGAGCGCGCCCTTTTGCCAGCGTTGGGCAGGAGGAGACAGAGTGGCCTTTACGGCTGCAGTAAACGCACTCACCGGAGGCAAGGCGGCGCTGGCGCTCCGCGGGCGACAGCCGCGAGCGCCCAAGCTGCATGGGCTCTTCCCCATCCCCGGCGTCGGCGTCACACAACCCATGGGCTGCAGTAGGGGTCCCACAAAAGTCCAGCGGGGCATGCCCCGAACGCGCGCGTGCGCTCCGATGTGCGCGCACCTGATCGTCCACCCGCATACACAAAACCAAAAGCGCATCCAGGGAGGAAGGTAGTTCTCGGAGCATAAGTTCATTCCTCATTAATATTAGTGAGCAATGCACTTTTAAGGGCCTCTTCCCCCCATTTCGCCTGTTCAGCCAAGGTAGAAAAGTCAATAGAAAAATCAGCCATGCTGCGTTTACCTTGTTTAAGTGCAAGCAAGCGCTGGCCGGCGGTGGCAGTTGTGGCTTTCCTGTCAAACACACCTTTAAACTTAGTCAGAAAGTCAGAAAAGGTGATGTCCGGCTCCGCCTGAAGCGCAGCTTGAGCCCAGGTTAGAGCACGGTCCTGGAGTAACTGGACGATATAAGCGATTTTAGCACCATCAGTAGAAAAGGCTTGCGGTTGCTGGCGAAACTGAAGGGTACACTGAGTGAGAAAACCAGCACATTTATCAATCTCTCCCGTGAAAGCCCTGGGAGTAGGGAGGAATCTGTCAACGTGAACAGGTGAGGGAACAGGTGGCGCGACACTTACAGCTGGAACTGGCGCCTCCAACGGAGGAGCGGCGACCAGAGGAGCGGCCGGTAGCGGTGTTAGCTGAGCCACGGCCTGTGTGAGGTTCGCGAGCTCTGCTCGAAGGTGAATGAACATCTGCTCGTGGCGTGCCAGCATCGCGGCCAAAGTGGCGAGGGTGGGAGTCGAGACCGCTGGGTCTGCTGAATCCATTTCCGTGGCTGGATGATTCTGTCACGATCTGGTACAGGGATTCAACGCAGAGCGGTAAGGTATCTCCAAGGTGTGGTTTATTTACAGTGCAGTGCAATAAATGTACAGTGAAGGGATCCAAAAACTCCGGGGGGAATCACAGGGTAACTCGCTCACGTCTTCTCCGCTCACACTCACACACTTTCCCGTAGCAGGGAGGTCGCAGGTCCGGGGGGGGGGGGGAGATCTGAAGCAGACGAGAAGGCAGGTCACCAACAAATCACAAGTCACGGATATGAAGCACAAGAGCTGTGAGAACACTAACGTTAGGGGTACAATCATCCAGCGACGAGAGGATCTGTGTTCCAGCCTAAAATAGTGCTCCCGGTGATGATGGGTGAGTGTTGTCAGGTGTGTGTGTGGGCCAAGGGCGGGAGCCCACAGTGAGCTCCGCCCAGGCAGAGAGGGAGAAAACAGCAACAGCAATTGTAGCCTTGTGCGGCCGACCGGGCAGGCACGGAGACCATGACAGTAGCCTCTAACTGCAATTGATTTACATCGGAAAAACAGACCAAGCACTATGGCTCATAATACAATTACACCTTACCTGTTTGGACTATATTTTTATATTTCATTTTTACTTGCTGCCAGGAACGTTTGGGGCCTGTTGGATTGCACCTGCGCTCACATCACAAAATAAAATGTATGAAATAAAAAATAAAATTAAATATAATAAAATAACGTGTTAAATGGGTGGAAATCCCTAGATCAATGTTTAAATTAACACTCACGCATTGACTCTGTCGGCTATGTTTTGCCATGCATGCTCCCTTTCTTTTGCAGCTGAGGCTGTGTTACTTTTTTTCTGCAAAATTTGCATGTTATCGGCATATACTGCCATCAGTATTTCGGCCTCAAGCGCTGTAAAATACATTGACCGCGCCTTCTTTCCCTCCGTCTCCATGGTGACTCGCTTAATCTGTGCTCCACTAATCAGGGCTTTGTGTATCCTCGTGCGTGCGCTTAACTTGGGTTTCAGGAAGCCGGTTTAGAAAACTCAGAGTGAAAAACGATACTCACGGTTGAGTAACCCCGAACTGTCCAACTCGGAATATTCGGTTTCAGAAAGGCTGATAACAATTAGTTCAATCAACGCGGAGTTGCTTTAACCCCAAGTTAAGCGCACGCACGAGGATACATAAAGCCCTGATAAGCGGAGCACAGATTAAGCGAGTCACCATGGAGACGGAGGGAAAGAAGGCGCGGTCAATGTATTTTACAGCGCTTGAGGCCGAAATTCTGATGGCAGCATATGCTGATAACATGCAAATTTTGCAGAAAAAAAGGTAACACAGCCTCAGCTGCAAAAGAAAGGGAGCATGCATGGCAAAACATAGCCGACAGAGTCAATGCGTGAGTGTTAATTTAAACATTGATCTAGGGATTTCCACCCATTTAACACGTTATTTTATCATATGTTATTTTATTTTTTATTTTATACATTTTATTTTGTGATGTGATGTGAGCGCAGGTGCAACCCAACAGGCCCCAAACGTTCCTGGCAGCAAGTAAAAATGAAATATAAAAATATAGTCCAAACAGGTAAGGTGTAATTGTATTATGAGCCATAGTGCTTGGTCTGTTTGTCCGATGTAAATCAATTGCAGTTAGAGGCTACATTAATTTTCTTTCTGTAAGCACTTATTGAAATTATCTGAGCACATTACAAGTACATATTTGCTTACTCTGTATGCTCAAATGTGGCCCGTTATAGCCAACAGAAAAAAAGCGGAGGCCCGAAAAACAGGTGGGGGTCCTCCACCACCACCACTCACAGAGGCTGAGCAGTTGGCCCTCAGCCAAAACAGTGGGCGCCCTGTGGCTGAAGGCATCTCTGTGGGGACATCCTCTGAGTCAATAACCCCGCAAGACACAAGTGCCTACATAAGGGGTAAATTCAAAATAATACATGATGTGCATACATCCTTTCTTCACAGTCACCTTTGCAGTGCTGCTCATTCATTTGATAAACTCTTCACCATAATGAATTTGTTTGTAGTGAAGTTATTTTCCTACTGATTTTGCCTTCCCTCAGCCTTGGTTGTCTTTGAGAGCATAATGACAATGAAGTGTAAGCTGATTGGTATGTTTGTTAATTGCCATTTGGTCCCTTGTAAGTTATAAGTGACCTGTATAAACCTCATATTCTATCAGTTGATGGTGGTGGTGTACTGCATCTGGTGCAGCCTCCTGTTGAGCCAGACCAACATGCAATTGTGAGTACTCTTAATACTCCACAGATTATATGAGTTTACAGTAGAACAGCAATGTTGTTTATTTCTTTACTACAGGAAAATAATGAAGAAACATTGACAGCTGTTACAGAGGAGGAAGCAACAGAGACACTTTATGAGGTTTACATCTTTTAATACTTTGTGTACAGGAAACACAGGTGACCAATAAAGCCAGTTGAACAAAAAATCAGTTTATTCTTCTTTCAACATGTTGAGGTGATGGGTCAAAAGAAATGATTGTGACATATGGTGTCTCTGACTGCGCTTCCATCTTGTATGTCCGTGGGAGGGTCAGGATGTTCATGGTTTGGATCACTGCTGATGTTTGGTTCAGAAGGACAGTGTTCTCCTCTAATTGTGTCAATGTTGTGAAGAATCACACATGCCACAATAATGTCACATGCCCTTTCTGGGGTGACCCTGAGTCTTTGCAGGCACTGGAACCGGGCCTTAAGCATTCCGATAGTCATTTCAATTCTGGCTCTTGTCCTGCAATTAGCCAGATTATATCGCTGCTGTGGGCCCGGTTCAGGGTCAGGGTAAGGGGTAAGCAAATAGGGTGAACATGGATACCCCCTATCACCAAGCAAGTAGCCAGTGAACTCTCCTAAGACAGAAGGATACACTTCAGTTCAAATGTCCCTGTAGCAATTGGTCTTTATATATTTTAAAGTATTTTCAACTCACCATGTCCAAATTTTGTGCTCAGTGTACATTCACGGAATATTTGTGAGTCATGGACAGAGCCTGGCCACTTGGCTTCCACATTTGTGATAATGTTGGCAGCATCACATATGATCTTCACAGTGCAGAGAACACAAATTAGCATCCATTACTATAATGAAATAATTTGTTAGTTTGAAATGCTACAAGGAACTATGTACCTGTACATTAATGCTGTGGAAAGACTTCCTGTTCACATAGTCTCCTTCATTTACTGAAGGAGCAATGATTGGAATGTGAGTGCCATCTATACAGCCAATCACGCCTGGGAACCCTGAAAATAAATGTGCAATTTAAGTAGTAGTTCAAGTATCACCACATCATGAATTAAGTTTTGGTCATCCTGATACCTGCAATTTTGTGGGATCCCTCTTTGATAAATCTTGTGGGTCTATGACGGGCGTCAGGTGCCCATGAACTGCCCGGCATCCGGCAGAGAGGGTGAGAGCAGGCGCACTCGCAATTCAAAATATTTCTTTTCATCGTGCACTTTCACTTTATTTCTAAAGCACTGCATAACAGCTGGCCCAAGTACTGTACCAAAATAAAAAAATAAGAGAACAAAAGAATAAATCAGTACAAGTACATACAAAGGGTAATAAGTTAAACACATATGACAACTCACACTGGGTTAGCCAAGGAGAAAAGGTGTGTTTGTGAACTAGTTTTAAAAACAGCGAGGGATGGAGCCTGCCTGACCTCCAGAGGCAGCTTATTCCACATTTTGGGAGCCAAAGGTGAAAAGGCTCAGTCCCCTCGGGATTTATAACATGTCAAAAGCACCTGGTTAGCTGATGTAAGAGCATGTGACAGCATGTAAGGGTGATGCAGCAGCAGTTAATGTTTGGCAGTTACCTCAACAGAAAGAAGGACTTAACAACAGTATTGACATGTTGGTCAAGTTTTAGGCTGGGATCCATTTTCACACCTAAATTAGTAAAGCTAATGTTAGTCCCACACATCATTTGGGAGGGAAATAAGCAGATGGACACAGTCTCAGACCAATAGACCAATTGTTTGAATGGACTTCAGTATCAATGAAGGAAATCCTTCAGCGATGCAAGGTTTTGTTCCCAATCTGAAAAAAATTCCTACAATGAGGCTCCTGGGCTGCAGGCTGCTTAATCATGACACCACGACACGGCTGCACTGAGTTAAGTGATCTATAGCTACAGTAACGCCTGTTTCTTATTTTCTCCTTTCACACTCATTTTCCACTAATCTAACATACTTCTATACATAGAACAACTAATGTTGTTTAACCCTTTAAGACCTACCATAGAACCAAGTCCGCCGGAGCTTATATTATATTTTTACATGCTGTGGAGCCATTTTTGGGGGCATTTCAAGTTGCTATACATCAATACAACAATTATAGCCCAGATTTTAATAATATGTATTCATTAAGTGCATAGTAATTACATAAATTGCAAAAAAGTGCAATAAACTACAAAAAAATTGAAAATCGTTTTTGCTTTTTTAACATATATTTCTAGTTAGAGAAATTTAAGAGGCTTATCCCTCAAAACTGTAAATACAAAAAAGTTGCACAAAATAGTTTCCTACCACAGGAAATTTATTTTGAGTGTCTTCATAGTTTTATTTTTGAAATACACCAATTTTTATATACTGCAGGAAAAACAAAAATAAATATTATACTGCAAATTTGCAAAAAAGCAGCATATGCATCAAAATAAACTATTTCCAGCAGTGCAATATGAGTCCTAAGCATCCCAGAAAAGACACAGAAAGTCATAAAGTCAAAAATAACTTTTAAAAACACCAGTATAGGCCCTGAGGCCCTGATGGTAAAAAAAAACTACATTTCTGGGAAAATGACGTCACTTCCAGTTTCGGGCAGGTAATGGCGGACATGCAAAAGTTCGTGCTGACGTCTATTCCAACGTAGGAAGTGTTATGAACAGCTGATCGGATCGGCAAAGCGTGTTTCTGGAATATTATGTTTTTGTTGCTGCAAGTGCTTTTTATGCAGTTTTTGCAAAGCTATATGTGGAAGGAAACTGTGACCTAAGACAAGCTGATGGCATAAGATGTAAGTACAATTCCTCCGGTTTCATATGCAAAAAAAATTATTGCGCTAGCTTACGTGGTTGCAGAGCTACCGGGATTTAAAAATAGTTACGCAAAACAGAGCGTGCCCGCTCCGACCGGCTCTAAAGGGTTAATCTGTTTTTTCCTGTTGATTTTAGGTCACTTCGAAATGGTTCTTGGTCACTGTCTTATTTCCCTTGTCACAATTCTGTTTACATTATACAGAATTGTACATTATACATTATATACCCGGTTACTGCGTTTACCAGATATCAACACGATTTCGATCCACTCCTCACGTGTTAACCTCATCGACATGTCAATGGCTGTGAACAAAGAGGAACTTGTAAATAACTCATGAAAGAATAAAGTTACGTTGAAACCAAGCACACCATTGTTTTTCTTGTGACATTACCAATAAGTTTGATGTGTCACATGGCCCTCTTCCTATTGAAAAAACCAAAGTTGTACCCAAGATGGCCGACTTCTAAATGGCCACCATGGTCACCACCCATCTTGAGGAGTTTGCCCCCTCACATATACTAATGTGCCACAAACAGGACTTTAATATCACCAACCATTCCCATTTTATTACTGTGTATCCATATAAATGGCCCACCCTGTACATGCTTCCCTTAGGCAGTATCATACGATCCGGCCCCTAGACGGATCCTAGGCCCCTAGTGGACATGAGTGAAGCTCTCGCTCCCCCCCAAGACCCAAGCTGTGACAGGAAACAAATCAGTTCGTTACAATGTCATTTATTTACAATGTGATAAAAAAGGGAGTATCAACACTTCAGGGTGAACGAATCTACACACCCCTTACCAAAACAAAAGTCAAAAATAAAGACATAGTCTGACCTCCTTAACTTACTCAAAACAGGGGAAAATGGGTGATCAAAATAAACGGTAGCTCACCCCTACCCGCTCCACTTCCTCAACTGTCACAAAGTGACGGCAGCCAGTGGCTGTCACAGGCATACTGCTCGGACAATTGGAGAAACGCGAGAACCTCTCTCGCCACGGCACTCCAGCCTCCATTTAACAGGCAGGTCCTTCAGATGGAACCAGTCCCTCCGGAGCTGTGCACCAATCACAGTAGGGCCCCGGCACAGCTGTATTAACATAACTAGATGTGTTGATTGCACAAAACAAACACATACAATGCAGAGTCGTAACAGCATAGCATACATTTTCACTGCTATGCAGATGACACCCAACTCTATCTACCCATGAAGTCAGATAACACACACCAAGTTAAACTGCAGGAATGTCTTAAAGACTGTCACGGCTGGGGCAGCAGTCGTGTGGTGAAGTAAAGGAGGACCCAAGTTGCAGACAGTGGCGGTGATGCAAGTGAGTTTATTTACAGTAAACGACAAATAACAAAGGCGAGGGCAGAACTAAACAAACCTAAACTGGGGGAAACTAATAATAAACAAGATCCAAAACCATAACTCACAAAGTCACATACAGGGAAAAACATAAGGAGGTTACGCAGGGGATGAAGAGCTGGGAATGGAGAGCAGAATGTGGAGCAGAGAGACGCGGAGATGAGCAAATAACACAGATGAACCAACCATGAGCACAGGTAGACACGCACTATAAATACACACGGAAGGGAATAAGGAATTGCCCAAACAGGAGGGAGACACAGCTGATGCTAATTGACATCATGAGACACGAGCCTCAGACGTTCAAAGTAAAACAGGAAATTCACAAACTGTTCTACACACTAACTTAGGGACACGAACAGAGCACAGAAGGGAGAACACTAAAACACTAAACACAAGAACCAAACCCTAAGAACTAATACAAAATAAGAATTAACACAAAACACAAGGTGATACCAAAATGAAACACAAAACGCTGGGTCAAACGAACCAGGACCATGACAAAGACATAAGGACCTGGATGGCCTCTAACTTTCTGCTTCTTCATTCAGATCAAACTGAGGTTATTGTACTCTTAGAAAATCTTAGAAATATGGTATCTAACCAGATTCTTACTCTGGATGGCATTATCTTGGCCTCCAGTAACACTGTGAGGAACCTTGGAGTGATTTTTGAACAGGATATACTCAGTGCAGTGACCCACAAGCTAGGCAAGTGTCTCCAGCAGATCTGAGGAACAACATCCAATATCTCTGTCCAGAAGAGTCCAGTCCTGGGAACAACAAAGATACTGGGCAGGACCCATAAGCTCCCAGACCTCTGGTAGAGGATCCGAGCTTGAAGGATAGACCGGCCGCAGGGGCGAGAGGGGAATTTTATGCAGCTTTTTATTGTGGAAAAAAGTTATGAGAAATAACATTTCTGGTTGCACACTGGCACAAAGTTTTACTAATAGCTACACTGTACTTTCACATAATATCTGGACATTTACTTGCAGTATCTTCTTGTGACAATTTAAAAGGAGGTTTGTCCCCTTTGGAAAACCTGTATTAGAAGACGTAGATGGGGGAGTCGCGCTGGTGCGCTGGTGAAACTACGTCGGCGAGGAGTCCGCACGGCACTCCCCTCCATTCACCTCGCGAATCTCCGCTCTCTTCCAAATAAAGTTGACGAATTACTGCTCTTAAACCGGACTAACAAGGACTTTGCACGCTCTGCTGCCCTCTGCTTCACTGAAACTTGGCTCAGTGAGCGAGTCCCAGACGCTGTCTTAAATCTGCCGGGCTTCCAACTTCACCGTGCTGACCGCGAAACAGAGCTCTCAGGGAAAACAAAGGGTGGTGGAGTCTGCTTCTACATTAATGAAGGTTGGTGTACTGATGTCACAGTGTTACAGAAACACTGCAGCCCACACTCGGAAAGTTTTTTCATCAACTGTAAACGTTTTTATTCACCGCGGGAGTTTTCTTCCTTCATGCTAGTCGGAGTTTACATCCCTCCACAGGCCAACGCGAACAACGCACTGTGCGAGCTGGCTGACCAGATTACTACCCTGGAGAGGAAATTCCCAGATTCCTTTACAATTATTCTTGGGGATTTTAACAGAGCAAACCTAAACTACGAACTCCCTAGATACAGACAGCATATAGACTGCCCCACCAGGGACAACATCATACTGGATCACTGCTACACTCTAAAAGATGCCTATCACTCTGTGCCCCGGGCAGCTTTGGGACATTCTGATCAATGCATGGTCCATCTTATTCCAGTTTATAGGCAAAAACTCAAACGTGCCAAGCCTGTAGTCAAAACTGTGAAGAAGTGGACTAACGCAGCAAAGCAGGAACTGCAGGACTGTTTTGACTCCACTGATTGGACTGTTTTTTAAAGCTGCATCTGAGAACCTAGATGAGCTCACGGACACTGTGACATCATACATCAGTTTCTGTGAAGACGTGTGTGTGCCAACAAAGACCTTTTGCACATACAACAACAATAAACCATGGTTCACTCCTAAACTCCAACATCTTCGTAAGGCCAAGGAGGACGCCTACAGAAGTGGTGACAGGGCCCTGTACAAGCAAGCCAGGAACACACTGACCAAGGAGATCAAAGCAGCTAAAAGCATCTACTCCCAGAAGCTGGAAGAACGGCTCTCAGCCAACGACCCTGCGTCAATGTGGAGGGGCCTGCAGGAAATCACCAGCTACAGACACCCCCCACCCACTATTGAAGCAAACAAAGACCTGGCCAACGAGTTAAACACTTTCTATTGCAGGTTTGAGACGGACAGACTCCCACGCCCCACCCTCCCCTGCCCAGGGACATTGCTTCAGACATTGACCCCCAACACAGCTTCCACCTCTCCTCCCTTCACCCTCCCCCTCCCCAATCCAGTCTCAACGACCACCCCCACCCTCCCCAATCCAGACCTAACGACCACCACCACCCTCCCCAATCAAGACTCAATGACCACCCCCACCCTCCCCAATCCAGACTCAACGACCACCACCACCCTCTCCAATCCGGACTCAACGACCTCCACCACACCTCTCACCCCCCTTTCCTCCTCCCTGAAACTCAAAATACACACTCAGGATGTGAGCCGACTATTCCAGAAACAGAAGCCCAGGAAAGCCCCCGGACCAGACGGCGTCTCACCCTCCTGCCTCAAAACCTGTGCTGAACAGCTGGCTCCCATCTTTACTCGCATCTTCAACAGATCCCTGGAGCTGCGTGAAGTTCCCTCCTGCTTCAAACGCTCCACCATCATCCCTGTTCCCAAGAAACCCACCATCACATGACTGAATGACTACAGACCTGTCGCCTTGACGTCTGTGGTCATGAAATCCTTCGAACGACTGGTGTTAACCCATCTGAAAGACATTACAGGCCACCAGCTGGACCCTCTGCAGTTTGCCTACCGGGCAAACAGGTCGGTGGATGATGCAGTGAACATGGGGCTGCATTACATCCTGCAACACCGGGAACTTATGCCAGGGTCCTGTTTGTGGACTTTAGTTCGGCTTTTAACACCATTGTGCCTGAACTTCTTTCCTCCAAACTCTCCCAGCTCAGCATGTCACCAGCTACCTGTCAGTGGATCACCAGCTTCCTGACAGACAGAAAGCAACAAGTGAGGCTGGGGGAGATCACCTCTGAAACCCGGTCCCTCAGTATTGGTGCCCCTCAAGGATGTGTCCTCTCACCACTACTGTTCTCCCTCTACACTAACGACTGCACCTCCAAGAACTCGGCTGTCAAACTCCTAAAGTTTGCAGATGACACCACTGTCATTGGCCTTATTCAAGATGGTGACGAGTCTACATACCGGCAGGAAGTTGAGCGGCTGGTACTCTGGTGCAGTCAGCACAATCTGGAGCTGAACACTCTTAAAACTGTAGAGATGACAGTGGACTTCAGGAGACATCCCTCAACTCTGCTCCCCCTCACCATATCAGACAGCCCTGTGTCAACTGTGAAGACCTTCAAGTTCCTGGGTACAACCATCTCCCAGGACCTGAAGTGGGAGACCAACATAAACGCCATCCTCAAAAAGACCCAGCAGAGAATGTACTTCCTGAGACAACTGGGGAAGTACAGTCTTCCACAGGAGCTGCTGATCCAGTTCTACACTGCGGTAATTGAGTCTGTCCTGTGCTCCTCCATCACAGTCTGGTATGGAGCAGCCACTAAACAGGACAGGAGCAGACTGCAGCGGACTGTACGGGCAGCAGAAAGGATCATCAGCACCCCCCCTGCCCTCCATCCAGGATCTGTACCTCTCAAGAACCAGGAAACGGGCAGGGAAAATCATCACAGACCCCTCACACCCTGGACACAGACTCTTTGATCTGCTGCCCTCTGGCAGACGGTACAGAAGCCTGCAGACCAGGACCACCCGACACAGGAACAGTTTCTTTCCCCTCGCCATCTCCCTTCTTAACAGTTGACCTGTCACACTGCTCCCACTGCCAGACTGCAGCTGCACCTTATGTACATTTTGTAGTATTCATTCCACCTCATTCATTTCTGTATTTTATGTATATAAGTTTAGATTCGTTATTTATAGTTGATTTACACAGCTTTGTGTATGTATGTGTATGCATGTGTAATGTATATATATAGACACGTGTGTGTGTGTGTGTGTGTGTGTGTGTGTGTGTGTGTGTGTGTGTGTGTGTGTGTGTGTGTGTGATTTACATTGCTGTGCTTGAGAGCCACCATCTACCGGAACCAAATTCCCTGTATGTGTCTGCACATATACTTGGCCAATAAACACGATTCTGATTCTGATTCCAATCAGAACCACAGTGGAAATTGATAGCATATCGTGATTAAATACATAGTACTAATATCCTGTGAACAGTATGTCAGAGAATCTGAAAAATGGATAATAGCAAAAAGATAAAGATGCTGGGAAAGTGGATTAACTCAGTTTGTCCTTTTGAAGACAGCCTCTTGTTGAGCATTAAAGAAAAACCTTGGTTTGAGATCCTGAATGCTCTCATACATGCTGGGTCTCTGCATAGGAAACAACCGTGGTGTTATATTTTCATGTGACACTGTCAGCTGCCCAGATAAAAGACTAAACTTGTTAAGCGTTACTGTGGGGAATTTCACAAGTCTGATTGACTGTGTGTCACTGCAGAAAACTTAACATGAGCTTCAAATGACTGTCTGTTAACTGGCTTTCTGCTTCTAAACTGCTTTTTTTTTTCTTTTTTTTTTTACTCCTTTAAGATCTTATTAGACATCACATCAGAGACTCCAGACTTACTCAGCTGTGTCACTCCCACCAGGATAGCCACTTATCCTGTCAACCCCCCCTGCCCACTGGACATGGCAGGACCCTTATTAACAGGCAAAGCTCCAGTGGGTCATACCAAAACCCCCAAGGGGGGGTGGTGGTCATCAACACTGTGCTGCTGTGCTGGTGAGTGACAACTAAACGGCTTAAAATGTCACTTTGAATACAAAGCAGGCCACACACAAGGGCTCACATGTAGTGCACACAGGAATGCACACACGCACACACACACACACACACACACACACACACACACACACACACAATTTGTTCTGTCTGTCTGCTGTGCGTGGTTCCTGCGGGGTGTGCACTTGTCTTTGTTCAGCCATGGAGTTCATTATTAAGTATGTAAGCAAACCACAAAGTCAATGTAAAACTAAACAGCTCCGATAAAAGTTTAAATCTCACACATACGAAGCAGCATTTTGCTGTTTCCATTCACATGTTTTGGTTCCATGCGCTTGAGCTCTACTCACCGAACTCCATGAAGTGAGACTTCCTCTGCTGCACATTCTAAAAAGTATCCTTACTTCTCCTTGTGTTATGGCACGGTTAACCAAAAACTGGTCTTCGTTTGTTTAGTGAGTCTTTTTTTTTTCCTTTTTATGCCTTTTTTTCTCCCAGTATGAGTTCAAAAAGAAAAAGGAATATGAATGTTCCTTTTATTAGACAAAGAAACTGGAATGACAAGCAGATTTGACTGCAGAAGGAGAGGTTGAGGAGAGTAATTCAGGGAGCAGGGACGATTGGTACAGGTTATATGCATTCACTTTTCTGCGTAGTAGCTCTGGATTTTGTATGTATAAGAACAATTTATCAACAACAACACCTCTCTCAGCATGTTTATATTGTTTTAATTTAAGTAATGCAAAATAAAGCAGAAAAATATTTATAAACATGAACATTTATTATCACAAGCAGGATGCTAAATGATGTAAAATGTATTGTAAACAAGTTGCTAAAGTAGAAAAATAAATGCTTCACGGGTATAATTACTTCAATTTAAAAAAGTTGTGTTTGTTAGGATGCCTGGGTCGTTGACCCAGGGTTTTGAGTTTATTGTATTATTTATCATTTCTATTCTTTGGTTTCTTCATTAGAGTTATGTCTTATGGTTTGTCTCTGTGTAATCCTTAGTTGCTGTCTCCCCTGTCTGCTATATCCCCGTGTCCAGTCAGTGTCTGTGTCTGCCCTGGTCCCACGTCTCTGTTCCCTCTGTTGCAGTGCATGCATGTTAGTCTGTGTCTTTAGTTCAGTCTGTGTCATGTTTCCTGTTTTATTTTGAAGGTCCTTGTCTGATGTTAATGTATCTGGTTTCGCTTCCCCTTGCCTGATTTGCCCCAGCTGTGTTTCCCTCCTGTTACCCATTCCCTGATTGCTCCGTCTGTGTATTTAAGCCCTGTGTTTCTCTGTGTCCGTGTCGTGATCTACTGTTTATCTAGCTGTGTGTTCTGTCAGTCTTCCGGTGTAAGTTTGTTTTGATATATCCAATTATGTTACATTTGAGTTTAGCATTAAAGCTATTTTGAGTTCAAGTTTTGCCTCCGAGTGTCTGCACCTTGGGTCCTATTCCTGCCTGCACACAGCCGTCCCATAACAGAAGATCGCGACCAGAACATGGACCCAGCAGACGTTGAACTGCACGAGCGCCGGCAGGTAGCTCTCTCCCAGCTAGAGGAGGAGCTCCGGTGGAGGCCATGGCTCACCCCCGACTATGGGCACATTTTTCATGGGACTCGTTTAGCTCTGGGGGGTCCCCGGAGATGCCATGCTGCTTCACCTGCTGCTTCGCCTGCACTTGTGCTACCTACACTACAAGTGGGAGGTCTTCGTTTAACTTCGGACACGCATTCCTTGCTGGAGCCACAGTGTTATGATGATTTCTGATATGAGGTTCAGTTCTACGGTGGTGATCGCAGGGTGTGCACAGGTCAAGTGCCATTATGACCCTCCAGAAAATAACGAGGACAGGGGATGATCGTTCAGCTCTTTAATGGCAGATTTAGCGTGGGTGTGGATATGTGTGTATGTGTGTGGTTCTACAAACAGAATGGAAAAACAGAACACAAATTACAATCAAATTATAGACAACAATAATCACCATATAACATATTACAGCCACATACTTGTCTTATAGGCCCTACTACTAAGCTGGCAAACTTTACTTATAGCCTGAACCATATTTGGCAACAAAGAAAATAAACATCTTTCCATCACTTAACTCTTGTGCCCCACTCACTTATGATGCCAACTAAAGAAGGCAAATACACATAACAAATCACCAACTCAAACCGAACTCAGTATGGCCTAGGTGAACTTAGCTTAGCTTAGCCCGCTTATCTTAGCGATAACTTAGCTTATAGAAAATGTACAAACAGAGGATGTCCAGAGCGATAAAACATACAGGCTATCCTTCTTACACAAGAAATATCCTGTAACTCACCAGTCTTATGGACGCACACGCTCATTGAACCCACATAAACTGCTCCCGAGCATAACTTGTGATTCACACTGCCTTCATGAACACCATTTTCCATCCCAGTCAAAATATTACTCACAAAACGCCCGCGCCCTCTAGTGGCGAGGCAGAAAACTGCATCACAGGCTTGCCTTCAGAACACACAGCGTTGCTCCTCCTGGGGAAAGCGGCGCCGACGCCGCCGTCATATGGACAATTCTGAGCAACTTGTAGTGGTGAGTCGAAATGACAACATTTCCCACACTCCTGAGCCAATACACAGAAAGGTCTATAATCTCACCTCAGACACCTTCGGGATCTCTTTTCTCGATGATGATTTGGATTGGGAGGCCAGTTTTGGTTTAGCTCCTAACAAGCTAGGTAATGACAATATACATTCCTCTGAGATTTTTAGTCCTAATACTGTTCATCGTGGTGGAAATAAGCTAAAACCCACTTTTGCCAAGTCTGTTTTTTCTAAACCTGGCCATGTAAAGTCTGAGACTGTGAAAACTGTTAAATCAAAGACTGTTGAGACTGTTGAGACTGTTAAGACTGTTAGACGTGGTGGTGGTGGTGGTAGGAAGCTAACAAACATTTTAGATGAGTCTGTGTTTGCTGAGCCTGCTCTTTCGCCCCATTGTGTTCCTGCTCCCAGGGCAGCTCGGGCCCAGCATTACCATGCACCTGTTTCAGTGCTTCCGGTGAGGGAGGCTGAGGTCCAGCTCGTCCCTGCTCCGGTGTCCAGGCCGACTGAGGCTCTGCCTGTCGCTGCACCCGTACTAGCTCCTCGGGTGGGGACAGCAGCGGCCCAGCCGTTGACGGTGCCTTTCCCGGCTCCCAAGGTGAGGATGACCGGGAACCAGTTAGCTCCACCACCCATACCTGCACCTGTTTCTGACCTCGCTGGAGGCTCAGGTGAGCCCGTCCAGCAGTTTTCTTCAGGTTCTGGAGGCTCAGGGGAACTAGCTCAGCTTACTGCTAATCCACCACCTTACCCACCATTACTACCATCTTTACAACAGTCAATACATCTTAAACTTCTCTCCATAGCTCAGACTTTAGCTCACCTATCAGCTCAGTCACCTGCTCAGTTCTCACCTCAGTTGTTTACTCAGCCGCCTGTTCCGGCTGGGGGGTCCGAGGGGCCCGTCCAGCAACCTGCCTCCACTGGGGGGTCCGAGGGGCCCGTCCAGCAACCTGCAGCTCCCACGCCATCGCCGGCAGTGCCACCACCTGCGGCTCCCACGCCGTCGCCGGCAGCACCACCACCCTCGTCTGGTCCAGCCTCCGAGTCTTTACCCTCATCTGGTCCAGCCTCCGAGTCTTTACCCTCGTCTGGTCTAGCCTCCGAGTCTTTACCCTCGTCTGGTCCAGCCTCCGTGTCTTCAGCTTCGCCTGGTCCAGCTTCAGCCTCTGCGTCGCCTGGTCCAGTCTCCGTGTCTTCACCTTCAGCGTCGCCTGGTCCTGCCTCACTCCGTCTAGCTTCGTCTGCACCTGAGGTCTCCATGCCGTCTCGTCCTGCCCGTTCTGTCCAGCCTGCTCGTCCTGTCCAGCCTGCTCATCCTGCACGTCCTGTCCAGCCACTTTCCAGGCCGATGACTGGACGTCATTGCCGTCATGGACGGCCCCCTGAACTACGTCGCCGCCGGTGCCTCCCGCCCGGCCGGCCTCCTGACCTGCTCCGTTGCCGCCGGTTGCTCCCGCCTGCCCGGCCCCCTGAACTGTTTTCTGGGCTCTTGGGCCATCAGCCTCCGGGCTGCCCCCCTGAACTGCCCGGGTTTGGACTATTGTGCCGTCAGCCTCCGGGCCGGCCCCCTGAACCTTGGGTGAACTGTTTTTCCTGGCCGCCTGCGCCTGTCGTGAGCCTGTTTTTGTTCTGTTGCTTTCCGGGCTCCAGTGTTTGCAACTTTTTTTTGTTTCTGGCTCCTTGTGTTTGGTTTGTTTTGGTTTCGGCACAGATGTTCCTGTACACTATGTCGGCCACTTGGTTATGGCGTTCCATGTATGCCTTGCCTGCTAGCATCTTGCACCCTGCTGTTATGTGCTGGATTGTCTCTGGGGCATCTTTACACAGCCTGCACCTGGGGTCTTGCCTGGTGTGATAGACCTCAGCCTCTATGGATCTTGTGCTCAGAGCTTGTTCTTGTGCTGCCATGATTAGTGCCTCTGTGCTGTCTTTCAGTCCGGCTTTGTCCAGCCACTGGTAGGATTTCTGGATATCAGCCACCTCCGCTATCTGCTGGTGGTACACACCGCCTCCTAGGGTGGTGGAGAATGACCGAGCTAAGATCCTGTGAGACTTCCAGATACAGACGGACAAAATGGTGGTGGCTAACCAAGCAGATATAGTGGATGGATGGATGGATGGATGGATGGATGGATGGATGGATAGATAGATAGATAGATAGATAGATAGATAAGATAAGATAAGATAAGATAAGATAAGATAACCTTTATTAGTCCCACACGTGGGAAATTTGTTTTGTCACAGCAGGAAGTGGACAGTGCAAAAGTTATGAGGCAAAAATTAGAATACAATAAGAATAAATACAGTACACAACTGTACAGAATAGAATAAAATAAAATACTATATACAGTAGAATAAAATGAAATAAATATACAATAAGATAAAAATAGAATACAAATACAAATACTATATACAACTGAGTAAAAATACAACGATGACAGAAAGGATTATTGCACTTAGTATTATTGCATATGTATGAATGTGTGTGCTTGATCAGTTAAAGTCTTTATTATGGAGTCTGACAGCAGTGGGGAGGAAAGACCTGCGAAATCTCTCCGTCCCACACCGTGGGTGCCGCAGTCTCCCACTGAAGGAGCTGCTCAGCTGCTCAGATAGATAGATAGATAGATAGATAGATAGATAGATAGACAAACTGAAGAAGACAGCCATAGTGATAGATGTAGCGGTTCCGAATGACGGTATATCATGAAGAAGGAACATGAGAAGCTGGAGAAATACCAAGGGCTCAGAGAAGAGCTTGAGAAGATGTGGAGGGTGAAGGTAACAGTG
Organism: Copadichromis virginalis; assembly: GCF_057382275.1. Lineage (NCBI taxonomy): Eukaryota > Metazoa > Chordata > Actinopteri > Cichliformes > Cichlidae > Copadichromis > Copadichromis virginalis. The sequence goes on along the minus strand of NC_140623.1, from coordinate 4,297,442 downwards.
GTCCCAGTGGTAATAGGAGCATTCGGTGCGGTGACTCCCAAGCTAGGCAAGTGGCTCCAGCAGATCCCAGGAACAACATCGGAGATCTCTGTCCAGAAGAGCGCAGTCCTAGAAACAGCTAAGATACTGCACAGGACCCTCAAGCTCGAGCTTGAAGGATTGACCACCAGCAGGGAAGAGCAGGGAATTTATAGACCTTGAATAAAATCACACATTTCAACAAAGCTTTAACAGAGGTATGCATTTTTAAGTAAATGATGAATTATTTTCATTACTATTTTTAAAAATCTTGGTTAATGGATGTTAAAACAGCTATGCATACACAAGGCTTTAAATAGCAGACCAAAAATAGTATTTACAAATTTAGCTCACAAGCCAAATCTCACTTTGTTAATCTTCTCTTGATGTATTGGATTGATGTATAAAAAAGGCCTATACCAACCATAGACTGTTTAATGACAAACATATATTAGCTAATACTTTATTGATGATAATAACAATAATGATAACAATATTAATAATAAAATCGGAAAGTAAGTTGACATTTACAATTTAAAAAGGTGAAGTGAAAAAAAACATTTATGATAACATCATATGACCCCCTATGAGCAAGCACTTTGGCGACAGTGGGAAGGAAAAACTCCCTTTTAACAGGAAGAAACCTCCGGCAGAACCAGGCTCAGGGAGGGGCGGCCATCTGCTGCGACTGGTTGGGGTGAGAGAAGGAAGAAGAAGTGAGTGAGAAAGGTGACTGAAGAAGAAATACTCAATCCATCATGGGAATCCCCCGGCAGCCTACATCTATTGCAGCATAACTAAGGGAGGATTCAGGGTCACCTGGTCCAGCCCTAACTATATGCTTTAGCAAAAAGGAAAGTTTTAAGCCTAATCTTAAAAGTAGAGATAGTGTCTGTCTCCTGAATCCAAACTGGAAGCTGGTTCCACAGAAGGTTCTTTAAAAAAACATTTTAAAGAACCTTTTCTGAGTGGTTCTTTAAAGAACCATTTTAAATCTTTCAAAAGAAAATGTATCAGAAATTGAATTTGAGTAGGGTAAAATAAATACGAGCACAGCATAGACATATATTAATGGTTATTGCCATTTCGTAATATACCAAAAGACAAAAAGGCATTTTAACCCTCAGCACAAATCACTACTAATACATGTCACATATTAGTCATTTAAACAATAATAATTAAATATTTTTACTACACTATAAATAAATATATATATATAAATTCTATATCTATAGATAACACAACAATTAATATATGTATTGTTAATTAATAAAACATCAGAAAGTGATAAAAACACATTAGAAGTATCAATAGCTTCATAACAGACCAATAACTCAACACATTTTCATCTGCAGAGGTTTGCATGTTCAGTAAAAATATTGAACTTCAGCCTTACATTATGTAAGATAAGTTTCATGTTGGACTCATGGTCCTTTGTTTGTCCAGTTTAGGACAATGTCTCTGACATATGTATCATATCAAATATATGTCATATCAAAACAACCCCACACCTGCCATTGTTTCAGTTTTTCACAGGTGTTTCCTGTCAGCTGGTCAACCTCACTCAGGTGGACATCCATATCAGCCAACCAAACGACAAGCTCCTCCATTTGTGCTTCAAACCCCTCCCACTCTGAGACAAGGAGCTGAGAGAGAGAAAAAAGAATCAATTATGAAGAAGAGAGAAAACTGAAACCCTCCTCACAGGGTCTGACTCGCATACCTGCAGTTGACCTGTGATGGACTCCGGTTTGGCGTTTACGTCATCCCAGCGGCGGTTGCACTCCCTCGCCAATGCCAGCAGCCGAGTCTGCAGGGTGCCCTGGAAGAGCCGAGTTAATGTTCGACTCCTCCTGGTCAGGCTCTCCAGCTGGTTGAGCCGAGGTCTCCCCTCTTGCCGCAACCTCTAAACACACAAACACAAATTGCATCTGAAGCAGGAGGTGCAGATTTTTTTTGCTATTCTTTTCTAAATCCAAGCTTGATCATGAAAAAGAAAACTTTTTTTTGGCCAGCGGCCAACTGTTGTCTTGCAGAAAGTCAAATCAAATACATATGATACACCATCAATTCACAAGAACACATAAAGAAAGTTCCGTTTTTGCCTCATTTCAAGTGAATTCTGCATCAAAACAGGGTGACAGAATTAAAAAGAGTATTTGCAGGGGAGTCCTGTGACGTAGGCGGTCAAGATGGCAGCTTGAATGGGGAAGCTCCGTCGCAGCGGCAGCTAATTTGCATTGGACTTAGAGCATTACGCTACACAGCACTTACAAAATATAACCTCAGGACAGTGGGAAGCTTGAAGACTCTTTGTGAAAGCTCAGAAATGCCGAGTCACCAACAAAAACTTACGCTTCGACGGCAAGAAGGCGCTAGCAAGGAAACCTCGGTGAAAGCTAATGTGCACCCGCCCTCACCTCCAATGTCGGATACTATTCAGACTGCTACAACTGAACAAATGGCCAAAGACATTGCAAGTATTTACGTGCTACTTAAGGAAACCTCCGAGACACAAGAGACCAAGCTGAACGCTATCCAAACTGCTACGAGGGCAGTGGAGGCTAAGCTAGCGGATATGGCTACTCGAATAAGCAACACTGAGTCTCGTTTAGATTTCCTTGAGGATGCTAGCAGAGCGCTAAAGGAAAATCCTCCTGCTACTAGTGACGAGGTGAACGCTCTACGACAGAAATTAGACGACATCGAAAACAGAGGACGGAGGAACAACCTGCGCTTCGCCAGCTTTCCAGAAGGCTGCGAGGGATCGGACGCTCTAGCATTCGTGCGCAACGCGATCCCACAACTCCTGAAGGTCGACTTCCCGGGCGGGCTGGAGATTGACCGCGCACACCGCAGCCTGGTGAGACGCAAACCTGACGGTCATCCCCCGAGGGTCATCATCGCCCGATTTCTGCGGTTCCAGGACAGGGAACAGATCATGGAAGCTGCGCGGAGGCTGGGACAGCTGAACTGGAACGGCCACCGCATTATGATCTTCCCTGACTACTCCAAACTTGTCACGGACAAACGAGCGGCATTTAATCCCTGTAACCGGCTGCTGCACGAAAGGAAGATAAAGTTCTCCCTACTGTTCCCAGCAGTGCTGGTGCTGAAAATGACGGAGGGCAGACGTGAGTTTACTGACCCCAAAAAAGCCCAGGACTACATTCTGTCTTTACCTTGAATTATTTACAGTCAGGGCTTGGATTTAAACACTACCCTTTTTTTTTTCTATTTCTTTTCGCCCTAGCGTTAATTAACACGCTATACACGCTATACTTTGCACCTCTTAACTGTTTAGTTTCAATATTATAGAGCTTCGCAGCTTTATTTGATTTATTCAGTTGTGCTACTTTTGAGAGTACAACACAATCTGCTTGGTAGAGAAGCTCACTAAGACTGTTAAATTCCTCTTTTAGTAATTCAGTTGTCATAAAGCCCTTTTCAGTTTGTCAGGGGACAGTTCTAACCAACCTGCATAGAGGTCTGTTCAGTTAGCTAAGTCCCAGAATGACTGTTTTCCTCATATTACGATGACTTAATATGCTGCTGCTGCTGGCGACGGGTCCTGTTTATGACTGTTCGACTGGTTAGAGTCACGGACCATAAAGTTTATGTTTTGCTTTCTGGGGCTCATAGCCCACCTGAGGGTGACTAGTGTTCTCGGTTGCCCCAGACGTATCTGTTTAAATGTTTATCAGTTGTTATTTTTATTTACTTCCAACCCCCCCCATTTTTCTTACAGCCAGCCTTCCAAATATTGTCCACTCGGTACTGAACTCCTGGTTCTAATAATAAGTTTCCCCACTGCTATGCGTCTGATACGTATTGCATGATGGCGAATAAGCAACAAAGGGCCCTTACTTTGATGACCTGGAATGTAAAGGGCCTTAACCATCCAATCAAAAAAAAGAAGATGATGACATTTATCAAATCAAAAAAAGTTGAAATTGTCTTTCTTCAAGAGACTCACTTGTCTCCCCAAGAGTCAGATAAACTTTGCCGTGATTGGGTGGGTCAGGTATTTTTTTCGTGTGGCAGCAGTCAGAGTAGGGGTGTCGCAATTTTAATTCATAAGCAGTTACAGTTTAAATGCTCCCGGATGGTTAAGGATGAAGATGGGCGGACATTGCTACTCTTGGCTGAGATTCAAGGCCATAGGATGATTTTAAGCAATGTCTATGCACCAAGACTACCCAATCCTGATAGCAGGGGACTTCAATTTGGTCATGGATGATATACTGGATCGAAGCACTCCCTCACAGCGACACTCTAGATCAGCTTCGGTCGCTATAAAAATGTGTAGGACCTTGGGTTTGGTGGACGTATGGAGAGTATTCAACCCATCCGCAAGAGATTACACCTTTTATTCTGCCCCCCACAACAGTCTGTCAAGAATAGATTATTTTCTTGTGTCAAATTCTATCATGCCCTCAGCAATGTCCTGCTCTATTGGTAGTATACACGTTTTTGACCACGCCCCGGTGCTCCTACATCTGAGCTCATTTGGTACCCCCCCCCCCCAAGTCTCCCAGATGGAGGCTAAACTCAAGCCTTTTACATGATCCCAACTTTTTCCACTCCTTGAGAGAGCAGATCAATTCTTATATAGAAATGAACCTCTCTACAGCTCCCAGTGCGGGTGTAGCATGGGAAGCTTTGAAAGCTTTTATTAGAGGGTTCATCATCCAGCATGCCTCATATAAGAAGAGAACTGCTCTGTCCAAGCAGATAGACCTGGAGAGGAAGATTGCTATAGCTGAAGCCGCTTTTAAGGCAGACATGAGCTTGGCAAATCTGACCCACCTAACTAGACTTAAATATGAGTTTAACTCAATTTTGACTCAGAAAATTGAGTTTTCTCTATTTCGGGCTAGGCAGAAATACTTCGAAGATGGAGATAAACCTGGCAAACTGCTTGCAAGATATATTAAACAAAAAGAAGCTCAGACTATCATAGCAGCAATTAGAGCACAGGATGGCACTATGGTGTCAAAACCCTCTGAAGTGAATGAAGCCTTCAGAGATTTCTATATGCAACTCTACTCCTCAGAAATACAAGCAAACTCTCAGGAAATTAACAGTTTTCTCTCCCCCCTCAACCTCCCAACTCTCTCTAGGACACAGGTGGACTCCCTGGACGCCCCAATTTCAAAGGATGAGATCTTAAGGGTAATCAAAAATCTCCCAATTGACAAGGCCCCTGGGTTGGATGGGTTTACAGCAGAGTTTTACAGGAACTTTGCAGAGGAGCTCTCCCCTTTACTCCTGCAAATGTTTGAGGAGGCCCTGGATAAGGGCAGCCTGCCACCAACACTGTCAGAGGCACTTATTTCCCTTGTCTTAAAGAAAAACAAAGACCCGCTTGACTGTAAGAGTTACAGGCCAATAAGCTTGATCAATTGTGATTGCAAAATTTTAGCCAAGTTACTAGCAACCAGATTAGATAAGGTCATGACTTACTTAATACACCCCGACCAAGTTGGTTTTATTCGGACTCGCTGCTCTGCCGATAATATTAGACGCCTAATTGATATTATGTGGGCAACCCAGAATAAATCCCCTACGGGGGACTTTTCTCCAGCTATAGCCCTCTCCCTAGATGCAGAGAAAGCATTCAACAGGGTAGAGTGGTGTTTTCTATTTTGTGTAATGGAAGCATTTGCCTTTGGCCCAAAATTCACAAGGTGGGTCAAACTTCTCTACAACAATCCAAGAGCATCAATACTTACAAACCGTATTATATCACAGTCCTTCGACCTCCACAGGGGTACAAGACAGGGCTGCCCACTGAGTCCTCTGCTTTTTGCTTTAGCTTTAGAGCCTCTGGCAGCGACAATACGTAGAGACCCTGATTTTCCAGGTATCCAGGTCCACAATAATAATCACAAATTGATGCTCTATGCTGATGACGCCCTGGTCCTAATATCACAGCCAGAACGATCTCTACCTGCTCTCTTAAGAATTATTAACCGGTTCTCTAATATATCAGGATATAGAGTAAATTGGTCAAAGTCTGAAGCGCTCCCTCTGACAGCCTTCTGCCCCAAAACCCTGTTTCAGCCAGGGGATTTCAGCTGGCCTCAGACTGGTATTAAATACTTGGGCATGACATTCCCCCGTTTGTTACACAACATAGTCCAGGCTAATTTTGAACCTCTATTGGACAAGTTCAGAACCGACATAATTAGATGGTCCCCTTTGTTCCTCACCCTTTGGGGTAAAGTTAACATCATCAAAATGAATTGTGCTCCAAAATTTAATTACCTACTACAAACACTCCCGCTAAAAATCCCATTAAAATATTTCCATCAATTTGACAGATTATGCAACCAATTCATATGGAATAACAGACGCCCTAGAATAAAGCTTAAAAAGCTACAGCAACCAGTGGAGTCGGGTGGCCTGGGGGTCCCAAATCTACTATTTTACCATTATGCTTTCAGTCTGAGACACATGGTTCACTGGGCTCTCCCTCCAGAATGAGCCCCCCCCCATGGCTTAGTCTGGAGAGTACTTTGTGCTCACCACTCCCTCCGATGCACACTTTAACCACCAAGCTCCCACCAGATATACAAACCCACCCCATTCTTTCTTTCCTGCAGACGGTCTGGAAGAAGGTGGCCTTGCTACTAAATTTTGACTCCCACCTTCATACTGAGGCTTCCATATGGCTCAATCCCAAACTCTGCATTAATAAGTCGCCGTTTTTCTGGAGACTGTGGGTCCAGAGAGGGATACTTGTTCTCGGAGACCTGTATCAGGGGAGGATTCTCAAGTCCTTCAACGACCTTAAAGCACAGTTTCAGTTGCCACAAAGTCAGTTTTGGAGGTACTTGCAGCTCCGGCACTTTTTGCTCAAAACCTTTGGTTCCTCCTTCACACCACCTCCAAATATTGAATATCTCAGCTACATCAAAAAAATCTTTGGGGGGGGGGTCGTGAAGTCTCTAAATATTACTCAATGCTTGTTACGGGCACGAGTAAAGGACTACCCGCCCTCCGGTTAGCTTGGGAATCTGACCTTGGTGTGGCTTTTACAGATCAGGAATGGACTGCAATTTTGCAGAATAGTAAAAAGGTGTCCAGGGAACTTAGAACGAGACTAATCCAATTCAAATTACTACACCGAATTTACTGGTCGCCACACAGACTGTATAGGGCGAACCTCATTCGGTCCCCTGAATGCTGGAGATGTCAGACTGGGGTAGGCACATTGACCCATATGATTTGGAGCTGTCCTAAAACCCAAATCTTTTGGACTGAGATACATGACTTTATCAAATCAACCATACGATGGGATATTCCTTTTTCACCAAGACTATTTGTTTTGGGAGACCCATCACTCCTTAACTATGCTCCACCTAAGGCTGCTGAGTGGGTACAGACTGCATTGATGCTGGGGCGTAAACTCATTATTTCCCAGTGGAAGGCCCCTTCCACCCCACCTGTCTCTGTATGGCATATTCAACTAGGGAGACTTGCTGCACTAGAACAACTCTCATACAGGCTCCTGAATAAAGTGGAGAGTTTCCATCTGAAGTGGGATCCATATCTGTCCAGAATAAAACGAACAGACTAGACCTTAGAGTGGGATAGTCATTGGAATTCTGATGAAGCACTCTCAGGGATGTCAGAGTGTGGCATGCAGTAAGACCCACATAGTCAAAGGCTGGCTGTTTTTGTTTCTTTCGTGTGTTTTTTTTTGTTTGTTTTTTTGTTTGTTTTTTTTGTTTGTTGTTGTTATTGTTGTGGTTGGTTTTTTTTCCATGCTTTTGTTTATCTCTTGCTTTTTTGGCCCCCCCCCCCCATTTTGGTTTGGTATTCTCTACTGTTCTGCTGCTATGCTGATGTTTTTTTATGTGATGTAATCTGTCTCCGCAGTGGACTGTAGTGTTCTAAAAGTACAATAAAATATTAATCACAAAAAAAAAGAGTATTTGCAGCAAATGTGAGCACAAAGCCTCACTTTGTAGAAGCCTGCTATTAAAGTTCTCCTCTATGCAGACGACTTTCCTGTTGTCAAGGCACAACTTGGCTCTATTGTACGAATCTTATGGATACACACTAAACGAAACAATAGTGTGCACAACTCCAGATTCTGATCCCTCATCCTACCAACATAGCAATAGCAATAAAGCAAATGTTGAGGCTTAAAAATACAAAGTCCATAAAGCAATGGCTGGCATGGGTTTTATCATAAGGGTGATAAATGTACAACATATGGTCTTAAGACTAAAAGTATAATACAGATTTTAGTCTAAGAGATTTTATGTTCATTTACCTGCAAATGCACTATACGTGCCTGCTCTGTGATCTTGCACAACATTTTGCAAATCGCTATTTAATACAAGAAGTAGGTGAACTAAAACATGGTCATCTTTCTTTGTGAGAGGACAATATTAATTAAACAAATCTCAGTGACATCATAGAGATTCCTAAAGATTGTCCTGAGGAGGGGTATTAGGCCCCTTATTTCAAACAGAGTGATTTGTGGCCCCAATAACTTATTCGCCCCGCTGCCAATCACATAACAAGTGGGCGGCTCCCCTCGCACCCCGGCTAGCCAATCAGATACAGGTCCGATTTTTATGATCTCCCGCTGAGGTTAAGACTGGCACGGCGCTCCCACAAGACGTCTGACTTCAGCCACATCAACAACTGGCGCCGCTTAGGCTGCTTGTGAGCTCGCATAAGGACCGGCCGGTTTCAACAGCAACTGGCGCCTCTTGCCTCATGTGCATATCAATCGGTAAGTGTTAATCTTCCTTTCTAACTACATTTTGCACTTTCCTTTTTAACCATTCTCTCAAGCCTTTCATCTTAAAAAACCATGTAAATAGGGTTTTTGTCACACTTCGAATACACTTTTTAAAATATATATAAGCTCGAGTTTAACACTCGGAGTTAAAAGTGCTTTAGTATACTATACTGTAGCAGCAAATCATGGCCTCGTCAGGTACCTCATTTCTTACTCTTTGTTCATTTTAATGCTTTTATTTTTTACTGTTTTTCCATGTCTTTAAATACTCGTTAATTCTTTTTTCGACTCTGAAATAAGCGTGCTCAACTCTATTATCTGTGATTCTCTTTTGGCTCTCAGCGAAGGCGGTCGCACTTTTCTCCTCTCCTGCCCTTATCTTTCCTGCTTAGCTTCTTATGTCCTTGTCTTGTCTTGTGTTTTTACTTACTTTTCCCTGGAACACTCTCTCACAGTCTGTTCTCTAAAACCTAAAAGAGGAATTATGGATTTGAACAAATGGTCTCTGAATGCAATTGACACCCCTTCTCAACGAGAAGTCTGGGCTTGGGTGAGCCTGAGTGCTGAAGATATCTACCTATTCGGAACCATGATAACAGGGTTCTTGCTGATTGGAGCTGGCTTGGCCCTGGCTTATCGAAGAATTAAGGAAGCGGAACCGGCTGTTCAAACCCCCACAAGGCTGCCCGCTGGGATTGAAATGATGGGATGAGGCGTGAGTTTCTCAAAATGGGCTCATTGAGTGCAGCACGGAGAAGATCTTGGAGAACTCACAGCTGCCATGAATACTCAGAACAAGACCTCTGAGTGAAAAACTGGATTACAGTGGGGCAAAAAAATATTTAGTCAGCCACCGATTGTGCAAGTTCCCCCACCTAAAATGATGACAGAGGTCAGTAATTTGCACCAGAGGTACACTTCAACTGTGAGAGACAGAATGTGAAAAAAAAAATCCATGAATTCACATGGTAGGATTTGTAAAGAATTTATTCGTAAATCAGGGTGGAAAATAAGTATTTGGTCAATAACAAAAATACAACTCAATACTTTGTAACATAACCTTTGTTGGCAATAACAGAGGTCAAACGTTTACTATAGGTCTTTACCAGGTTTGCACACACAGTAGCTGGTATTTTGGCCCATTCCTCCATGCAGATCTTCTCGAGAGCAGTGATGTTTTGGGGCTGTCGCCGAGCAACACGGACTTTCAACTCCCGCCACAGATTTTCTATGGGGTTGAGGTCTGGAGACTGTCTAGGCCACTCCAGGACTTTCAAATGCTTCTTACGGAGCCACTCCTTTGTTGCCCGGGCGGTGTGTTTTGGATCATTGTCATGTTGGAAGACCCAGCCTCGTCTCATCTTCAAAGTTCTCACTGATGGAAGGAGGTTTTGGCTCAAAATCTCATGATACATGGCCCCATTCATTCTGTCCTTAACACGGATCAGTCGTCCTGTCCCCTTGGCAGAAAAACAGCCCCATAGCATGATGTTTCCACCCCCATGCTTCACAGTAGGTATGGTGTTCTTGGGATGCAACTCAGTATTCTTCTTCCTCCAAACACGACGAGTTGAGTTTATACCAAAAAGTTCTACTTTGGTTTCATCTGACCACATGACATTCTCCCAATCCTCTGCTGTATCATCCATGTGCTCTCTGGCAAACTTCAGACGGGCCTGGACATGCACTGGCTTCAGCAGCGGAACACGTCTGGCACTGCGGGATTTGATTCCCTGCCGTTGTAGTGTGTTACTGATGGTGACCTTTGTTACTCTGGTCCCAGCTCTCTGCAGGTCATTCACCAGGTCCCCCTGTGTGGTTCTGGGATCTTTGCTCACCGTTCTCATGATCATTTTGACCCCACGGGATGAGATCTTGCGTGGAGCCCCAGATCGAGGGAGATTATCAGTGGTCTTGTATGTCTTCCATTTTCTGATGATTGCTCCCACAGTTGATTTTTTCACACCAAGCTGCTTGCCTATTGTAGATTCACTCTTCCCAGTCTGGTGCAGGTCTACAATACTTTTCCTGGTGTCCTTCGAAAGCTCTTTGGTCTTGGCCATGGCGGAGTTTGGAGTCTGACTGTTTGAGGCTGTGGACAGGTGTCTTTTATACAGATGATGAGTTCAAACAGGTGCCATTCATACAGGTAACGAGTGGGGGACAGAAAAGCTTCTTACAGAAGACGTTACAGGTCTGTGAGAGCCAGAGATTTTCCTTGTTTGAGGTGACCAAATACTTATTTTCCACCCTAATTTACGAATAAATCCTTTACAAATCCTACTGTCGCGGGGTCCTCTTTTAACCCTCTCCCGGACAACAAACACAGGCGTAGTCGGTAAGATCTTTTAGTGTGGATAATTTATTTAGCCGGCCTCCCCAGTGCACAGAAAATTATTTACAGCAAATAGAATTGACTTGGGTCAGTGTCAACAAAACGTCTGTATACCCGACCCAGCCTGCATGTTACCCTCCTTGTAACAGCTCACTGGACTCTCTCCCACCCCGTATGACCTGTCTCTTATATCCCGTAGCCCCTCCCCCTAGACGTAACAATCATTTCTTTATTATTACTTTAATCCTCACTGTCCCCCCTCAGCTTCTTTCCCACTGTAGTCTCACAACACACATGTATATACAGACTCTTAGGCAACTTCCAATCAGCCTACAATGTTTCACAAAACATTAAAACAATCCAAACAAAGGATGCAGTTCACGTGACCGTCCAAGCCCACGTGAACCCATTATTTAAACCCCGGAACACCATACCATCGGCTTGCATCATCCCGCATCATTGGAGATCACAGCGCGGCTCCTCGACCGACTTTATTAACAAGGTAAGGGGAAATAAGTTGGCCACCCTCTATGCTGCTCCAAATCCCCCCCCCCCCCTTCACCCCTTTTTGTTTATTGGTGTCTGTTAGAACTAATGGTGGCGGTGCGTATATGCGCCCCGATCAGCTGTCTGCGGCTGGGCGATGTAACTCCGTCACATCATCCCCTTCCACCCGGAGGTGGCCGATGTGCGGCAACCTGGAAAGATAATCTGCCACCACATTGAGCTTGCCTGGTCTATGACGGATGGTGAATCTGAAAGGCTGCAGTGACAGGTACCAGCGGGTGAGTCGACTGTTATGATCCACAGGAGCTACTGGTGCATGTTATGGCTTTTGCTAGACAGGTACAACCTGTCTATATAAGGATATTTTTTATTTGTTTTTACCCAGTTGGTCATGTTGGAAGGAAATGGGTTAAAAATGTCCATCTGCCGTGTGTCGGTATCACAGCGAGTGATCCCGATTATTGTCCCCAGTCTTTCTTAATGACAGCAGATGGCTGACAGAGAAATGCGGTGAAGTGCAGAACTGTCTGGGCACTTTGTAACCCTTTATAAGAAGAAATATTTTTAGGCAATAACACAGAATTAAAAACAAAAACTGCACATTTCAACGATGGCAGATTTTCCTTGTTGGGCACTTCTTTTTCATTCTACACGCGTCAATAACAATACACAAGCCTACACAATGGATTGAGGGCAAATTTAAAGGCAACATCAATCAGTTTCTACTACTGTAGGATAATATAGAAAATGAGAATTAAAATGAAAAATAGTTCGGTATGCGACAAAAAAAAAGTGGTTTCAAGACACTGACCTATGAAATCAGGGTGTCACACGTCACATGGAATTAACCACTGGTTGGTTGGTTGGAATCATAATAAATAAGATGGTATGTTTGGTTCGCAGCCATCCCTTCTTCATGTGAACAGTGTTTACACTCCATCATTAAAGAGGCTGTTTGCTTTCAACATAATTCAGTGGCTTCGCCAAGCAGCCGACCTTACACGCAGACAAAGAACTCAAAGATGGAAGAATAGTCTGTGCTAGAGGGGCTCTGAGGGGAAGTGAGATGAAAAACAAAGCACAACAGTAACACATTGATATGTCTTTGAGTTTCATGTCACTGCATTTGACTAGGCCTATGATCCTCTATCCAGCAGGTGCCCCTGTGTTAATCGGTTTTCTTCTCTTCAGGATCCTTCTCTCCAACGTCCTCATCCTCTTCTTCTGGGCCCTCCAGCGCCGCAGCACGTTGCCTCTCCTCCTCCTCCTCTTCCTCCTCCTCGTCAGTCAGGCCCTCTCTCTTCGGCGCATCTATGTCATCCGAACCGTCATCAGACTCAGCTGTGCAGATGCCATAGCACATCAGGCTAATTACGCCCAGCCGTAGGCCAAACAGGAAGCAGCCCAGCAGTGGAGAGACATGTGAATTCATGGATTTTTTCTTCACATTCTGTCTCTCACAGTTGAAGTGTACCTCTGGTGCAAATTACTGACCTCTGTCATCATTTTAAGTGGGGGAACTTGCACAATCGGTGGCTGACTAAATACTTTTTTGCCCCACTGTAGGAATCGTGCGAGCCAGCAGTATCTTTGTAAAACAGACCTGCACTAAATTGAGATTTCAGACTTTCTTCTGAGTAATTTAAATATGTCTCTATTATAGCCCTATAGGGGTGAGTTGAGCTGGCTTGTGAAATCAGTCTGTCGCCCAATGTGACGTCACATTGCGAGAAAATGGTGTTTAAAGGGTAATTTATAATTCCAACATTAGCGTCCGCTTCAATGTCGCTACCATCTGGGTTTGTTATTTTCAACCTTAAACTCAGCAGTGTGTCATTTAAATCCAGGTAATGCAACCCATTTCCAGGCACATAAAATTCCAGAGGTCCCCGATCTGTGAGCGCTGTTACTGGTAAAATTTCTGAATAACATTTGTCCTCGATCGAAAACTGCATGAGCGGTGCTGTAAACAGATCCAATTCGCTTAAGGTGCATTCGCTTGATCTCTCGTGAAGTAAAGACATTGCTGTTTGTTTCATAGTTGTTGTTTTTTAGAATATATCAGCTTTAGACTTGTGTCCTGTCCGTCTGACGGTTTTCCCACTCTGTCTCTTTTTGACCGCTTTCCTCTGCTTTTTAAACTCTGTCAGCCTCCGACCCGGAGGCCATTTTAAGGGTCTACGTGAAATTATGCACAGCCCGAGCCCTCTTGCTGTTCTGGTGTGTTCGAACGAGTCAAATTTGAGAGTGAGGAGGTGACAACATCTGAAGCAAAGCCTTTGACAGCCGCTTTCAAGTGAGGTTTTGCGATGCTCACACCCCGCTTTATGAACGGGGTTACAAATCTAAACAATTTTGAGAAAATAGATGCTATTCCTTGTCCGTAAATTACAGGCGCACCTAAAAATCAGCCTGGGTTTCGTAATACCGTATAAATCTATTATTATCCATTTTGTTATGAGTTATGCCAGATCCTTGACAAGCCAGAAATGTAGCTTGACTATTGTTTTACCGTAGGTAAAGTTTACAGGCTCCTTCTAATCGGTTTTGATTTCAATATGGATATTTTCTATGTGTTTGCGAGCCACAGAAATATAGTCTGGTTTGTTACAGCTCTGTGTGATAATATCTCCGTAATTACCCTCTATTTTGACAGTACGCAGCAGGGGCGAGTAGCTATCACCCACGAGCTGTAAGGCAGCTATATCTGAAACACAGAATAGATGATAACACCCCGCCTTTATATCTGCAGGATATGGGGCTAATTTGCGCTCGAATCGCTGCCAGACACCTGCTGGTACACCACGCATATATGCAAGAGGCGGAAAAAACCTGAGTTGATAAATTCCCCCAGCTGTGAATTCAAACTTTTTAACAATTGGGTGATATTTTAGATAAATATCCAAGTCGATACGCCTGAGGCAGGCTTCAATCTCTGCTCTCAACGTGTTAGCGTCCTCATAAAAGCCAGCGCGTATTTTCGTTTTAACCACGTCATCAGGCCTCTGCTCAGCATCACCCTTTTTCCTCCATTCAAAATAAGCCTTATCATTCGGGAGATTAAGCCATTTATAGGGATATGAAATTTCAGTGAGAGTCACCTCCCACGCCCCATCGAGACTGAGATGCTGGGCGAGATCCACACGGAAGCAGCTACTGGTGTTATTTTTAAATACATTCAAACTTGCGTTTGATGGAAGCGTGATGTAAAACCCCTGCGACCTGACAGTCATGCTGACCCGTTACCAAGGTTACCAAGGTGTGTGTGAGGTCCGGCGTTTGTTATGCAATGTTTTTAAGCTCACTGGCTTTACCCAGCTATTAAACTTTTCAGGCCAGTTCCTCCATTTGACCAGGAAATAAACCTGTCCCCTCTGTTTACGTTTTGAGAGAATTTTGTCTATGTGATAGAGCTTATCCTTGACAAGAGCGATTTTCTGCAGCTCATGCTCGTAAAAACTACCGATAGTTTCTTCCCCATCGTAATCTTTGATTTTATAAACAGGAGGGTCTCTAGGTATGCATTGGTCAATAGTAAATGCCTCGTTTGTGAATGTTTGCTCATACCGCTTATCAAACACACCTCTAACGTGATCTCCCTTTTTAAATTTCATGGGCTTTTTTCTACAACGAGAAGAAGTGCCATATAGGTTTTGAAATACTAATGCTGCGTTGTCTGAATTTACTTGATTCGGGGCCATTTTTATGGAACGATTATATCTACGTGTATTTGCAGCAGTGAAATATCTATACAGGGAGTGCAGAATTATTGGTGGAAACGCGTGGGCCTCTTTGAAAACCGGATGTGTCTGCGTCTGCTGGTCCCTAGTTCACGGTTGCGAGCTCGTTTCCCGCAGGCTCTTCTGGATTTCAGGCATTGTGATGAGGGTCAAAACAGCCCAGTCAGAGCAAGTAAAAGCGATCCGCCGTGTGAGCGGACCAAAACTTTCACCTGCTTTTAGCTGGTAGAAATAGATTTCGCTCTCTGGGAGGCTGAAAGCATAACCCCAAAACCCTCCAGTGCTGAGACGGAATCTTTCCTCCAAGGGGGTAGCCGATGTTGACCGCACTCTGCAAAGATGCAATCGTCTGAGTTCTGCCAGCGTGGCGGAGGCTCTGTAGCTAATTACTGGGGTCTGAGAGACCACAGTGAGGTTGGTAGGTCTGGCGGCCATGTTGTTTGTGAAAAAAAGAAAAAAAGTGCTTGTTTTTTCTGAGAGAAAAAAAACAGTTAAATTTAAGCTGAAATGTTAGATTATTTATCCTGAATGCCAGCAAGAGAATAAACCTATCGCTGAGAAGGTAAATCGGACCTGTATCCGATTGGCTAACCGGGGTGCGAGGGGAGCCGCCCACTTGTTATGTGATTGGCAGCGGGGCGAAGTTAGGCGAAGTTAGGCGGAGTTGGCCTCCGGCGCAAATTTTCAACCTGGGTAAGCCATTTTTCGGGAGCTGAGCCGGGGAACGAACAAGAAGGAAAAATTGTGTGTTGGCTGCGGTCCGGTTCGAGTGAGAGTGAAAGGAGAACTTAGGCTTTGCTGAATTTGAGACGGAGCTAGTAGAGGGCTGGTTTGAAGAAAAAAAATTAATGTAACCCATATCAACTACTCCCTGTCACATGACCCACGTCAGCTGATTTGAGGTCCCTCTTCTGATTGGCTCTGCAATTCACCACTGTCCACAATCTGCCAGAACCGTCATCCGCCGTTCCAGCCACTGAACCTTTACCATCTGATACGCCAGTCTGTGAACCTGCTACGCTCCCTTTGCCTCCTCTTGAGCCAGCAGAGAGCGAAACCCCTGACTCAGAAACCCCTGTCAAGGAGGAAGCTCCTGATACTGTGGAATCAGAGGACAGTCTGTCCTCTGCTGCTGATCTACCATCTAACTCTGACACCTCCAGCTCTGAACTAGAACCTCTGAGAACATCAACTCGGACCAGGAAACCACCAGACCGGTTACAATACTCTAAGCTTGGTCAGCCCATCTTGAAGAGTATTCAGGCACTAGACCATGGCTTAACCACTGCCTTTACTCAAGCACTGGAGGATGAAGAGGACCATCTACTTACTGCCACTGAACAACCTGTCATCCGGAACCAACCACCATGTACAGGGACGTACATGAGATCGAGGGGGGAAACTGTAACCCATATCAACTACTCCCTGTCACATGACCCACGTCAGCTGATTTGAGGTCCCTCTTCTGATTGGCTCCTTCGACGTCGCGGCAACTCTGAAAACCGGCTGTGGAGGGATACTTCCGGGTTCGACTCCTGCTGTGGCTGTGAGCTTATGGCATTTAGAACGGTGTTGGAAAACAAAGCGTTTTCTCCCCTCAATTCATCTATAAACTCATTTCACCTCAGCGGTAAGTGTCCTTAATATCTTTCAACCTTTGATTGTCAGTAACCAGCCGATCGTTTTCGCGATTAAAAAATGACTTTGTGCGGCGGCGTTCCCACCACGAGCAGAACTCCAGTTCAAAAACCACTGTTTTTGAACACCTTTATTTACTTATTTATTTACCGGTAAACTGAATCGAACTTGATGTTCTAATGGACATTTTTCTGACCTACAGGTCAGGTTTTTTTCCCCCCTTTCAATTGATCTTCTTCATAGTGAAGTGGCGAGCCGGTAGGACCATTCTTTGTTTTCCCCTCTTTTCCCCCACTTAGCCGTCTTTGGATTACGGACATATTTCCCCATTGCATGAAGCTGGACCCTAAGGAGGAATACCTTGAAAGTGAACTTTAAAAAGAAAAGGACCAAAAAGGACTCTTAGCAAAAGGACTCTTGCACAGAAAAATCATAGCATTGATTTATTATTTAATTGTGGGCATTTATGTGGTGAGTGGTATTAATTATTTTGTTCCATTTCCCCTGTCCCCTATTTATTCAATATATTTTCTCATCATTCACACCATCTAGGCTCTATAAAGGACTATTTCTTCTGCGCGTCAGTCAGTAAACTCATCCATTGAAATAAACTAGTCCTTAAATAACTTAGTGTTACACTAAGGGTTTTTTCAGGAGTTTTTCCCCTGTTTTCGAATATAAGGTTTTGGGTATATTCCCCAAGTTATTCTAAGGGTTTTTTTGTTGTGCGTTTTTGGAGAAAAGACGGAGGGTTTTTCAGAAGTTTTTTGCTGGGAGCCGCGGTGGGATCGTGAGAGTCTTTTGCGACTTGGACTTTGATTCTAAATCTCCTTGTTCGTATTAAACAAATGCATGTAAATTGAAATAAAATTTTGCCCCGAGGCATGCAACCTGTATGTCTCACCATACTGAATGTTACAAAAGCACAAGTTTAACTAAGCACTTTTACTATGGTTTAACACATTTTCACACACACAAGCACGGACCTCCGAGACACAGGCGCGTGCCCTGAGCGAGCACAGACACGCGGGCACGCGCCCGTGCGCACTCACACGCTGACCCACCACCGGATGGCGTTTTTTAAGCATAAAAAGTAAAAGCTTTTTTAATGGCTTAAAAATAAAATAATGCTATTTGATATATAAAAAACTTTCTAAATAATCAATTAGTTCTTTTTTTTGGGGGGGGGGGAGCAATGAGCTATGAACTAGGATATTTTGGATGACTATCATATTTTTTGATGAATATCATATTTTTGTTACTGTGGTGGACCACTAGAGGGCTCCACTCACACCTAGTGTATAGGAAGTGTGTTCCTGTGTTTTGTGGCGCGATATGCGCAGTTGATGTTGGAGACAAATAAAGAAGGAGTGAGAACTGAGAGCTCTGTGTCGTTGATGCTTACCTCCACATTGGTGACCCCTGACTCGAGCATGCAACGGGCCGCAGATAACGCAGATTCCGCTATGGATGCATCAGCGGCCGCCGGACCTCCGCCTTCTGTTGCAGCTACGTTCGCTGTGGCGCTGAAACTGCTGGACTTTTGGCTCCATGACCCCCCGTCATGGTTTGTACACGTGGAGGCTCAGTTCGCCCTTCGTGGCATCTCGGCTGACGACACGAGGTATCACCATGTGGTGGCCTTGCTCGACCCGCTGGCCACCCGTCGCGTGATGGTGCTCCTCCAGGACCCACCCGCCCAAGGGAAATACGCCGCCCTCAAAGAGCTGCTTCTTCTGCGCTATGCCCTCTCCAACGCTGAACGAGCCGAAAAGCTCCTCAACCTGTCAGGCTTGGGTGGCGGTACCGCGCTCGAGCTCATGGAGAACATGCTATCGTTGCTCGGGCCGGATGACGGTGGTTTCCTCTTCGCCCACCTCTTCCTCCGCCAACTACCGGCCGCCGTGAGAGCTGTCCTCGCAAACTCCCCGCTTCTGCCTGCGAAGGATTATCGCTCCCTGGCTGAAGAAGCGGATCGCATTCTCCTGGCTAGCCGCACTTTCGACGTTCACGCCCTGGCTACGGACTCGCCGGCGAAACTGTCTGTCGCTCGGGAAGACTTTGCAGCCATGGAGCGCCTTGGCATTGTACAGCATTCGAACAGTGCATGGGCCTCTCCGCTTCACATGGTGCCCAAATCGGACGGTCGGAGATTTCCGCCGTTTAAATAATGCCACGGAGAATGACCGTTACCCCATCCCCCACATTCAGGATTTTTCTGCCAATCTCGCCGGAACGTCGATTTTTTTCTAAAATTGACTTGGTGCGGGTGTATCACCAGGTTCCCGTGTGCGCCGAAAACGTTCCTAAAACCACTGTCATTTCCCCCTTCGGCTTGTTCGAGTTTTTGCGCATGCCATTTGGCCTGAAAGGTGCCGCCCAGACCTTTCAGGGGCTGATGGACTCCGTTTTGCGTGGGCTGCCGTTCGTTTTTGTTTATCTGCAGCGTTTTCAGCAGCCAAGTCTGCGCTGGCTGACGCCGCCCTGCTGGCCCACGCCGCCCTGCTGGCCCACCTGCTTCCATCGGCGGAGATCGTGTTGACCACCAACGTGTCCGATGTGGCAGTGGGTAGGATGTTGGAACAGCGGGTTTCAGGTCTCTGGCAACCGCTCGCCTTTTTCAGTCGTACGCTCCGGGATGCTGAACGCAAGTACAGTGTTTTTGACAGGGAGTTGCTGGCCCTGCACCTCGCGAAACGACATTTTAGTTTTTTCCTCGAGGGTCGCAACTTTACTGCGTACGCTGACCACAAACCTTTGACGTTTGCGATGTCCAAGGTCTCTGACCCATGGAGCGCACACCAGCAGCACCAGTTGGCGGCCATTTCAGAGTTTACCACAGACATTCAGCATGTGGCTGGTAAGTCCAGTCACGTCGCTGACTGTCTCTCACGTGTGTTGGTTTCTCCGGTGTATGTCGGCGTCGACTATGCTGCCATGGCCGCTGAGCAACGTCCTTGCCCTTCAGTCAACAAAAACAGGCCTCGTGCTGGAGGACACCCCGGTGTGGGACGGCGGTCCGCACCTTCTTTGCGACGTTTCCACTGGCCGCCCCCACCCAGTGGTTCCCCTTTCGTGGCGTCGTCGTGTTTTTGACTCGGTGCATGCCCTCTCTCATCCTAGCGTCCGGGCGTCGGTCAAGCTGGTCAGTGCCAGGTTTGTTTGGCCGGGCCTTCGGAAGACGGTGAAAGAATGGGCGGCAGTTTGTATCCCATGCCAACGCTCGAAAATCCACCCCTCGAACCTTTCCGTGTCGGGTAGGCGTTTTCGATCACGTTCATGTGGACCTGGTTGGTCCCTTGCCGCAGTCACAGGGTTTCAAGCACCTTTTGACTGTGGTGGACCGCACGACCAGGTGGCCGGAGGCAGTACCCCTGGCGTCCACGACAGCGGTGACGGTGGCCAGGGCATTTTTGTCAACGTTTCACGTTTCAGCCCCCTTGCTGACATTACCTCGGACAGGGGCCCCCAGTTTGTTTCTGAGCTTTGGTCTGCTATGGCTGATGGCCTGGGAGTCAAGGTCCACCGCACCACAGCATACCCGCAAGCTAACGGGATGTGCGAACGGTTTCACCGGTCACTTAAGGCCGCGCTCCAGGCTTCCTTAACAAGTGGCGACTGGGTCGACCGTCTTCCGTGGTTTTTGCTGGGATTGCGTAGCACGGTTAAAGAAGACCTCGGGGTTTCCCCGGCTGAACTGGTCCTCGGCCAGCCTCTCCGGGTCCCCAGGGAATTCGTACCTGAGAGCCCTCCCCCATGTTTCGATACCTCTTTGTTGCCTTTTCGCCCCCCAAGAGACTAATTTCCTGTTCCTGGTCCTGTGCACCACTGCCTGCCTGACACATTTGTTCCGAGTTCGTTGGACTCTGCTCGTTTCGTTTTCGTCACGCACAATGCCCATAGGACTCCGCTGCGTCCACCATATGACAGGCCATACAGGGTTCTTAAACCAGGCAACAAACATTTCATTTTGGACTTTGGCGGTCGGCAGGAGGTTGTCTCTGTTGACAGACCTAAGCCTGCACATGTTATGCAAGAGGATCAGGTGGTCCCGGCCCAGGCCCCTCGCCGCGGCCGCCCACCTGCCACCGGGCTGATGGATTCTGTTTTTTCCCCCAGGAGCGACCCAAAATCAACGGAATCCGAGTCGTCTGCAGCTTTTTCTGACCGCCAGTGCCAGCCTCACTCCCGGGCTGGGTTGCCCTCTGTCAGTTCCCCACCCCCCCCCAGTTCAGCTGTTCCGGCCGTTTGCTTAAGCCCCGGGTCCTGGACTAGTTCTGCTGGGTGTTTGGGGGGGGGGGGGGGGGGCATGTGTGGTGGACCACTAGAGGGCTCCACTCACACCCAGTGTATAGGAAGTGTGTTCCTGTGTTTTGTGGCGCGATATGCGCGGTTGATGTTGGAGACGAATAAAGAAGGAGTGAGAACTGAGAGCTCTGTGTCGTTGATGCTTACCTCCACATTTCTTCCTTTATTACTTCCTTTACTTCCTGAGCTCATGAATAAGTTCACAAATCACTCTGTTTGACATAAGGGGCTTAATATCTCTCCTGTCCTGCTGCTTCTCTTCCTCCTCATCCTAAGCTTCCTTCTCATCCTCAACTTCCATCCAATTGTAATTCAATCTAATTGTATCTCTCCCTCTCCTCTTCCTTATTTTGTTGGAGCTGTGAACAGAATTAGTGTGAATCTGAATTAATTTGTGCAAACAAGAAAAATCTACAGCTTTTCGGTCAGAGATGGTCTTGTGATTTCAGCCGGGTAGAGTAGATTTATGTGTTGATACCGCCTGCTTCAGCTCTACGACCGGCTGCTTTAACCACGTGCTGAACTTTGGCCCAGCATTGAATGAATGAATGAATGAATGAATGAATCAAGGCTTTATTGGCCACATGCAGGTTGCCCCGCAGTGGAATAGAAACCCAGAACCCCCCCCCCGACTTACACACACGTTTCAGTAATAATGTCCCTTACGGCACCTCATAGTGTTTAAATGAGACACAGAGACAAGAATGTAACTCAAAAGAACCAGCCAACTTTAGTGAAATAAACCATAAGGTTGACAAGCACAGGTTAAAGACACTTTACAATGGTAGAAAGGAAACTTACAAAAATTAAAAGAAAAGTAACACACATAAACTACTAAAGCAATGACTTGGCCAAGTGTTACTTTTGGTTTTCAATGTTCGGGTTTCAATGCTCGGGTGCACCCTAGTAACTTGACTCCTTAACTCTTATAGAAACAGATTACACAAATCCAATGTACATTCAAATGAAAATCTCACACTCTTTTCACATGTGAAGAATGTTCTACACAACAGCTCATTATTTAAAGTCCCAAATAAAAAATGTCCAAGTGGTAAAGTCCAAAAAATTCCCAGGGTGTGAAAGAAAATAGGGGTGAGAGAATGTCAGTCAGTGGTCTTATGTATAACCAGCTGTGCGTGAAAGTGTAAGTGATACAGTCCTACCACACCGCAAGGTGCAGCAGATCATCAAGTGGAAAAGAAGCGACTCTCAGTCTCTCTAAGTCCAGGTGGGAAGGCTCGCCATCTATTTCACCGGAGGAATCCACCTCAGGAACAATTCAGCATACAAAAAAAACCTGACCTGTCAACAGACAGGGTCAGAAGAGCAATTCAAATATGAATTATGTTGTTCTAGCTATAATTCACAACTTGGGATTTTGTTGAAATCACATTCAACATCAATTTGCAATAAAAATACTCAAATTTGCAAAAATAAAACATTTCTCTTACACAAACTATGCATTAAACCAAGTAAAGTCAGTGCATATGCATATATGTCGCATAAGCGACAATTATTAATCAAACAATTGAGATTAATTCAGTTTGAAACAGTGTGAAACAGACGTGAACTAACTGAGACATACAACATGTGCTCACCGATCTCAGTGCATCACGGCCGAAGACAATGGCATGGTGTCTCTCGGTCGGAAAATGAGGGGCTCTAAATAACGTAGCAGGAAGTGTTGTTTTTCTCTTTAATAACCGTAATAAGACGTGAAGGAAAATAAACATAAGTTGCGCTTCAAGTGTTACCTTACTTCTGGAAGCAGATTGAGATGAACTTTCAGGCAGTTGATAGCAACCAGAGCTAACAAAGGCTAACAGTTTAGCTCCACGCGGTACTTTCTAAAGTCACCAGAAAACTGCAGCATTTGCCTGTCTACTCACTGCGGCTACTTTTAACATGAAAGGTAGCTGATAACCAGTGAACTTATGTGCAGCACAGTTGGTTGCAACTTATATCTATATACTTTATACTTTTTCCAGCTCAAAAGCTTCAGTCTCTCTTTTCTCCTACCAGCACGTGACTACCTCCACACATAGCAGCGAACACAGAGCACGTGGGTGAGACATACAGCGGCAGGCTGCTCTCCCATTGGTCAAAGCATACTGGGACCTGTGCATTTTAATTGGTTGGGCAGGCTGTCCATCTCTCCTCATATCAGTCCTTAAAGTGGTACCCTCATTGTATGCAGTGTTGCCAACTTAGCGATTTTGTCGCTATATTTAGCGAGTTTTCAGACCCCCTTAGCGACTTTTTTTCTAAAAAGCGACTAGCGACAAACCTGGCGACTTTTTCTGGTGTTATTGGAGACTTATTTATGACGACTTTTTGACGTGAAAGGGCGTGTTGCTCTTACTCTCAACAAGCAGCGGTTGCTGCCGTGAGCACCTCACCCGTGCTAAAGCGCTCATAGTCCTCCCCCAGCTGCAATCAGGGCAGGAGACGTTCACACCTGTGCGTCCAAACTGCAAATGAATCGCGCATGAGCGAAGCCGCTGCTCCCGCACTGACTGTAACGCAGTCAGTTCTTCTTTTACTGTTATGCTGTTTTGTGGATCACAAGGTTTAAAACTACTTATAAACACACACACTCACACACAAAGTAACTCCACCGGAGTGCCTATTTCGGGCCACTTTTGCCGTTCGAAGCCCGGATAAAGGAGCAGGGTTGGAATTGTGACATTAACAAACAATAATTGCTAAGAGAAATTAAATTTGTAGTTCTAAATCAATTCTAAATGTATTTAGGATGTTTTTTGCTGACTTTATGTCTCTTCCACGATGTTATTTCTCTCTCCAACAGCATAGGTTACAATTATATTAGCATGACCAATTATGCAAATTAGGTGATGATGTCATTTAGCGACTTCTAGCGACTTTTAGGACAGCCAATAGCGATTTTGCTTACTGAGGAGTTGGCAACACTGATTGTATGTGGGTTACATTTGTGTCTTGTAGCATCTCATATGCTCCTGCTCAAAATCATGTTCATGTCATTCCTGGTTATTCCCAGTTCAGGTTTTAGTTTTAGTTCTCACCCCCTGTTCACGTTGCTTTGTTTTTGTTTTCATGTTTTTCAGCCAAATAAATGGCTCGCTTTTTGTTAACCTTAGTTTGTTTTCCCCCATGTCTGCTTTTGGTTCCATTCCTTAAACACCGGCTGCGCAGCCGTGACACCCCGAGACTTGGGGCCAATCTGCATGCTCTAAATAACCCTTTACGGTGGGGACAGTGGGGGCTGACCTTGAGCACTTTGGTTCCCCAGGGTTTTGTCACTGGGTGGGTTGTAGGAAATGAAGGTCCTTATTGAGAATGTTGGTTAGCTGGCTCAGTAAAAGGAGAAGAGAACTTCTTGGTCTTCTTCATAGGGCAATTCACGTGGCTTTGCTCATGTTGCATGTTGACTCACCTCTCCTTTTTAATTACACTAGTTATTGCAGGTTTTGGGGAGGAGGTGTGGATGAGCACTGTTGAACGGCAGTCTCACCTCACATCTGTTCCTCAGTTATAAAAGGAATCATGATTCACATAGTGATACTCATCAATTTGACCCCTCTGGCTACCTATTTGGTGTGTCCCAGAGATCCCATGGGTTATGTTGTCAGGGTCCTTTTGGCCTCGTGGTAGGGTCTCCCATAACAAATTGGTCCTGGGTCAGAGACCAGACAAAGAGCGATTAAGAAGACCCCTATGGGTACAACATCAAGGGAACAGTTTACCCTGCCCAGGATAGAGTTGTGGGGGCTAAGCATGCTGGAGCCAGGCCTGGGGAGGTTGCAAGTAGGGCAAGTGCCTGGTGGTCAGGCACAGCCCAAAAAAGGGACATGAGACCATCTTCCTGTAGACCCACTATCCGCAGGGGGTGCCATAGGGGTCGGGTGCAGTGTGTGCCGGGCAGGAGCCAAGGTAGACACCATGGTGGACCGATCCCTGGCTACCAAGGCTTACAATAGGGACATAGAACGTCACCTATCTGGTGGGGAAAGAGCTTGAGTTGGCGTGTGAGGTTGAGCAGTACGAGCTATATATATTTTGGGTGGGTATCCTGGTATCCCCCCAGCTTGCTGTGTGTTTTTAGCATTTTTCATGGTGGACAAAAGAGTTTGTTCCCTGCACCTTCAGGTCAGGGAATGGCTCATGACTAGAGTTGGGTATCAATTTTGATTTCTATAACTGATTCGATTCCATTTCACAAGGTCCTCACAAAATTCGATCCAAAATATAATTTAATTTATTTTAAACACTAACAAGAGGAGCCTATAGAGACATGTTAACTCAGAAAGCGGATACAAGAAGAGAATGAAAATGCTCTGTTTCCTGAGGAAGATGAAATCTTTCAACATCTGCAGTAAAATATTTGCTCTGCTACACACTGGATATTTTTGAAAGTGTAATAGAGACAAGTTCACTAAATAAACTGTTGTCTCATTATCTTTTTCTTATTTAGCTGGTCCTTTAGAGGTCACCACAGTAGATAATCTGCTTCTATCTCACCCTATCCCTAGCATCCTCCTCTGTCACACCAAGCCTCTGCATGTCCTCTTTCACCACATCCATGAAATTTCTTTGGGATCTTCCTTTTGTCCTACTGCCTGGGAGCAATCTTTACTCCGTATATTCACTATCCCTTCTCTGCACATCTCCAAACAATTTCAACTTTGCATCTCTAATTTTGTTTCCAAAATGCACAAGCTGAGCTGTCCTTTTGATATGCTCATGTCTAATCCTGTCCATTCTGGTAACTTCCAATGAAATTCTGTGAACATCATAGTCCATGAGACTTCCACCTGACTTCATTTGTCAACCTGTCCATCACCATTGCAAACAAGAAAGGCTCAGAGCTGATGCTAGGTATTATCCCACCCTCCCTTGAACTAATGTGTCACTCTTACTGCACACCACACCACTGTCCTGCTCTCCTCATTCCTGCATTACTGCCACATACTTCTCTTCCACTCCTGACTCCCTAAGACACACACACAGTTCTTCTTGGCAGCGTATCATCTGCTTTCTCTAGATCCACAAACACAGGGTGCAGGTCCTTCTGACCATTTCTATAGTACTCCATCAAACTGACCAAACTGTTATCAATCATGAATAATTCTGACCACTGTCTGAATGCAGGCAGCAGCACCTTCTCTAAGAGCATGATTCAGCTCCACTGCTCAAGGACAGAAGCAGTAAATATATCATAATACTTTTAATAATTGTCTATAATACAATTTATCTGTCTGGCAGAGCATCATCTGTCAGACAATAATTTATTTGTACTTTGAAAGTAAATATATATAAGCACAGTATACAAAGAAAAAGAAGAAGAAGAAACAGCTGAAGAAACAATAGAGAAATAATACATCATAAATAATCAATAATATTACATTATCATATTTATCCTTTCTTAAAGGTAGGACCTTATCAGGCATCCACAAGATAATCAATTACTAATGGCTTGAAAACACAGAAGTACTCCTTTCTTTGTTTCTCCTTCTACTGCTTCCTGATAATACTAGTATTTTTGAAATGGTTGAGCTAAGTCCTTTGGCTAAGTGGATTGAATTTAACATCCTTGTCAGATGTGCTCTTTTTGTTTATTCAGGCACAGTCTTAGCTTTTCCATGGATATTTGGTTAGCTGGAAACTGTGTGCTGTCATGTTTTCAGAGGATGATCAGAAGGATGGTGATGAAATTAGAAAAAGCAGAAGAAAAAACTACTTGTGTTCCTGTCAAAAACCTCAAAGATTTACCACATGAGAAAAGAAAGAGACAAGGAGAGAGAGCGAAAAACAGGGCAGATAACTGTGAGCTTGAATGTCTGTGCAAAGAAGTGTGTCTTTGGGTGATTGGTAATGTAGGGGAACTAAATATTCTTGCGGTTATTCTCCCGTAGGAAAAAAGCAAGTCTGTGGAGTGTGTAAATGCTCAGTCTATGTGTGTGTGTGTGTGTGTGGTGTTGTGATTGACAGGCCATGACGAGGTGCCTCTCATTCCTATCTGCAAACTGAACCTTGTATCCGACAGTTATTTGGATCAATCAAAAACTTCCAGGATGGGAATGTTGAAGAAGCAGGCAAACATGACTTGCTTGCCTGGTTTTACACAAATCGAGGCAGACAGATTGAGCCAATCTTCTCCCCTCTTCTCCACAACATTAGACAACTGTTATGCCATGCTACCAAATTCTTTTTGCAGACATTCTTCTTGAAGCCCTTCCGAACACGTCATACATATTCAGTCTTTTACTAAATGTACTCTCATGATCCCTATAGAAGCAGTAAGGGTATAGTTAGTTTTACTGTAAAAGAAAGTTATTTTCACATGACTATCATCTTAAATTAAATTAGGGCTCCACCACACTTTAGCTTTCTACAGATTTGTACCACAGAGGTGTACCAAGTCAGTGTAACATCCAGTATGCTAACATTTAAGAAAGAGGATATATGATGGAGAGGCAGAGAAAGCACTGATACTAATGTGGAGGGATAGGTATTGAAGGTAGGTAGTGAACGACCTAAAGATTTGTCGTACAACCACCAGCACCAACTCCCACTAAGAAAGCATTCTCAGTTGCAAGTACGTGAAATGATAAGAGCAAACATTGGGAGGAGCATTCCACTGGTGGTGATAGCTCACAGAATGCAAATAAATGATAGGAAGTCAGTAAGTAAAGGAATAATGATGCTAAGCTCAAAACTGTTAGCATTAATGTTTGCTAATGTACTAAAGTGACACACTTTAGTTGATCTTCATGGGAAAGTGCTGTCAGTTATTCCCCAGGCACCTGGCGTCTGTGCTGTTCACAATTCCATTGCTGAACTTCCTCTCTGCGCCGTCGATTAGAGTTTGGCATGCTCCTTTCATCCTTCAGTTTCTGTTCCGACGCAGCTGAAGAATTAGGGTAGAGCAAGTCTTACACCCTAGTTGCCTTCCTCAACGTCAACGTCGAATCTCTTTCACTCCTTCTGGATGTTTGCTGTTCAAAGTCTCCTCTCGACGATCTTCTGGAAGCCCAGTGGCACAGCTCTCTGCTTTAGCTTCTCTAGATCAAGTGGCACAGCCCTCTGTGGGTTCTCAACTGTGCTGAAGGTGATCTCTGCTCCTCACTGATCCTCTTGAAGCCTCTCTCCTGGCCTCAGGTTCCATCTTGTGCATGATCTCCTGCAGTCGCTCCTTCTCATGGTACCTCACGACACCTGCTAATTAAAACTGAAACTCCTGTTTTGCCACATGGTCCATGCCATGCCAACTTCACATTTGCAAACAACTGCATCTCATAAGAGTAATAAAGTATTCAGCATCACAGAGATAAGTATTATTGCAGTTTTCACAAATCATTGAATGGGAGCTTTTTTGATCAGTCCTGACTTCTGACTTTTGGTGGCGCTGTCACTTGGTGTTCGCTCTCTCTGTGGTAGAGTATCAATTCCTGGTCCTGCTTAAACACAGTGGTGTTTTTGAGTAGCTTATCTGCTTAGCAATTTAATTAAAAACTTTTAGATACCTTCTTTTTTCATAGTATAATCTTAACGTGCTTCATCCGAAGCACACTGTCTGTGTACTCACTACCTAACTTATAGCCAAAGTATTCACTCACTGTGTTTTTACTGTTTCGCGAGCTTAGCTTAGCTCGTAGTCAACTCGCTAGCAGCATGGCCTCTTCACCTGTCCCTTTTGCACTTTCCTGCTCATTGTGTCAGATGTTTAGTTACTCCTTGGCCTCCTTTAGCAGTAATGATACTTGTAACAAATGTAGTATATTTGGAGCTCTGGAGGCCAGGATTACTGAATTGGAGACTCGGCTTCGCACTCTTCATTCACCCGTAGCTAGCCAGGCCCCTGTAGCTGGTGCAGCCGAAGATAGCGTAGGCCCCGCTAGCTGTTCCCCGGCAGACCCCAAGCAGCTGGGGAAAGAGGGTGGCTGGGTGACAGTGAGGAGGAAGCATAGTGGTGTACCTGGGGCTTCTGTTTAAGACTAACCTGTTCATGTACCTAACCGTTTTTGCCCACTTTGCGACACACCCGCCGGGGGTCAAACTCTGGTAATTGGCGATTCTGTTCTCAGACATGTGAAGCTAGAGACACCGGCAACCATAGTCAATTGTCTTCCAGGGGTCAGAGCAGGCGACATTGAGGGAAATTTAAAACTGCTGGCTAAGGGTAAACGTAAATTCAGTAAAATCATAATTCACATCGGCAGTAATGACACCCTGTTATGCCAATCGGGGGTCACTAAAATCAATATTGAATCGGTGTGCAACTTTGCCAAAACAATGTTTTCTCTGGTCCCCTCCCCAATCAGACCAGGAGTGGCATGTTTAGCCGCATGTTCTCCTTAAATTGCTGGCTGTCTGAGTGGTGTCCAAAAAACGATGTGGGCTTCATAGATATTTGGCAAACCTTCTGGAGGAAACCTGGTCTTGTTAGGAGAGACAGCATCCATCCCACTTTGGATGGAGCAGCTCTCATTTCTAGAAATATGGACAAATTTATTAAACCCCCAAAATATGACTATCCAGAGTTGGGACCAGGAAGCAGAGTTGCAGTCTTACACGCCTCTCTGCAGCTTCTCTCCTCCTGCTACCCCCCCCAAAAACCCATCTCCATAGAGACTGTGTTAGCTCCCAAACAGACAAAAAACAAACTAAAAACCAGCAACAAACAACTTAAATATAAAAAAATCACAAAGAAAGAACAATAAAGTATCCACATCTGAACCAAAGAGTAAAACAGTGAAATGTGGATTATTAAATATTAGGTCTCTCTCCTCCAAGTCTCTGTTAGTACATGACTTAATAATTGATCAACATATCAATTTACTCTGCCTTACAGAAACCTGGTTACAGCAGGATGATTATGTTACTTTAAATGAATCAACACCCCCGAGTCATTCTAACTACCAGAAATCTCGAAGCATAGGCTGAGGGGGCGGTGTGGCAGCAATTTTTCACACCAGCCTATTAATCAACCAAAGACCCAGACAGACTTTTAATTCATTTCAAAGCCTGATGCTTAGCCTTGTCCATCCCAGCTGTGAAACTGTCACGGTCGGACGGCCCTTTCCGGACGACCCTGCTTGTGTTTATGTTTTCTGTATGTGTGTTTGCTTCTCCCTCCCTGGCCCTCGGGGTTGTTTACGGAAGTGCGCGCCGTGGGAGAGGCGTGTCCTGGCGACTGTCGTCATTGGGAGTCCCTCTTCGCTGTTGCCGGCCCACCTGCAGCTGATTACCTGACCAGTGGTTGGTAATCATTCCTCCAGGCTAGAAAGTGGTATTTAACCTGGACTCGCGGCGACAGTCGACGTGGGATTATTACTCCGAACTGGTATAGTCTGTGCGAGCAGTGTGAGTGTGTTATTCGGCTAGTGTGTGGCTAACGCTGGATTTTCCTTCTTCCTCCAGGAGGGGCGAGCGGAGAAGCGAGTTGGGGAGCACACACACTAAGGGAGTTACTACACGGAACGCACTGGGAGCAAGGGACGAGCACGATTGGAAAATTGCACTTTTGAATGGATTGTTGGACTTGTCTGTTTCACTGTAAAAAAACGCACTGTGTTTCTGTGAGCAAGAACCGCGCCTGGGTCCCTCTTTTCCGTGACAGAAACTCAGAAACCAGTCTTACTTGTTATCATCGATTATCCACCTGGGCCTTACACAGAGTTTCTGTCTGATTTCTCAGACTTTTTATCTGATTTAGTTCTCAGCTCAGATAAAATAATTATTGTGGGTGATTTTAACATTCATGTAGATGCTAAAAATGACACCCTCCACATGTTATTAGACTCAATTGGCTTCTCTCAAACTGTAAAAGAACCCACCCACCACTTTAATCACACTCTAGACCTTGTTTTAACATATGGCATAGAAACTGAACATTTAACAGTGTTTCCTGAAAACCCTCTCCTGTCTGATCATTTCCTGATAACATTTACATTTACAATAATTGATTACACAGCGGTGGAGAGTAGACTTTATCACAGTAGATTTCTTTCTGAAAGCGCTGTAACTAAGTTTAAGAATATAATCCACCCACTATTATCATCTTCAATGCCCTGTACCAACATAGAGCAGAGCAGCTACCTGAACGCTACTCAACAGAGGTCGATTATCTTGTTAATAATTTTACCTCCTCACTACGTACAACTCTGGATAATGTAGCTCCTGTGAAAACTAAGGCCCCAAATCAGAAGTACCTGACTCCGTGGTATAATTCCCAAACATGCAGCCTAAAGCAGATGACTCGTAAGCTGGAGAGGAAATGGCGTCTCACAAAGTTAGAGGATCATCATTTAACCTGGAGAAATAGTTTGTTGCTTTATAAGAAAGCCCTCCGCAAAGCCAGAACATCTTACTATTCATCACTGATTGAAGAAAATAAGAACAACCCCCAGGTTTCTCTTCAGCACAATAGAGCTCTGACAAAAAGTCAGAGCTCTATTGAGCCAATCATCCCTTTAACATTAACTAGTAATGACTTAATGAACGTCTTCACAAATAAAATTGTATTCATTAGAGAAACAATTACCAGTAATCATCCCACAGATGTAATATTATCTACAGCTACTCTTAGTACCATCGATGTTAAGTTTGACTCTTTTTCTCCAATTGATCTTTCTGAGTTAACTTCAATAATTACTTCCTCCAAACCATCAACGTGTCTTTTAGACCCCATTCCTACAAAACTGCTCAAAGAAGTCCTGCCATTAATTAATACTTCAATCTTAAATATGATCAACCTATCTCTAATGATTGGCTATGTACCACAGACCTTCAAGCTGGCTGTAGTTAAACCTTTACTCAAAAAGCATCTCTAGACCCAGCAGTCTTAGCTAATTATAGGCCAATCTCCAACCTTCCTTTCATATCAGAAATCCTTGAAAGAGTAGTTGTCAAACAGCTAACAGATCATCTGCAGAGGAATGGCTTATTTGAAGAGTTTCAGTCAGGTTTCAGAGCTCATCACAGCACAGAAACAGCTTTAGTGAAGGTTACAAATGATCTTCTTATGGCCTCTGACAGTGGACTCATCTCTGTGCTTGTCCTGCTAGACCTTAGTGCAGTGTTTGATACTGTTGACCATAATATTCTATTAGCGCAATTAGAGCACCCTGTAGGTATTACAGGTACTGTGCTGCAGTGGTTTGTATCATATCTATCTAATAGACAACAATTTGTGCATGTAAATGGAGAGTCCTCTTCACACACTAAGGTCAATTATGGTGTTCCACAGGGTTCAGTGTTAGGACCTATTCTATTCTTCCCTTAGGCAGCATCATTAGAAGACATAGCATACATTTTCACTGCTATGCAGATGACACCCAGCTCTATCTATCCATGAAGCCAGATAACACACACCAATTAGTTAAACTGCAGGAATGTCTTAAAGACATAAAGACCCTGATGGCCGCTAACATACATTTTCTCTTTATGTGTGTTTCTCATTTTGTGATCCTGACTCAATTTTCCCACTTAAAGCAGTCATTTTCCTTTTTCCCAGGATTGCTCACCCAATTTTGATTTCCCACACTAAATAACAGCCATCCTCAGTGTTCTCACCTGCTCCTCTCACTCTGTTCTCCTCTCCGACTTTACAGTCCAATGGCAGTTGGTTCACTTTAGCTCTGTCCTGTGTTTTCCACTGTTACCATTTTACTCCAAACGTGGCACATGTCACTCAGACACTACCCTCAAAAGTCCTCTTCACACACAGTGAAGTTGCAGCTTGCTGGAAACGCATCTCCATTCATTCAATCAAGATGATGGATCTTCTCTTTGTCTTTCTGATGCCGTTTGCCCATAGCGTTGCTGGACCTGTCTGCTCAGGACTCTGCTGTTGTCTCTTGACCTGCTGTCAACAGTTGATGTTCATGCCTGTGCTTCTGGAACTGCACTCCTTGTCTTCAAGGATAGGTTAGCTTCCTTGGAGCTTGCTTTTTTAGGATGAGGAACACAGTGAAGCTGTAAACACAATTCAGCCAAAAACTCGGCCTGAGTGTTTCATAATGATGTTTAACCTATAATTTTCCTCCAACTGCTGCATGTGGAAAATTGATCCAGGTCTGCTCTTCACCTGCAAGTGACACACTGAGACATTTTCATCATTCTCATCACTACTGACACAACACACGTCTCCCCTCTCTGGTTTTTGAACTCTCCTTTCTTAAAAACAGAAAGTGAGATTGTAGTTGTTTTAGGCTGAGAAACACCAAACACTCTTCATATTATTGTTACTTCTTTCATCAACAACACAACTATTTTATTTCTTTTGTGTCCACTGGGGTAGTTGGTGACCTGCAGAATCATCACTGCCCCAGCTGGAGACTGCTTCACACACACACCGTGACGTCAGACACATTCACACTCACTGTTCAATCTGCTTTGTGCACAAATTCTTCAACAATTCACATACTACGTGCTGCCCGGTGAATACTTTTCAGTTTATTCCATCCCCTTTCAATGCAGTCTTACTCAGTTTATTCCCCATTACAAGACAACAATCAGCCACACACAAACCACATCTAGTCCACACTCACTCACACGCTCGTTCACACACAAAATAGGCCTATGATCTCCCTTAAAGCGGAGTCACCAACGAGAGCTCTATCCTCCTTACATATTGGTGGAGAAAACAAACACCCAACGCCCTCAGCAGCAGAGAAAAAACCGCCTTTCGGTAGCGAAACCATCCTTAATAATCCTTTAAAAAACTGGCGGAGAAACCAGGTAGCTTGCGTCTGCACGCACAGTCATGGTGATGCATAAGACCTTTTCTACTTACTGTTCGTGTTGCTTCTCGTTCACAGGAAGAGTCTCTGGATTCCGTCAATCGCCATCCAACTCGAGGGGAGTTCAGATGCTGTATAACTGGCTCGGCCACAAAATTAAGTACCGGGGCTTTCATCAGGCGTCCCGGACGTCCTGGCTGCTAGGAGACTTCGGTGTCTCGTCTCCCCCTCCTCAGTGGACGCGATGTGTTGGGCTCTGGCTCGGAGGGACAAAATAAATGTTGGGTCTGCACTTCCACAGGCCCTGCTGGTTTAGAAACTTATTCCCGTTAACAAAGCAAGGAAGCAAGACGAACAGCTTTAACCGGTTTTTACTTGCTAGCAAGGGAGGCTGGTCGGAACCAGGCTCTTGGAGCTGAACGCTCCTCACCTGTCTCCTAGCCAACTTCAAATAAACAGCCTTCCTTGAAGCCTTTTTATTGAATACAGTGAATACAAGCACCACCCTTTGTAAAAAAAAAACAACCCCTATGGTCACACAGGGTTAAAAAAACTGCGTGTGTGTGTGTGTGCATGTATGCATGTGCGAGAATGTGTGTGTGTGTGTATGCATGTGAGTGTGTGTGTTTGTGTTTGGGGGTGCGTTTGTGTGACCTCCTGCCCACAAAAGGGTCATCTCCCCCACCCTGTATATGGCTTAACTTCTCTAACGGTCTCACCAAACACGAACACAGGTGAGATCATAAAGGCGGGAAGTAAAACATCCTCACTAAATAAGAAAACAGAACCCTCACATAGCATGTGCCTATAATAAAACACTGCAGCCTCCCCCACCAACAGGCTGGGGAGGTCAACAGAAACAGAAGAATGTCTTTGATCCTATAGTTTGAACCAAGACTTACAAATTTAAGTAACACAATAACAACATTTAACAATTTGACTCCAACAATAAGACATATTTCGAATTATTAAAAAATTTATTTGATGTCTTCAGTTTGTATCTACAATGTAGAAAATAGTAAAAATAAAGAAGACACATTAAATGAGAAGGTGTGTCTAAAACTTTGACTGGTAGTGTATGACAGAAACAGAGAGAGACATAGAATTATGTCTCTCTCTGTTTCTGTCTGGAGAGTTTATTTTATACTTCCAGCAACAAGTTATGTGAATGCTGGGAGGTGTTCAAGGTTGGAGGCCCTGGTGGTTTGATCCTGGGTTGAGGCTGGCTGTTGACTGCACATTAGGACATGGAATGCAAGTAAAGAGAGATACTGACTAAATATATCGATGCATGGCTTAATTGGTGGTTCGGTGCATACTTAGTTTTTCACCGGAGGGATGGCTCTAGTTATTGGGGGAATCACACTAGTCTCCCTGGGAAAAGACTGGGGAGTCTGTTCATTAGTTTAACCTGGATAGATTAAGTCTCTTGGCTGGCCAGGGTAGGCCTCACTGAAGGGGTGAAGGAGGCGGTTGTGGAGAGGGAGATCTGTGCTTCTTTAATTAGGCTCCTCCTCCTGTAACCCAGCCCTGAATCAGTGGCAAGAAATGGATGAATGGCTGATCATTTTAAAGACCAGAACAGAAAAAGGAATTAAGACAGTTTGGAACATTTCATAAATGTTTGTTGAATGGAAATGAAACTGAAGTGATGTGCGTTATTTGCTGATGCTGATTACATGTGACTGTTTCCATCACCGAACCACGAGAGCATCATAGACTCACCCTGCTGAAATGAGCCTACAGCAGCCACAAAAATAGCATAAAGCATAAATGAAAAGTTAATGCAGTACTTTTGTACATTAAAGCTGAATGTTAGCACTCGAATCACTTGTTTGATTTAGAATAGACTGAGACTGTGTACTGAGACAGAATTACTACACTTGTGATATTGTCCAAGTGTTTATATAACTATCTGTATGTATAGTCAGTGTTTAATGGCAAGTTTAAAGAATCAAACTATAAGCAGGGTCCAGAGGTGGGAAATAATGAAGTACAAATACTTTATTACTGCACTTAGTAGATTTTTAGAGGGTAGAATTAATAAGTAGAATTTTCAGGTATCTGTACTTGAGGAGTTTTTTCTGACAACTTTTTACTTTTACTCCCTACATTTTTAAACAAATATCTATGCATTCCTCCTCCTCCTTGTTACTTTCGGTTTAATGCATTTGAGGGGCGTTATTATTTCACGTCACTGCGAGCCTTCACACATCAAACTGATTTAAACCGAAACAGTAACACATGAAAGGCATATTAATCCACAGGAGAGACGAATCACCAAAAAGACATCCTTAAGTTGTGATTTTCATACAAGATGAGCAACCATAAAGGTGTAACATCTTGTGGCAGATAATTTTAAATGCAACCTTTCTATCAAGTTGACAAACATCACTGTTCGTGTGCAGTTTGTTGCACAGTGTGCTGCAGCTAAAGGTCCAGCTGCTGTATTTCACAGGGAGAGAAAAGAAAGAGAGCTAACTTCACTCAGAGATGGAAAGAGATAAGAAAGACAAGACAGGAAAGGAAGAAGAGAGCTTAGCTTTAAAGGGAAGGACTGCTCAGTGGGATTTGACTAACTGTGGCTAACTGACTAACTGTGTTATTTAAAGTTATCAGCTGATGTAGATCAGCTGACCACAGCCTGTAAATTAAGAAAATCTATAGGAGCTCTCATTAGAAGTGATTGTGCATTATGATTCTTTTCTGCACGCTGAGCCACTTCATCTGATTTAAGGCGTCCTACAAGTGCTGAATAGCACTTTAACCTCTTGTGTACTCATTTTCTGTTTAAAGGCAAAGTCCCCCTCTACAGCAACAGAAAATAGAGATTTTTTTATTTTCCTTCTTTTTTCTCCTTGTGTTCTGCTTACCTGATTTAAGCTGAGAGTATCTGTTAGAATTAAAATTTAGACTAAAATAATTTTTGCATTCCCATCTGATAGGTGTGTGTGTATGTGTGTGTGTGTGATCTGTGTGAGGTCAAGATGTGACCCTGTGAAGAGTCTAGCGGGTCCATCTGAACAAAAGGCTCTTATACTTAAACAGATATACGTGTGTTTGCTATGCCATATATCAACAAGAGAAGATACGGATCTATGCCAGAACACTCTGTAGAGGAGTGAACGCACTCCCCTCTTCATGCTGCACAGAGTTGTTACAGACCTCCTAGGATGAGACATTCTTTCAATCTACAAATGATTATACACCTCTAAGCATATATGGTTAAATATTTCTAAGCATAAATGACAATGAACAATACAAAACCTAACACCATCTATTAATATTAATTTATTTTTACATTAATATAGGAAGGTTCCGTTTGCTTTCCATAAAAATAGGAGGTTGAAACATCCCCCAAAGAGCTGTTTCTTACTTTCTTACTTTGAGTATTTCTTTGAATTTCACAGCAGGTACCTTTTCACTTTTACTTAATGATAAAGAAGTTGAATCAGTACTTCAACTTTTACTTGAATATTTTTAGCATTAGTATCTGTACTTCAAACTGAATGTCTGAAAAGCAGTCTCTTAGAACTAACAGGGCATGCCTCACAGAAACATGCAGATGTTCAAATAGACTTTTGTGTAGTGAATCGTTCCACAATATGCCAGCTACCTTCTCTTCAAAAAACTCATTTGAGAGGATTGTTGAAGGTGGTTAAGACGACAGAAATGACTCTGACCTCTTAACACTCGATTAGACTGTGTGGAAATGAGAAAAGACATCAGCAATCAGTGATCTGTCAATATAGGAAGTGTTCTATGGTTATTTCCAACAATTCCAACAACTGAAGTACTGAATCTATTTACTTTTGCCACCTCTGGCAGGTCTATGTGTTTTTGTGCTGGTATTTAAAGGTAAAAAAAAAAAAATCAAATAAAGTTTCCTCCAGTCTGGTAAATTAATTGTATTGTCTTCTAGATGAACAGCTAGCCTTGCCATAATAATGCTTATTATCACTCTTTATCTTCTCTCTGCAAAACACTCAGTAGCATCCTCAGAATTAAAGCTTAAGGGATGTTCTGTTGCCGTTTTTCTAGGGCCGCACAGGATGGTGTCTAGTAACTTAGATGAAAATTAGAGCTGCTTTTCAGACTAGAAAATGTTTGACTGTTACTTTATTGTACTTGTGTGTCTGCTAATGTAGCCAATATTAAAGGAATTTAGCTGATTCAATGATCCCCTCTCATGTGCCACTCACTCCCCATAGCTTAAAACAAACAGCAACTAATTAACCCAGCAGGTCAGATAAAAAACTGCTAGTACAAACATAAAAACTGAGATACCACCTGCTGTTTAACAGAAAATACAGTCGCAGACATCCAGGTTCCCTCGCAGTGTATTAACTTTCATCAGTCAACCATAGAAGAGGTTAATGCTACCAAACAATGGTCTGAATCTAAAAAGCTCTTAGTCAGAAGACTCAGCCTTACAGAGCAGATATGGGCTGAAGGTTTTCCAAAATATTGTTATGACCATTTCTCAAATGTTGTTTTTTTCCTGAACAGCGCACTTTGTTATGGCAACTGTCTTAGCTCTGCATGTTATGGTAATTCAACGGTGCAGGGGCCCAGCTGCAATTGGTGCCCGGATGTACGGGCGCCACCGGGAGGGCCCAGTGGCGCCAGTGTCCGGCAGCCTCGCCTCTGTCAGTGCGCCCCAGGGTGGCTGTGGCTACAATGTAGCTTGCCATCACCAGTGTGTGAATGTGTGAGTGAATGGGTGGATGACTGGATATGTAAAGCGCTTTGGGGTCCTTAGGGACTAGTAAAGCGCTATATAAATACAGGCCATTTACCATTTACGGCTCCTGCATGACTGGTTCAAGCCTGAGGACATGCCTTATATATAAAGCTTGGAAGGCTGCCTGCCAGAGAGGTTCATGTGCTTCTGTAACGCCTGATCACCCAAGCCTGGAGTAGGTAGGGGGGAGCTGCCATTACCTTTAACACATCCTTTTCTCCTGTTTTTGATTAGGACAAGGAGGTCAGACTCTGTCTTTGTTTTGGTTCTTTTCTCCATGAGGTCATTCGTATGGGCATCGGAGCTTAGCTTTGTTTTGTTTATTATTTTGGCCTCGGCTCACCCTGAAGTGTTAACACTCCTGTTCTGTTGATTTTTCCTCACTGCTTTATAATAAAGATAAGATAAGATAAGATAACCTTTATTAGTCCCACACGTGGGAAATTTGTTTTGTCACAGCAGGAGTGGACAGTGCAAAAGTTATGAGGCAAAAATTAGAATACAATAAGAATAAATACAGTACACAACTGTACAGAATAGAATAAAATAAAATACTATATACAGTAGAATAAAATAAAATAAATATACAATAAGATAAAAATAGAATACAAATACAAATACTATATACAACTGAGTAAAAATACAACGATGACAGAAAGGATTATTGCACTTAGTATTATTGCATATGTATGGATGTGTGTGCTTGATCAGTTAAAGTCTTTATTATGGAGTCTGACAGCAGTGGGGAGGAAAGACCTGCGAAATCTCTCCGTCCCACACCGTGGGTGCCGCAGTCTCCCACTGAAGGAGCTGCTCAGTGCTGTCACAGTCTGCTGCATGGGGTGGGAGATGTTGTCCATCAGGGATGACAGCTTAGCCGCCGTTCTCCTGTCACTCACCACCTCCACTGGGTCCAGAGGGCATCCTAGAACAGAGCTGGCCCTTCGGATCACCCTGTTCAGTCTCTTCCTGTCCCCAGCAGAGATGCTGCCGCCCCAGCAGAACACGCCATAAAAGATAGCAGAAGCCACAACAGAGTCATAGAAGGTCTTCAGGAGTGGGCCCTCCACCCCAAACGACCTGAGTCTCCGCAGCAGGTACAGCCTGCTCTGCCCTTTCCTGTAGAGGGCGTCTGAGTTATGAGTCCAGTCCAGTCTATTGTTCAGATGAACACCAAGGTACCTGTAGCTGTCCACAGCCTCAATGTCCATACCTTGGATGTTCAGTGGTTGCAGTGGAGAATGCTTGTGCCTGCGGAAGTCTACCACCAGTTCCTTGGTTTTACTGGCGTTGATCTGGAGGTAGTTCAGCTGGCACCAGTCCACAAAGTCTTGGGTCAGACCTCTGTACTCCTTGTCGTCCCCATCAGTATTGAGGCCGACTATTGCAGAGTCATCAGAGAACTTCTGCAGGAAGCACTGGGTGGAATTGTGGGAGAAGTCTGCAGTGTAGATGGTGAAGAGGAACGGAGCCAGAACCGTTCCCTGTGGGGCCCCCGTACTGCAGACGACCCTGTCCGACACACAGCCCTGAGTCCTCACATACTGTGGTCGGTCGGTGAGGTAGTCCAGGATCCAGGTAGTGAGGTGATGGTCCACTCCAGAGTTCACCAGCTTGTCCTTTAGAACCGAGGGAAGAATGGTGTTGAAGGCACTGGAGAAATCAAAGAACATGATTCTCACAGTGCTTCCAGCGGTCTCCAGGTGAGCGAGGGAACGATGTAGGAGGTGAATGACGGCATCATCCGCTCCAATGCCAGGCTGGTAGGCAAACTGAAGTGGGTCCAGTGATGAGCTTATTAAACCACATGTAATGACCAGTGATTGTTTCCTGTGGCTGCTTGGGTCTTGGGGGGGAGCAAGTGCGTCATCCATGCTATGACCTGGCCCGTAGATGGGTTATAACAACATATTTAGCCCACAGCTTCCATGACATTATTACAAACTATAAAGAGTTGCTTCCCAATTTTCATTTAACTCATATAGATATCATATTAAACATGAACGCCTTCAGTGTTAAAGCCAGTAAGAATCCTTTTTTTTTAAATTAATATTTAAATGAATAAAACTGATGCTAAAAGTCTATGTTGCACTGAGTTTGATGACGACCACAAGCATGATCCTATCATTTTGTCATTTTTTATTCAGACCACGAGATGGCAGCATTGAGTTTTCCTTACTCAGTAGTTGCTGCACAACTGCTGGGAACAGTGCATCACAATAAAAACCACTGGTGCTCTGTGACAATTCAATTTGTTTCAGCATAAACATATGATATATAAATAAATATATAATATATTTTTGTTTAGCTCTGGCAAGTACTTCTTAACATCAGTAAATAGTAGTGTTAGGCTGGTAGGTGTACGCAATATTGAATGCAAATCAACTAATGTAATATTTGACCTTCAAGTATTAGAGTTAAATGACAGCATTTAGTTGTTTTTATTTTTGACTCCTTAGCTATTCATTTGACAGTGAAACCTGTCTTTCTTTTGGAAAGCCAGTCATCTCTGTTGGCCACAGTTTTGTTTGAGTAAGAGTTGTGATATTGAAGTATCTGGAAGTATTTTAGGCTTTGAGTTGTTCAGCCTTTGTTTTCTTGAGCGACAGTGTGTTGCTAAGCACCCTAAGCTGGGGCAGTTAGTTGTGATTTGGAACCTTTAAGTTATCGAACTCAGGAAATGTAGGGGCCCCACTGAGGGCTGACCAGACATGGAGGAGGTAAACACTGGTCGTGAAAACAAAGAATATTGTAATATGATCAGTTTTTATAGAACGTTTTTCTTTTTGCAGTACTGTATACTTACATTTTGTGAATCATGGGATTTCTTCAGAATGAAAAACAGTCTTGTAAAAAACAAAAAAGTTAGACAGTGGTGAGATAAATGCAGCCTCAACAGAACAACATATTACATATTACATACATATTAATTTTTTAACAAAAACTAAGTTATACAACTGCCAATGAAGGGGACAGTCCAGGAAATATAGCCCATGGTCAGAGAATGCAATGCAAAAAACAAAACAAAAAACCTACAGTCCTCGCCAAGTGTTAAAGTTCATGACAATATAATTAGAAAAAGACTAATTGACCTTTAAGTATTAGACTTAAATGATAGCTTGTTTGGAAGGATTTCCAATGAAGAGCTTCTTTTCTCTTAGAAACACATGGCAGCACAGTTTAGCTTTGCAAAGATGCATCTAAACAAAGTACAAGACTTTTGGCCAAGCCCTCTAGACAGAAAAAACCAAAGCTGACATTGTGGCCTTGACACACAGCACTATATTTGGAGGAAAATAAACACCAGGAATTTCGGATTTGACTTCTTTTATAGCCAGAGGATCTGAACATTTTGCAGCCATTGAGTCAACTGAGTGAACTCCTCTGCATATCAAAGTACTCTGGAGTCAAATATCAAGATAGCTGGAGTTTGGCCAAAACTGGGTTATATAAGTGGAAAATGATCCCTGGCACACCAGCAAATCTACAACAGAATGGCTGAAAAAGAAAAGAAAGTGTCAAGATAGTCCAGTCAAAGACCAGACCTCAACCCAATCGAAATACTATGGTGAGAGAGCTGTTCATCGAGCTGTTCAAACCTATTCAAACCTCACTGTAAAGAAGAGTGGATCAACTGGTACAATGTAAAGAAATTTCACAAATTTCACCACAGAGACTAATGAAGTCAAAGAGAAAATGATTACTTCAAGTTATTGCTTCTAAAGGTGGTTCGACAAGCTACTGAATCATGGGGTATGCATGTTTCTTAACAAGTTGCTTTTGAATTTTGGCGATTATTTTAATTTTGGCAGTTATTGAAAAGTATTATGTCATGTGTTCTTTGTTAAATTGAGGTTAAAAGGTATTTCTTTTTTTCTTGCGTGTCCCATTAGCAACTGTAGCAATCAGAATTTGTTAGGTGTCTCTAATAGGTTGATATAGTAGTATGAGGTGCCGTAAGGGACATTATTACTGAAACGCTCTCACACACACTACTGAAAAACCAAGGCATTTCAGTTGAACAGGAAGGCGTTTCAGTTAAACAGGAAGGCGTTTCAGTTGAACAGGAAGGCGTTTCAGTTGAACAGGAAGGCGTTTCAGTTGAACAGGAAGGCGTTTCAGTTAAACAGGAAGGCATTTCAGTTGAACAGGAAGTTAATTCTTGACAAGGAAACTGAAGGAAAAAGTGGTAGATTTCAAACAAACCACTACACAGATGTCTACTCAGCAACCTGCTAGTAGCCTAAGTGAAACAGCTGCATTACTTAACAATATGTTAGCCTCAGCATAAGTCGAAATTTAGAATAGCAGGAGACGGGCATTATCCTGTTGTTGTTGTTTTGTTTTTTGCATATGTGCTTTATGTCTTTTTTAGCAAAGAAAAAAATATCTTAAAATCATCAATAAAACCAGGGAGAGAAGGCTCAGAGTTCCTCCATTTAGCACAATGGATATGATATTTACTCAAAAGTATGATAATGTTAATAATGTCTGAGACACCCAATGCTAGATGATCCATATAAAAAAAATATATATGATGTAATTCAAATAGTGGCACATCATTAATATTTAGGGAAATCCATTTTTTTAAGTTGCACCAAATGCATTGTGTGATAGGGCATAGAAAAAAAAAAGATGTTCTAGGGTTTCATTTTCATCAGTACAAAAAGAACACCGATCCACCTCAAAGCCAAATCTCTTTTTTTAGAAATTCTAATTTTTATTTTTTCTATTTTTTAGATATTATCAGCCCTATATATTTAACTTTAGATTCAACTCTAACCAAAGCTATTGAGGAGTCAGAGCTTGTATGAATCGGGAGAAGTTCACATTTTTTGATACTGAGAGATAAATGAGAAGCTTTAGAGAAAATTTAGTTTTCTCTGCCACGTATTTATCTTTCAAAAAAATAGATGTATCATCTGTGAATTGACTTATTTTGAAGTCCATCCATCCATCCATCCATTCGCTTCCGCTTATCCTTCTTTTTTCAGGGTCGCGGGGGGCACTGGAGCATATCCCAGCTGTCATAGGGCGAGAGGCGGGGTACACCCTGGACAGGTCGCCAGTCTGTCGCAGGGCCAACACACAGGGACAGACAACCATTCGCACTCACATTCACTCGCACATTCACACCTAGTGGCAATTTGGATTATCCAATTAGCCTATCCCCACATTATTTTGAAGTCTTTATTAAAAATTGATATTCCTTGTATGTCGTTAGAATTTTTGATTAGCACTGTTAACAACTGAGTTGCCAATATAAAAAGCTTAGGGGAA
Organism: Copadichromis virginalis; assembly: GCF_057382275.1. Classification (NCBI taxonomy): domain Eukaryota; kingdom Metazoa; phylum Chordata; class Actinopteri; order Cichliformes; family Cichlidae; genus Copadichromis; species Copadichromis virginalis. The sequence continues at coordinate 4,253,383 of NC_140623.1, read as the reverse complement.
ACAGGACATACTTGCCGAATTCCCTGTTGCACCTTGAATCAATTCCTTGATTCAAGGAAGCTAAAATATTGTTAAGTAATGCGGCTGTTTCACTTAGGCTACAAGCACAGCCGTCCCCAACCCCCAGGTGAGTCTGTGGTACCGGGTCGCAAGAGTTGAGGCTTGAGTTTGAAATTAATGGATTTCAGGGTATTTATCTTTTCTTTTCTTTTTATATCGTTTACGTGGTGTAAAAAAGGTTGGTGACCGCTGTACTAGCAGGTTGCTGAGTAGACATCCTTGTAGTGTTTTGAAATATACCACTTTTTCCATCAGTTTCCTTGTCAGGAAACGCCTTCCTGTTCAGCGGAAATGCCTCTGTTTTCAGTGGAGTGCGTGAGTGCATTTCAGTAGTGTGTGTGAGAGCGTTTCAGTAGTGTGTGTGAGAGCGTTTCAGTATTAATGTCCCTTATGGCACCTCATACTCACGTGCTCGTGCACATAGACACAGAGTTTGCAGCACACCATGGGGGGTTTATGATGGGGTCACTTCTATAAAGCTGGCTGTAACTAACAAAGAGGTGAAGATTTTGCAGAGGGGCACCGGCCTGGCAAGTCTTCCCTTCTAGAAGAATGCATGCTTAAATGAGGATAAATAAAGATGAGTAAAGATGAATAAAGACGAATAAAGTTTTTGTGAAAATGACCACTGTCTCTGGATGCTCGAGGAATAAAAAAGAACCGGGGTAAAACAGATTTTCCAACAAAACACACACGGGCTCGGGATTGCGGTGACTGCTGTTTTATTTACAGTGATATTTACAAGGTACGGGGCTATGTACAGTGATTGGGTAAACGTGCGAGGAGACGGAGCTTAGGGGATATGCGGGGGGATAGGTGGGCCCCGGTGCGACCTGAGGATGAGGGACAAACAGAGTTAGGGGATAGCGCCTAAAGTTGAGAGTTACATTTAGGTAAACGGGGAGAGTTGAAAAGCTTACTTGAAACACAGAAAATACAGGTGTGGGCAGTGTCACAGGCAGGCGCGAGGTAAATCTCTGTCACCGATCCGAAAAGACCAAGTCCAAACAAACAGGCAGGCGAGCAGGCGGTGAGACAGGCTAATGCAGAGGAAAAGCAGGCAGGGAGACGGATCTTGATCATAAAGCTCAGTAGCATTAATCTGGAGACTTGTTCTGCAAATCACGTTACCACTTGTGGAAGCGACAATACTCTGACACCAGACGTCCATCGCACAGCTCTTTAAATGCTCCCTCTGATGATGTCTGATGCACCGCAGGTGTGCCGGAACGCCATCAGCCACTGCCCCGCCTACCTGTGCCGAAAAGGGGACACAAAACCCAAGAGCACAACACACGTGCCCACCAGCTCCTAATAGTATCACTCTCCAATGAGGGCTACCAAAAGGAGCGTCTCAACAGGGAAACCGTACGACACACACCAGGGTGACAGGCGAAGCAAGACGTGTGCACCCAGTGCAGGACGTGTGCGCACATGGCAGACGGGGCAAACAGCCTGCCAGGTGGACCGGAACCAGGGTCTGGTTCATTCCATTATGCACGGCACACCAGGCTCTCGATTTCAAATAGACTATTGACTATCAATTATGATTCAATGCAGAGAGGTCTATTAACCAGAGTTGGGACTAACGCGTTATTAGGTAATGCGTTACAGTAACTACGTTATTATTGTGGTAATGAGCACGGTAACTAGTTATTATGCCAAAAACAGGAACGCGTTAATCGTTACTGGGATTTAGATAGGCTCCTTATTCATTACTTGGTGTGGTGGCTATCGCGGAGCTTTCACAGATTCAGTAACATTAGCAGGCGGTTTCATTCAAAGGCTTTATGATTTTTCCTATAATGGCGGGTCGGTCAGTCAAAACGCCTGGGCCGTTTTTTATTTTCCCAGTCCAGCCCTGTATGCAGCTCATCTGCAGTCTGGTGTTACCTACATCTTCCTATTCAGAAGGCAGAATTTCCGAGTTCTGAGTACAATCGAAAGCACCACGACTGCAGTTTTTGTGTTGAATGTAATAAGCGCACATGACGCTGTGACGTAGGTAGGCTAGAATCATGGCGGTGGTCAACGACGGTCCAGGCGTGGGATTTCTCTCGTGGAAATGTGCACATTATCTTTTCCTTTCTATTGGTAGGTGGCACAGTGCACTTGTGGCAAGTAAGCAAGCTAGAAGACTGGCAATCTTGCTGGGTATCCAGTTACGGAAGCAACACATTACAAAGAGAATTCAGAGTAAAAGCAAAGTTACTTTCCCCTAGTAACCAGTTACTTTGAAAGTAACGAGTAACTTGAAGTAACGGAGTTACTTTTGATAGAAGTAACTAGTAATGTAACTAAGTTACTATTTTAAAGTAACTTACCCAACACTACTATTAACACATAGTGAGTGAGAAAGGTGACTGGAAAGGAAAAACTCAGTGCATCATGGGAATCCCCCGGCAGCCTACGTCTATTGCAGCATAACTAAGGGAGGATTCGGGGTCACCTGGTCCAGCCCTAACTATATGCTTTAGCAAAAAGGAAAGTTTTAAGCCTAATCTTGAAAGTAGAGATAGTCCAGTCCGCGAGATCTTCAACGCACACCTCCGGCAGAGCTTCAACAGCATTCCGAGGGAGACTGGGGACATCGAGTCCGAATGGACCATGTTCAGCGTCTCCATTGCCGAAGCTGTTGCATTGAGCTGCGGCCGCAAGGTGGTTGGTGCCTGCCGTGGTGGTAATCCCCGAACCAAATGATGGACACCAGAGGTGAAGGGAGCCACCAGGCTGAAGAAGGAGTGGTTAGCCTGTGGGACTCCGGAGGCAGCCAACAGGTATCGACAGGCCAAGCAGAATGCGGCTCGGGCAGTGGCTAAAGCAAAAACTCGGGTGTGGGAGGAGTTCAGAGAGGCCATGGAAAAAGACTTTCGGACTGCCTCGAAGAGATTCTGGCAAACAGTCAGGTGTCTCAGGAGGGGAAAGCGGTGCTCTACCTGCACTGTGTATAGTGCTGGCAGAGCGCTGCTGACGTCGACTGAGAAAATTGTCAGGCGGTGGAAGGAATACTTTGAGGACCTCCTTAATCCCACTGACGCGTCTTCCGAGGAGGAAGCAGAGTCTGGGAATGAGGGGAATGACCCGCCAATTTCCGGGGGCGAGGTCACTGAGGCAGTTAAACAACTCCTTGGTGGCAGAGCCCCTGGTGTTGATGAGGTCCGCCCTGAGTTCCTGAAGGCTCTGGACGTTGTAGGGCTGTCCTGGTTGACACGCCTCTGCAATGTTGCGTGGAGATCAGGGGCAGTACCTGTGGACTGGCAGACCAGGGTGGTGGTCCCCATCTTTAAGAAGGGGGACCGGAGGGTGTGTTCCAACTACAGGGGGATCACACTCCTCAGCCTCCCTGGGAAAGTCTATGCCAGGGTGCTGGAAAGGAGAGTTCATCCGCTAGTCGAACCTCGGATACAGGAGGAACAATGCGGTTTTTGTCCTGGTCGCGGAACACTGGACCAGCTCTTTATACTCTCGAGGATACTTGAGGGTGCATTGGAGTTTGCCCAACCAGTCTACATGTGTTTTGTGGACTTGGAGAAGGCATTCGACCGTGTCCCTCGGGGTGTCCTGTGGGAGGTGTTGCGGGAGTATGGGGTGTCTGGCCCATTGCTACGGGCCATTCGATCCCTATACAACCGTGCAAGAGCTTGGTTCGCATTACCGGCAATAAGTCGGACTCGTTCCCGGTGGGTGATGGGCTCAGCCAGGGCTGCCCTTTGTCTCCGGTTCTGTTCATAATTTTTATGGACAGGATTTCTAGGCGCAGCCAAGTGGCGGAGGGCTTTCGCTTTGGTGGCCTCAGAATCTCATCTCTGATTTTTGCAGATGATGTGGTTCTGTTGGCTTCATCGGGTGAGGGCCTCCAGCTCGCACTGGAACGGTTCGCAGCCGAGTGTGAAGCAGCAGGAATGAGGATCAGCACCTCCAAATCTGAGGCCATGGTTCTCAGCCGGAAAAGGGTGGAGTGCCCACTCCAGGTCGGGGATGAGTTCCTGCCCCAAGTGGAGGAGTTCAAGTATCTCGGGGTCTTGTTCGCGAGTGATGGGAGAAGGGAGCCGGAGATTGACAGACGGATTGAGGGTGCAGCTGCAGTAATGCAGACGCTGCACCGGTCCGTCGTGGTGAAGAGGGAGCTGAGTGTAAAAGCGAAGCTCTCAATTTACCGGTCGATCTACGTCCCTACCCTCACCTATGGCCACGAGCTGTGGGTAGTGACCGAAAGAACGAGATCGCGGATACAAGCGGCAGAAATGAGCTTCCTCCGAAGGGTGGCTGGCCTCTCCCTTAGACATAGGGTGAGAAGTTCGGCCATCCGGGAGGGGCTCAGAGTAGAGCCGCTGCTGCTCCACATCGAAAGGAGCCAGTTGAGGTGGTTCAGGCATCTGACAAGGATGCCCCCTGGGCGCCTCCTGGGTGAGGTATGTGGTTCCTCACAGTGTTACTGAAGGCCAAGGTAATGCCACCCAGAGTAAGAATCTGGTTAGATACCATATTTCTAAGCTTTTCAGGGCCGAGTACAATAACCTCAGTTTGATCTGAATTAAGAAGCAGAAAGTTAGCGGCCATCCAGGTCTTTATGTCTTTAAGACATTCCTGCAGTTTAACTAATTGGTGTGTGTTATCTGGCTTCATGGACAGATAGAGCTGGGTGTCATCAACATAGCAGTGAAAATGTATGCTATGTCTTCTAATGATGCTGCCTAAAGGAAGAATAGAATAGATCCTAACACTGAACCCTGTGGAACACCATAATTGACCTTAGTGTGTGAAGAGGACTCTCCATTTACATGAACAAATTGGAGTCTACTAGATAGATATGATACAAACCACTGCAGCGCAGTACCTGTAATACCTACAACGTGCTCTAATAGAATATTATGGTCAACAGTATCGAACGCTGCACTAAGGTCTAGCAGGACAAGCACAGAGATGAGTCCACTGTCAGAGGCCATAAGAAGATCATTTGTAACCTTCACTAAAGCCGTTTCTGTGTTGTGATGAGCTCTGAAACCTGACTGAAACTCTTCAAATAAACCATTCCTCTGCAGATGATCTGTTAGCTGTTTGACAACTACTCTTTCAAGGATTTTTGATATGAAAGGAAGGTTGGAGATTGGCCTATAATTAGCTACGACTGCTGAGTCTAGAGATGCTTTTGAGTAAAGGTTTAACTACAGCCAGCTTGAAGGCCTGTGGTACATAGCCAATTATTAGAGATAAGTTGATCATATTTAAGATTGAAGCATTAATTAATGGCAGGACTTCTTTGAGCAGTTTTGTAGGAATGGGGTCTAAAAGACACGTTGATGGTTTGGAGGAAGTAATTATTGAAGTTAACTCAGAAAGATCAATTGGAGAAAAAGAGTCTAAATGAATATCAATGGTACTAAAAGTAGCTGTAGATAATATTACATCTGTGGGATGATTATTGGTAATTGTTTCTCTAATGAATACAATTTTATTTGTGAAGACGTTCATGAAGTCATTACTAGTTAACGTTAAAGGGATTGTTGGCTCAAAAGAGCTCTGACTTTTTGTCAGCCTGGCTACAGAGCTGAAGAGAAACCTGGGGTTGTTCTTATTTTCTTCAATCAGTGATGAATAGTAAGATGTTCTGGCTTTGCGGAGGGCTTTCTTATAAAGCAACAAACTATTTCTCCAGGCTAAATGATGATCGTCTAAATTTGTGACACACCATTTCCTCTCCAGCTTACGAGTCATCTGCTTTAGGCTGTGTGTTTGAGAATTATACTACGGAGTCAGGTACTTCTGATTAGAGACCTTAGTTTTCACAGGAGCTACAGTATCCAGAGTCGTACGTAATGAGGAGGTAAAATTATTAACAAGATAATCAACCTCTGTTGGAGTAGCGTTCAGATAGCTGCTCTGCTCTACGTTGGTACAGGGCATTGAAGATGATAACAGTGGGTGGATTATATTCTTAAACTTAGTTACAGCGCTTTCAGAAAGAAATCTACTGTGATGAAGTCTACTCTCCACCGCTGTGTAATCAATTATTGTAAATGTAAATGTTATCAGAAAATGATCAGACAGGAGAAGGTTTTCAGGAAACACTGTTAAATGTTCAGTTTCTATGCCATATGTTAAAACAAGATCTAGAGTGTGATTAAAGTGGTGGGTGGGTTCTTTTACAGTTTGAGAGAAGCCAATTGAGTGCCATGTTAAATGCCATGTTGAGGCTGTCATTTTTAGCATCTACATGGATGTTAAAATCACCCACAATAATTATTTTATCTGAGCTGAGAACTAAATCAGATAAAAAGTCTGAGAAATCAGACAGAAACTCTGTGTAAGGCCCAGGTGGACGATAGATGATAACAAGTAAGACTGGTTTCTGATTTTCACAGCTGGGGTGGACAAGGCTAAGCATCAGGCTTTCTTTTTTTTTTTTTTTTTTTTTTTTTTTTTTTGCGTGTCCCGTTTGGCTCTTTTGCATCAGAATTGTTGTCTAAAGGCAAAGAAAGATGCCCAACGGATTTACTTTACCAAATTGACCATCCCAGCCTTGCCGTAATGGTCCATTTGATTCACCTTTTATTGTTTATTTTATTTTCACTTACTGAATACGGGACAGACTTGACTGGGGGAAAGAAGGGGAGAAAGAAAGAGGGAAAGAGAAACAGCTGAGAAGAGGGACGGGGGAGAAGGGCAAAAGACAAAAACCAACAGAACGGGCAGAAAAAAAAAAAGAAAAAAAATGCATATATCAATCACCTGGATCACCTGCTGAGAAAGAAAAAAGAAAACAAGCAGAAGAGAACAAGAGTAATAGAATAAACAACATCACAATGATATATGGGAATATGACAGTAAATACTAAATATTAAACATTATTGTGCAGCACATAAGATCAACAGAACACAGTGTGCTTTGAGGTAGGAGCCAAAAAGGGTGTAGTTTGTGGGTGTGATCACCCGTGTGTACACCTGTGAGCATGGACGCGCTTGTTTTTTTTTTAAAAGGTTCCTTCATGTAATGATCTGCTAGAGGGTGTGGGGGGGCCACAGCCCCGTCCTCCAGGGCATGAAGCAGGTATGGAGGAGATCAAAACTCCAGACATCCAGAGGCATCAGGCTTTCAAATGAATTAAAAGTCTGTCTGGGTCTTTGGTTGAGTAATAGGCTGGTGTGAAAAATTGCTGCCACATCCCCCCCTTGGCCTATGCTTCGAGATTTCTGGTAGTTAGAATGACTCGGGGGTTTTGATTCATTTAAAGTAACATAATCATCCTGCTGTAACCAGGTTTCTGTAAGGCAGAGTAAATTGATATGTTGATCAATTATTAAGTCATGTACTAACAGAGACTTGGAGGAGAGAGACCTAATATTTAATAATCCACATTTCACTGTTTTACTCTTTGGTTCAGATGTGGATACTGTATTGTTCTTTCTTTGTGATTTTTTTATATTTAAGTTGTTTATTGCTGGTTTTTAGTTTGTTTTTTGTCTGTTTGGGAGCTAACACAGTCTCTATGGAGATGGGTTTTTTGGGGGGTAACCGGAGGGGAGAAGCTGCAGAGAGGCGTGTAATGAGACTGGCTACCTCTCTCTCTTTCTCCCACTCGTGAAGGCGATTGTCGATATGAATGGCCAGGTTAACAAGGGCCTCAAAACTCTTGGGTTCATATTTCATGCGCTCATTTAACCTGCTGATGAAAGCTCTGTGCAGTCACTTGGATGAGTGACAAAACGTTTCTCCGACAAATCGTTACGTCCAGATGAATAGAATCAACTTTTGGAGATTTACTTACCTGGATGATTAAGCATGTATCAAGACAACAAGTGACCTGCATTGAGGGGAGCAAGTTGTGGAGCCCACATTTGAAACCTTCGGTGAAGTTTAGTCACGAAACGGTAAGTTCAAACCTACATTGGTTGCATGTCCACTGATAGGTGAAGTAACTAATTTAATTATTGATAAGTTAGCAAGTTAACCAGCTAACATCGCCCGATGCTTTCATAGCTAATGTTAGCTATAAATTCACTGGAAATGTTAGCCAGCTAATTTAGGGCCACAAGTTTTTTGTTTTAAATCCGATTTCACCAGAGCAGCTCTGTAGTACACATGAAAATTGCATTAAAGAGTAATAATACAGTCTGGGATAATGCATAAAAAGATCAAACTATAGTCAGCTTATCTGAACCTGAACATGTTTTGCTTTTACATGTTTTAGGTGTGCCTGAAGTTCAGCAGTGTGGTTGGCAAGACCCTGACACAGAGGTTCTACGAGGCCCTTGACCATCACAGTCCTAGGCTCATGGAAAGGCAAAGAGGGATTTCACTGGGCCAGTGTTGGCTGACCTGATGCAAAAAACAAAGGTGAGTTTATTTTCAATTCTATATTATATGACCCTGTTTGAAATGTGTGATCTTCTCTCTCCTCCTTCATTCCACCAGACTTCGGATGTGACCGAGGTCAGAAGCCTTGTCTTCAGGGGGGCTTCCTGTCATTCTCATCAACTTTGATTTTTCTTTACCTCATCTCATCCCCCCATTCCCTTCTTCCACCTGTTTACTGCCTCTCAACTTTTCCCTCGACCTCCCTTCCCCTCTCTCTACCATGCATATTATTTTTAGGTTTGGACATGTTAATAGTTACTTTTTTAATGTTATTGTTGTCATTTACTGTTCTGAGTGATTTTCTGTAGCGTTTGCCGCCCTGGGCAGTGGGTGGACACCGGACAGGGAAGACAGTTCAGCTGTGTAAATATAGAGCCTGTTTGTACCACTGTGTTGTCATGTTGATGTGATCATCCTGTGTTCCTTTTTCAGGACATTGATGATGAGGAACATTTGTACAATGATGTGCCAGTGGGGATCCTCTGCCCCGAACAAGAAAACATTTCTTCATGATCGAAAATAAATGAGGCGTCTCTGCTTCGTTATTTGATTCGAGCTGTTGAAAAGATGTGGGAATTTGTTTTTTGCGTGAAGTGGATCTGAGGTGGTTATCACCAGCTTGCACAAAAATTTTAAGCACAATATGGAGCCACCAAAAAAGTAAAAAATATCAGCAGTTGGGGAGCATTTTCACATGCTATTGCTCAATAATATCACAAGTCTTAAATCAATCTGAGAGCAAACGGATAATTAGGTGTGTGTGTGTGTGTGTGTGTGTGTGTGTGTGTGTGTGTGTGTGTGTGTGTGTGTGTGTGTGTGTGTGTGTGTTTTTACATTACACAGGACCTCATATGGATATTCTGCAACTGATATTTCATTAACTTTACATATCCATTGGGCATGCAGCCCACATGTATTATCAGAGCAGGGCTGCTCTACATCAGACCAGCAGATGTCAGTACTTCCTAATGAGCTGTTAAACGGGGCTACATGTAATCTGCCTTTTGGAGAAGCAATCGGACAGAAAGATTCGACACATTCACAGAGCTTCATCACATCATCACTATTTAATACTAAATATGCAGAAAACAGGTAAAGTGAACTAGGCAGACTTTTGGAAGCACTACTACAGGAAGATTCTAAGCAGACAAGACACAAACCTAGAAGGAGCTTGCAACACTGAACAGAAGGAGACATAGACATTATATACACAAGAGGGAATCAGGGCAGAGAGGAAACACCAGGAAACACGGCTGGACATAATCTAACTGACGAGACAGGGAAGCAAAACTGAGCATGATGCACATAGGATGAGAGACAGTCAGAACAAAACAAGAAAGATGAAAAACTTTCTCTGTATGTAGACCGACTACATACAGAGAATGGCGGAGGTAGCGAGGGACACCGAGAGAGGGAGAGAACAGAGGAACCAGATAGACACACAGAGACATGACTGGGAAACAGAAAGGCAAATAAGCATGGAGATGGAGGAACTGAGTCCAGACAGAAAACAAGGAGCAGAATAATCCAGAGGAAACCATTTATAGGTCAGTGGCAGAGACAGAGCCGTTCTGAAGGGCATCTTAGCAGGTGGCCAACGCAGGTGGTGACAGAGACGGAGACCCTCAGACAGGTTGGGCGCAGTCTCAGGCTGCAGTTCAAGATCGGGTGCTAGACGAGGCAGTGGAGCAGTGACCTCTGGCAAAAGGTAAATGAAACTATAAAACCAAGAATCAACATAGAATTTTCAAACAGTATAAAGTCCAGAAATGTAAAACTCCTGGTTCAACAACCCAGGACCATGACAGATCTTAAACAGCTAACTGAAACATAGCAAAGTCTACTCTTTAAATGAAAGTCAATTAAGAACCTGCCCTGTTGTACAAACTGAATCATGAAGCCTTTGAAATAAAATGTCACAAACAACATTTTATTTTATTTGTGTTGTATCAAAAACAGCAATAAGATGAAAGTTAACTGATGACTTCTGTAAGAACTAATTCTGTGCTGTGATTGGATCTGGACCCTGATTTGTACTTGTGAAAACTGTAAGTTGAGAAGTATTCATTCAGTTACTTGTAAAGATTATTTTTCAAATATGTTCCCGAGGAATAAAAGATCACAAATAGGTCTGAAATTATTAATTTATACTGTATCTGTCGTGGTCTCTGAGAGTGTCTGGGAGGTTTTGTTGTTGTTCCTAGAGTATTTAAAAGTAGTATGGGAGGGAGAGCATTCATTTTTCAGGCCCCTCTTCTGTGGAACCAGCTTGGATTCGGGAGACAGACACTATCTCTACTTTCAAGATTAGGCTTAAAACTTTCCTTTTTGCTAAAGCATATAGTTAGGGCTGGACCAGGTGACCCTGAATCTGTCAGGGCTCTGTGTGCGGGCAGGCGGAGAGGAGGATCCAAGCCCACACAGAATTGCAAATCAAAACCTCAGCTTTATTGCTGACATGAAAACCAAACATGAATTGCCCTGAATACAGAACCCAAAAAACACACAGGCATAATCTGAGGGTACGACGCGACACTGGGTTGAGGACAACACAGGACTAATATACACAGGGTGGTAATCAGGGAATGGGTAACAGAAGGGAGACACAGCTGGGGGAGATCAGGGCTAACGGAAACGGAAGGGGAGTTAAGCTGCACACACTAACATAAGACAAAGACTTTCACAATAAGACAGGAAACAAGAAACCACTAAACAAAGATGCAGACACGACACAGAGACAGACTAGACACTGAACAGAAACTGCAATACACATGAGAACCCAAAACCTAAGAACTGATACCTCACCAAGAATAACAGAAACAGATCTATAATGATAATAATAATAATAAACAAAGCACCAGAACATCAGAAAATAATCCATAATGCAAAAATAGACCAAAATATAAGAAACTCAAAATGCTGGGTCAACACTGACCCAGAACAGTGACAGAATCCTCCCTTAGTTATGCTGCAATAGGATGCTGGGGATTCCCATGATGCATTGAGTTTTTCCTTTCCAGTCACCTTTCTCGCTCACTATGTGTTAATAGACCTCTCTGCATTGAATCATATCTGTTATTAATCTCTGTCTCTCTTCCACAGCATGTCTTTCATCCTGTCTTCCTTCTCTCACCTAAACCAATCACAGCAGATGGCCCCGCCCATCCCTGAGGCTGGTTCTGCCGGAGGTTTCTTCCTGTTAAAAGGGAATTTTTCCTTCAAACTGTCGCCAAAGTGCTGCTCATAGGGGGTCATATGATTGTTGGGTTTTTCTCTGTACCTATGAAGCGCCTTGAGGCGACTTTTGTTGTGATTTGGCGCTATATAAATAAAGTTGAATTGAATAGAATTTTCCACCAGTGGCAGCTGGCCCTCGCCTTTTTGGGTGGAACCTCCAGCACATCACCTGCACTTCATCTGCAAGCAATCAGCAGGAGAGCTTTTAGACTCTCTGGAAATTCCCACAGACCTCCCCTCCTCAGAGCTTGCAAACCCAGACCTGCAAAGTAAGAAAATCACTCACCAGCAAACGTCTCTCAGGTTGCCTTTTACCCATGCAATAACTCCCTCTCCGTATGTTACAAAATCTCTCCCACACCGTGACCACTTCGGTGACCCAGTTTGCTAGGGTAATCCTTCCCTGCTCCAGTCGTCAATTCCCTGTGGCCCTTGCTATCCTGTATCTCAACCTGCTAAGCATTTTCTGTCACCAAAATAAACTTTCTTATAAATAGTCATTTTACGTGTGTTGGTGTCTTCATTTGGGTCCATTCCTTGGGTGAACCTTCAGTTCATGACAGTATCTGGGTTTTTTGGGGGTTTTTTTTCTTGAGTAGTGTCTATTGAATCTCTGTCGAATGCATTACCCTCTGGGGTCTAAGGTATAATCGTCTGTTTTTGACACTTTTGATTTGATTTCTATATTTCACCTTTAAAAACTGTTTATCTCGCCTTGTTTGGTATCATTATTGTCATCACAACCTCAATTGGAGTTATTTTTTCATTATGACATGTTGTTTTTTTGGAGCAACTGTGACATTTACTAGTATTACTAACACACAAAACAATGACTACACTACACACTAACTATAGCCTCCAAACATACTAAACATCAGTAATCTCTCACATGTGAAAACTTGCTCTCTCTCTTTCTTTCGCTCGCCCACCTTCTCTCACTTGCGTCACTCCTAAAACTTCCCCCTCTTCCCAAACAACCAAATGCCACATGTTGCAATATCATTTTTTGATTGGTTGACATGGCACAATTTAACACAAATAGGGAAGGGGTGTTTTTTCATTTTCTTTTTTCCCTTGCAGCAGAGAGTGTTTGCTAGTGCTGTCCTTAGAAAGTGCTGTTTTTACCATTTCTTCCCGCTGTAAACATCACTGTTTTATTCAGAAAAAAAAATGCATGTATATTACAACACACAGTGGAGTATTTGTGTAGTGTCTGTATAGCCAGCTTCATTTAAAACATATAAACAATGTGTTATTTCATATTGTAATCTCCACCAATGTTCATGTGTCTAATTGTTTTTCCCCACTCAGATGTTTAGTTACTCTTCAGTCTTCTTTAGCAATTATTACTACTTGTAATAAATGTAGCATGTTTGCAGCTCTTTAGGCCAGGATCACTGAACTGGAGACCCGGCTTTGCATCCTTACCTAGCCATGCCCCTGTAGCCAGTGTAGTCGAAGGTAACATTGGCCCTGTTAACTCTCCCCAGCAGCTTGTCCTGAGCAGCCAGGATGACTGGGTGATGATGAGGAGGAAGCGTAGTCCTAAACAGAAGCAGCCAGTACACCAACAAACCCGTTCATGTGTCTAATCGTTTTTCCCTATTCAGCAAGACACTCACCCGGAGGAGAAAAAAAAAAGCTTGTAAATGGTAATTCTGTTTTGAGATATGTGATGCTAGAGACACTGGCAACCCTAGTCAATTGTCTTCCAATGGCGAGAGCAGGCGACATTGAGGGAAATTTAAAACTGCTAGACTGTCACGGTTCTGGGTCATTTTGACCCAGCATTTTGAGTTTCTTATGTTTTGGTTTATTTTTGAATTATGGATTATTTTCTGATTCTCTTGTTGTGTGTTGTTGATTATTATTATTAATCTATGTTTCAGTTATTCTTGTTAAGAGATTAGTTCTTAGGTTTTGTGTCTCATGTTTAGTGTAGATTTAGTTCAGTGTCTTGTCTGTGTCTTGTGAATTGTCTTTTGTTTCCTGTTTTACTTTGAAGGGTCACGTCTGATGTCAGGGTATTCTGTTTTGCTTCCCCTGTCTCGTCTTGTCTATTACTCCCAGCTGTGTTCCCCACCTGTTTGTAATCTCCCTGTGTTCTTCTGTGTATATTTAAATCGTGTGTACCTGTGTACTAGTTGCTGGTCTGTCTGTGAATCTACCGTGTTTCATCCATGTGTTCTCCCTGCTGTCTATGCCTCAGCTCACCCTTCATCATGTCCGTGTTCATGTTTAGTGGTTTAGTTGTTCCCAGTTTAGATTGTCTTAAGTTCCGTTTGCCGTTTTCACCTTGTCTTTTATTTTTCAATAAACCACCTTTGCATCTCAGCGAGTGCCTGCGCGTGGATCCTCATTTATTTCCTCCTCACGGCAAATGGAGTGAGCCGTGACATAGGCTATCAGCAAACGGAAATTCCGTAAAATTATAATTCACGTCAGCAGTAACACAGCAGTGACATCCAGTGACAACTGTTGACGTCAGTCGGAGGTCACTAAAATAAATACTGCCTCAGTGTGCAACTTTGCCAAAACAATGTTGGACTTTTAGTTTTCGACTGGACCAGAAAAAAAGAAAAGGAACCCAGTCAGACCAGAAGTGACACATTTAGCCGCATATTGTCCTTCATCGGGTGATTGCCTCCGGCTGCTTGGCGGGGCCTGGCACCCGTGGTTGGGCCCCTTCCAGGGGGCAGGGTGCCCTCAGACCTCAGGCCTCTGGGACCGGGGCTCGGTCCACTCTGGCGTGACTGGCTGCCAGCAGGGCCTGCGGGCTCATCACCGCAGCCCCCTGTGGCTTCTGCACTGTGGTTGCTGGGTGACCCCACGTCTGGGGGTTTCCTCAGGTCTTTCCGGGAAGGTGTCGTGGTTGCCTCTCTGGTGGTCCTCCTTGGGCTTTTGCACTCTAGGGGGGCTGTGAATGTCTCGGCCTGGGTCTCCTCCGTGTCTGCTTCATGCTCTGGGTGGCTCCCCACATCCTCTAGCAGATTGTTACATGGATAAACCTTTTGAATCCTCTTGTTGTTTGTTTTCTTTTTTTTTCTTTTAACAGGTGATCCAACTGATTGTCCCAGTGTCTTCTCTTACTGTCCCCCTTCCCCTTTCTTTTTCTTTCTCCCTTTCTGTCTAATTGTCTGTCCAATTTGTAATAACTTAAAATAAAACAAATAAATAAGCAATACGAGCTGTGGGTAGTGACCGAAAGCACAAGATTGCGGACACAAGCGGCAGAAATTAGCTTCCTCTAAAAGGCGGCTGGCCTCTCCCTATAGAGACAGGGTAAGACAATGAGGACCTAATGCACTTACGCATCAGGAGCTGACATGCTAGAGAAGCAGTCTAGCTACTCTACAAAATATACACAAGTAATTATTAGTTAAGTTGCTGTAAAACTTGCATGCTATAACTACTCCAGTCACTTCCACTCAGGCTCAGGACTCGTGTGACGGTGTGACGTTAAAATGATTATTAATGTCACACCAACGACCTCCTTAACTTAAAAGCATACTAAGCTTTCCAGGGATACTGATTGGCTGTTTAAGCAGGTGTTATCTGCATTCATTCACTGATCCCTCTTAGATGACACAGAGCCTGCTCTGCAATCGCTGCGTTGGAGCTTGGCACACTCTTGTTGGAGGAGGGCGCTCTTTTCACCCCTCACTCTCTCGTTCCAACGCAGCTTTATGGTTATTGCTGTGGTTTTGTAATCTTCTCATGATGACTAGTAGGGCTCCAAAACACATGGCCTTTGACCTCAACCACTGCCTAGGCTGTCAGCTATGCCAGGAATGATCCCTACTTCTTGCTGGGTCTCTGAAGACTTCTGATCAGCACCCAGTCTCAATCTCAGTCTGGAGATTCCACCCTTGGGATGATTTCTTCCAGCAATACTCTGGCTGCTGCACCCGTATCTCCTTACTAGAAGGAAAAACTTCTAACTATTTGGAAAACATGTCAACCATCATCAAACCACATTTTCCTTTCAGTTCAGTGAAGTTTACTTATAGGTCATCAGAACCTTATCTGAACATGGATTTACTCCCTGTAGAGGTTTAATACCTGTACATGAACTGTTAATCCCACAAATCACAGTAATAAGCCATGGAAAAAATCATCATGAAAAAACTCATGGAAAACATAGAAAGCATTGTTTCATGTTAAACCTGGAATCCCTCCTTTTGACACATGGTCTCGTCCATGAGTCAACTCAGAACTGGGAGAATAACAAAAGAAAAGGGTAGTTAGATCATTTCTCAGACAACATCAGGGCTTCTCCTCTGGAGTAATTTCGCTGTGTTAGAGAATAAAATCAGCATTAATGTCATGTTAAGTGGGTCTAACTCTTGGCTCTTCCTGGAGCCTGCATCCACACCACAATTACCTAGAAACCAAAATCAGTGAATAAATACACACTTCACATTTGCAAACAACTGTAGGGTCATAGGAGTAATAAGGTGTCAAAAGAAAATTGTACATAGTGTGATCAGCTACATGAAATGTGTCTTTTTATGGATCACTAAGCAATCCACATGTCTACGTGACTTTTCAAATAAACTCTTGTGTGATAAACTTATTTAACAACTAACAGCTTCCTGTTTTCTAAGAACATACAGATTTAGAAAAGGGGAACCTCAGCTCTAAGTTCTTGGAATAACTTTGTTACCTTTGTACACACACAAGCTTGTATAAATAAAGAACGCAGACAGTGACAGAGCACGAGTCCGTGAGTGTCTCCTGCAAGTATGAGCGCTCTGTGACCGTCCTCGCGAGTAAAGACAACTGCAGTGTTTGTGTTTTCTAACTCAGGTGTCTCAGCTGAAGAATTGTGGGGAAATTCTTAGAAATCCCCTGTCATAAGGCATCCAACACCACAGACACAAGTGTGCCATGCACAGTTTATTTCCCCAAATCATGGATCATCCCATGTGTTTAATCAAAACTACTGTAACCAGTGACTTTTCTTAGGTAATGTCACTCACTTGTTTTCACACTATGAGGTCAACAGTGATGTGATAATGAGCCCAACACTAAGTTATTCTGTGTTCACTGCACATCCTGCTTCATCTTCACTCATGTCTGTATGTCTCTGTGCCGAATCCTCCGCAAAGACCCTCAGAGAAAAAAAAAACATTAGTAGTTGAATGTCTGGAAGTCAGGTCTGGATAAACAGATTCCAGAGGTGCTTCTGTAAATCATGTGGTCAAACCTCCTCTGTAAAAGGAGTGATACTGATTTTAACACAGTATGTGTTTCACATTGAATACACATTTCCCCACAGTAACATTTAACATTTTCCCAACAACACAGTGTGTTACTATAACCAACAAGCAGCCAGTAAACAGTTTCCTTCACACAAAATCAGTAACACAGAAAAGTAGCAGCTAAAGGGTCAAGTCTGCAAGGCCCGCCCAGACTCATGTGAACCTGCAGTCGTCTCCCCTCCTCTGATCTCTGTCATCCTCCTGCTCCTGCAAAAACAAGCAAACAAAAAACACATACATAAACTCAAATACAAAACTCCCCCCAAATCAAAAACAGCTCTCCATTGCAGATTCTTTTTCCATTTCTTTCCTCATAGTTCGTTAATTTCCTGCATGTGTGAGTCCCTGAAGGCTTCTCGCGGTTCCCCCTTTTGTGAAAACAAAAGAACGGTGTGACTGGGGCATTTTTCCCCCAGGATCGCCAGTCACCGCGTACCTACGATTCAGTGAAACTCACCTGAGGAATCCTGTTTGTTGTGCCAAATTGTTGTGTAAATTTTAACAATAACCCAGTGAGCTTGATTTGAAGTGGGTTTAATAAACACATTGCAACGTGGAGAGAGCATCCCAGTGAAACACCAGGATCATCTCTGAATTGTGGCCACCGCCCTTACATATTATTTACAGAGACACAGAGAAAGAACCTTCCCTCTCATTGGGGGGGGGCTATACCTCCTCCCTCACAGAGAAAATTATGACCTTGTTTTCTGCTTAGCCATCACCTAAGGATTTACATCCCTGATAAGCAGAAGGAGTCCCACTATCTGTTTAACGTCTCCCATTACAATGGCCTCACTGTGTTAACATTCCACATGCATGCAAACTGGTGACAGGAGTGCTCTTACTATAGTAAAGTGAGAAAGTGATATTACTATAACTAATGTGATATGATTACATATGTGATTAATACATGAGAAAATAAATCTGCCTCCACACTCACTACAAACTTTAAGCCTGATTCTGCTAGAGGAAACATGGCTATACATTTTCTGGAAGTACAGGAGAGGTCTTCTCCAAGCACGATATCCCAATGTACTTCAGACCCAGCCACACACTCAGACAAAAACTTTATGGGCTCAAAACGTGGTCATAAATATTTTGTACTTGTAAATCAGTTTTGTATGTGTAAAAAGAATTTGTGTGTGTGTAAAAAAGATTTGTATGTGTAAAAAAGATTTGTGTGTTCAAATCAATTCAAAAAAGCACCCCTCCGACAGCCAAACCCATCTGTTCTCTGATTGGATTGTTACATTTGTGATTGACATGACATTGACCAATCAGATGAAAGGAAGAAAAATACGGTCAAAATTCGTACTTGTAACTTGCAGGGTTTGTTTTGGCTAAGTCCACACACAAATCTTTTTTACGCACACGCAAATCTTTTTTACACATACAAATCTTTTTTGTGCACACACAAATTCTTTTTACACATACGAAACTGATTTACAAGTACAAAATATTTATGACCACATTTTGAGCCCATAAAACTTGTTCATCCCAAAGACAAAACTCTTAAACACAAACTTAACAACCTAGTATATGCTGTAGAGTGTAGCGAGGAATGCTCAGACCTCTACATTGGAGAGACCAAACAGGCACTTCATAAGCACATGGCACAGCATAGAGGAGCCACCTCCATGGGACAAGAGTCAGTGGTCCATCCTGTATGTAAAGGACAAAGGTCACTCTTTCGAGGATGCCAATGTTCACATTTTGGACAGAGAAGACAGATGGTTTGAAAGAGCAAAAGAAGCCATTTATGTCGACTGTGAATGACCATCTTTGAACAGAGGCGGTGGCTCAGAACACCAACTATCTGCCATCTATAATCCAGTTCTGTGATCCCTTGCCAGACGCCTTAATCAGAGGTGGGTAGTAACAAGTTACATTTACTCCATTACATTTACTTAAGTAAGTTTTTGAAAAAAATGTACTTTTAAAGTACCTTTTTTGCACAATACTTTTTACTTTTACTTGAGTACATTTGTGAAGAAGAAACGGTACTTTTACTCAGCTACATTTGCAAAATTCGACTAATCACTTTAAAAAAAATAAAAATTAGCTTAACACATAGATAACATGCCGCCAGTGGAGTTTCCTGTAACTTTTTTACCAATGAGATGTGGCCATGCAGTCACATGACCAGTTTGAAACTGTGGCGGACAGAGCGGCCCAAGCGTTTCAAAGTAGCGGACACAGGGAAAGAAGAAACACGTGAAAACATGGCAGAGCCAGTCATCTACGCTAGAGCTGAAGAGGATGAACACCCTTGGCCTCACATACAAAGAATGTTTTGCTTAAAAGCAGTACAAAAGAGCAGCTATGTCTTCAGTGAGAGCCAAAACAAACCAACTTTTCAGCGTGAAACAACTCAACTTGTGTAACCTGAGGAAACGGTAAGTTTTCTGTAAATATCTTTTTAGCTGTGGTTAGCTGGATGTCAGTCTTATGTTACAGCAGCTGTGTCAAGCTCGAGCTGCGAGTCATATTTTCGACGCTACGCTAAGTTTGTGGGTGTTTTGTGCAGCTTCAGCTGTCCTTTTAACTGTTCGCTAGTTAGCTAGTGTGAGCTATAAGCTAACACCTAGCCCGGTTAATGACACTAGAGTTCCACGCACATGCAAACAGCTCGTCTCTACTGCTTTAACTGTTAAAACAGAACACAATACTGCGGGTGACAGGGTTTAATATGTGAAACAGCACCTTGTTCAGTTTAAACAGTCTGCATTAAGCTGGGCAAACACTGTGCAATTTTTTTCAGTCACGTTATTCAGCTCCTGCTCAAACTGTACAATTAAATTGCAGAGGTTAGAAGTTCATAGGTCACGATGCAGGGTCTCACACTATACGGCCTGATGCTCTGATGCGACCTGAGTGCTCAAACTGTGCGTTCATAACATGAAGCTTATCATACAAAATCTGTCTCTCGCTCTCCTTCTTTGTGTCTTTCACTCACTCACACAGACACACACAGACCATCAACTTCGCTAAATTACTAATGAAAAACATTGACCAGGCAGCTGCAATTGAGCAGCAATGTCCATCCAACTCTTTTCATGGTTGTTGTAGTCATGATAACTTTGTGAGGCCACATTGAAAAGCCTCGGAAGCCACACTGTCATAACACATGTCTTGGGCACGCTACACGGACTCCAAATTACCATCAGGGTGTACACCTCACCCCTGGCATCATTGCCCACCTCTCAATTTTAAATACATGTAGACATTGAGGGCTATCAGGAGGGGCTATGCACTTACCTGCTGCTCTCTGGCAGGTAGCTCCATGTCCTCCTGGGTTTTAAATGCACCTTAGAACACACATGCATCAACACTACAATGAGCGGGCGGCGGGAGGTTTGGAGTCTTCTCACACCCCCGTTCTCTGCGGCCTGCTGGAGCGGGGGGGCTAGGAGGAGGAGTTGGCCATCCGACTGGGGTCTGGAATGTGGGGCCTCCCTGCTGCTACGGAGTCTGGGTGGTCTGCATCTCCCCACCGCAGGGAAAAGGGTAACACCACCTGGGTCTGGGTGCAGTTTCCCCCTCCAGGGGCAAGGGTACTGTTAAGATTCAGTATTGAGGAAGGGTACAAGAGGTGATCGAAGAATAACCACACCGATCCGGCCGGGTGAAGTCAAACGAAGATTTTAATGAATACACGCGTGGGAAGACAACTCTGTACGCAGACAGGAAGTAGTCTTCGACTTAATCAAAGCATGAACAGATATTTTATAGCATCAGGGTTTGTTTACTGACGCCCCTTCATGCGTCACAGATACATTTTATACATAGATCAGATCAACATCATCATGACTTTTCACCTAGAAAATCATCTTCTATTTTCATGGCTAGCCCTTCCTGTCTACCTTTCAGTTCTTGTCTTGTTCCTCTTTCTTGCCGAGACACCAAGAAACAGTTCCTCTTTTACCAAGACAATTTTGCAGTTACAGCCAAACATAACTAACCTCTCCTCTAAATAAATCTAATTTAAAGTGTGTGTGTGTGTGTTGACCTCACATGCTCTTTGTGTCACCTCTTCACCTACTGTCTGTGTCTCGTCCTCAAATGCTCTTTCTCAATTCACCTGTTGCACTTCTGACCTTTTACCAGACCAGAAGCTCACTGAGACTATGTGTATGTCTTCTACTAAATAAATGTTTTAATCAAGAACCTCTACTAAAACCTTAATATAAAATGATCTGATATATAAGTGTTTTGTAAGCATGTATTGCAATTCCTTCTATGGCTCCAAGTCACTTGCACAATAGATTGTCCGAACATCGCGCCGAACAAAGCTTCCGACCCCCAATTAATTGACCGAGCTCCAACTCTTTAATAAGCACAGATATGCATTGTGTATAAAATAGTCATAGCTGCTTAAGGCCTTCTTAAAGCTATCTATTACATTGTTAAAGCCTCGTCTTAGCCTGCGGCTCAAAATAACTTCCTGCTTCTTTCTGCATACAACTTCCTGTCAGCCTGCAACTCAGTCTTTCTGAAAGAGACACTGTTTAAACCTTGGAATGCAATATCCATGCTGCAGATTATATTATTAATGCAATGACAATTATTTAACAATAGCAGTAAAATAATTTCCCTCCTCGACAGTACCTAGACCCGGGGCTTAGAGTACGCTTGGGGAGTGTGATTGTGTGTACAGTGTCTCTTTATGTCTGTCTCCACGTTGGGTGAGTGTTGAGTAATTGCATATGAGAGCATGAGGGTGGGAATATGTCAGGTCGGGTATCAGACGCCACCTCTCTGGGGACATCTCAGGCCCTCCAAGGTATGGAGGCCTATCTCCCCCCACTACTTCCCCTGCCAGTAGCAGACGCCCTCAGACACCGGTGCGTTGGTGGTTCTTTGTGTCCGGGGATGGGCGTCCAGGTACACACCGGCTCACTCCTTGGTGGCTGCTTATCGGGGCCTGGAGCCTGGGGCTCGCTCGGGCCACTTCGGGGGTGGGGTGCCCTCGGCCTCTCGGCCTGGGGCTCGGTCACTCTGGCGCAGCTGGCTGCCGGCGGAGCTCCCGGGCACGTCACTGCAACTCCCCCTGCCTTATGCTCCGCTACTGCTGAGTGACCCCTCATCTTGGACTCTCTTCAGCTCTTTCTGGGATAGTGGCGCGGCTGCCCCTCTGTTGGTCTTCGTTGGTCTCTTGTGTTCTGAGGGCCTCTGGATGTCTGGAGTTTTGATCTCCTCCATACCTGCTTCATGCCCTGGTGGACGGGGCTGTGGCCCCCCACACCCTCTAACAGATCATTACATGTAGGAACCTTTTAAAAACAAGCGCGTCCATGCTCACAGGTGTACACACGGGTGCTCACACAAGAATTCTGATTGCTACAGTGCCAGACAGGACACAAAAAAAAAGAAAAGCCTCGGATATGGAAGCGTAGTACAGAAGCATAGAGCTGCCACCCAGGCAAAAGACAAATAGAGCTATATCACGTTATAACATGAAAAGTATATTATTGTTGTTCTAACAATATACTTTTCATGTTTGTACAATATACTATCATGTTCGTACAATATAACTTTCACGTTTGAACAATATAATATCACGTTATTACAATATACATAATTATCACATTCATACAATATAAATATTATATTGTACGAACGTGATATTATATTGTTCAAATGTGAAAGTTATATTGTACTAACATGATAGTATATTGCACGAACATGAAAAGTATATTGTTATGACAATAAACTTTTCACGTTCTAACATGTTATAGCTCTATTTTTCTTTTGCCTGGGTGGCAGCTCTACGCTTATGTACTCGGATGAGCTTGCCTCATCCTACAAGTTGTGCCTCCATCTCTTGTGTCCTGATCACACGCTGCACTGTCGTGCTGCTCCACCTTTTCACTTTCATTTCTGTGTTTGTGCCTGCGCAGTGTGAGAGGCTGCATTGAGGGGCGACAGGATTTCAAACAGGTTTGTTTATCTTGCGACAATACGATTGATGATTGGAAGCTGGTCGTGAGGTGTTAACTGCTTTTCGTTTCCCCATGTATACTACACGACAAACAAAACACGGACCGATCCCCAAAACGGTTGCACGACTGAAAAATCGGCTCAAAATGGGCCAAAAATTTCACAGTGTATGCCCAGCTTTTGGAGGCTAGCTCCAAACAAATATCCGCAGCTTGGCAGTGTATACAGCACTATAATAACCAGACCTAATTCTTTTGTAAACCATACATCTTTCCACAGGTCTCAACTTCATCAGACATCACCTAGACACAGAGCTGGATGAAGCCAGCACAAACAGCGGCCTAACCAACTAAGATGATGGATCCATGGGGTCAGGAAAGCCAGAAGCAGGGGAGCTGGAGAGATACCTTTCATGTCCATTCACTGGAGGTGTGGATCTATTGCATGGCGTTCCTCACATCAACAAGCTGTCAATCAAAATCAATACTGCTCTTCCTGCATCTGGAGCTTGTGAAGGACTTCTCAGTCATGCAGGACTCCTGTTCACTGCTGAACAGTTACAGCTTCTGTTGAGAATAGATTCCTTAATGTACATCAAAGTTAAAGAGAATATAGTTTGTGATTGCTTGCAACATTATAATATTGCGGTTAATGAGTGTAAGAATACAAAATAGAAAAAAAGGCCTGGGATGGGAACAAAGAACTGAGGTACAGGGCAGGAGGACAATCAACCCCCACCCCCAGGACAGTAGCAAGAGTTACTGAGGGCGAGGAGCAGACAAAGGGCAAACGGGCACTACCATAAAAGGAGATGGGGGTCAGGGTGTCAGCACCCTTGGACACTGTACTAGTGTATTTCCATTGTGGGGGTGTTTACTGTAGGGGGGAGGAGACCAGAGGTTATAACTGTAACTGTTGTGTGGAGTTCTTTAGATCAGCCTTTAGCATAGGACTGCATAGGAATGCAGTGTGCTGATCTCCAGATGCTTCTTTAAGAATAATGGGTAATAAAAGGATTGTGTAAAACATGGAAACATCTCAGCGTGATCTCTACCAGGACCAAAAGAATTGCAGAGACCGGCGTTCTCTCAACAATTTGGTGCCGTGACCCGGATAGTGGTAGTTGATCTCCATTTGGATCTTGGCTGAAGTTAAATGGGCACTGAGGGTATTGCCGGCAAAAAAAACAAGGTAAGCAGAACCTGTTTAATCGAATCTGCATATTGGAAATTAAGCTAAATTTCACCCAAAAGTGTCCTGAACGCAGAAGTCCGTAAATTTGGATAAGAGATATGTGTAGAAGAGAGCAGCTTTCTCTAAAAGTGAGGGGTTGGAGTCCCGGAAAGCAGGACTTTCTAAATTCCATTGTCCTTGGATGTGGCTGCCGCTCCTATGAGTTGACGAATTCATAGGCCCAGACGGTGTTTCTGGAGCTAGGTTTGAGGCCTGGGAAATTCAGATTGGTTAAATATTCCTCCCTAAATTCTACTTTGTTGTGAGTTTGTGTTGCAAGAAAACTTAGGTTTGCAAAGTGTGATTGTGGACATGTGCAGAGAGTAGCGTGTGGCTGAATCTGAAGAACAAAAGGTGTGTGTGTGGGTGGTGCTCCTTTGAGGACAAAGGAAAGGTCTGTAGGTGTGTGTACACTACCTGATGACCAAAATGGAGGAGGTGTGTGTGTGTTTTCTTTTGAGGGGCAAAAGGGGAGACAGAGCGGATTACAGGGGATTGTTGGTGAAACAATAATAGTAATAAAATAAGAGAAGATGAACTAAAATAAATAAATAAATAAAATAAATAAACAGTGGATTAGTGATAAGTTAATGATAAATAAATAAATAAAATTAACTGAGATTTAAAGGTGATCAAATATGGATGGAGAATTTGATCAAGAACTACAGGGTGGGCCATTTATATGGATACACAGTAATAAAATGGGAATGGTTGGTGATATTAAAGTCCTGTTTGTGGCACATTAGTATAGGTGAGGGGGCAAACTCCTCAAGATGGGTGGTGACCATGGTGGCCATTTAGAAGTTGGCCATCTTGGATACAACTTTTGTTTTTTCAATAGGAAGAGGGCCATGTGACACATCAAACTTATTGGTAATGTCACAAGAAAAACAGTGGTGTGCTTGGTTTCAACGTAACTTTATTCTTTCATGAGTTATTTACAAGTTTCTTTGTTCACAGCCATTGACATGTCGAAGAGGTTAACGCGTGAGGAGCGGATTAAAATTGTGTTGATATCTAGTGAACGCAGTAACCGGGTCATTGCAGCAGATTTCAATGCAAGACACCCTACGAGACCTCCCATCTCCCATGCTGCAGTTAGCAAACTACTTGCTAAGTTTCGTGATATTAGCTACTCACAAATGGCACCCTTACAAACTCCAGCTACTGCAGCATCTCAACAAGGATGACCCAGATCGGCGCACAGAATTTGCAGAATAGGCAAAACAAAATTTGGTCTGACACTAACCCACAATGGATGGATCCCTCCAAGACTGTTGGAACAACAAAAGTGATGGTTTGGTGTGGTATATGGGGTACAACGATAGTGGGTCCATTCTTCATTATGGAAACCTCAAGGCCACTGGATATTCGAAATTACTACATGATGTGTTTCCCTCTTTATGCACTGAAGCTGGCACATTCCCTGAGTTCTTCCAGCAAGATGGTGCACCACCACATTATGGGTGCCAGGTCCAAGCATTCCTAGATGAACAGTTTCCTGGAAAGTGGATTGGTTGTCGTGGGCCAGTTGAATGGCCCCCAAGGTCTCCCGATCTGACCCCTTTAGACTTTCATCTTTGGGGTAATCTGAAGGCAATTGTCTATGGTGTGAAGATACGAGATGTGCAGCACCTGAAACTACGGATACTGGATGCCTGTGCTGGCATTTCTCCTGCGGTGTTGCTATAAGTGTGTGAAGAGTGGGAGAAGAGGTTTGCATTGACAATCCAACACAATGGGCAGCACATTGAACACATTTTATAAGTGGTCAGAAACTTGTAAATAACTCATGAAAGAATAAAGTTACGTTGAAACCAACAGGAACACACAGGGTGGGAACACAGACGACGCGACACAGACTAAATGAAACACAGAGGCTGTGTCCCAATTCAGGGTCTGCACGCTTTGAAGTACGCATTTTAAGTGCGATTACGTCACCGCCACGCGACGACGGCTGTCCCAATTCGAAGTGTACTTCAAATGCATACTCCAAATGCGCCGTCGAGTCCTCCAAATATCAAGCGTGGTCCAGTGCACGCTTCGTGGTCCAAAATATCCCACAATTCATAGCGCGGCGGTGGGTGTGGATAATTTTCCCGCAAAATACAGCAGAAGGGAGCGGCCGAAGACTGAACTCTCAAAAGTAAGTACTGAATATGATGTCAGTCATTTATGTCCGAATGTTTAATAATGAAGAACATTAAAACATTGCTGTTGGCCACATGTCGGCAAAGTTATGTGACATTAGTGATGTTTGTACTTTCAGCGTTAACTTGGTTTTAAAGCGTCTACTTCTAAATATATATATAGTCGACCTTAATCTTACAGAGAATGTGATGATTTTATGGATAATTAAAGTCAGTCATATATCCACAAACACAACAGGCTGAAAGTCAGTGATGCTGCTCGGTTTGCAGTCCTGAATATCACAGCACAAGCAGGATTCACTGCACTGTTAATGTTAGCTATGTTATATTGCTGCCTCTGTTCGGTGGTGTCGAGCTGTCCTGCACTCTCTCTCTGTTTCTTTCTCTCTGATTGTGGAATAAAAGTATGAACATGTATTTATAAGTTACACTTGTGTTTGAATCCTGCAGCTGATCACACATTTGATTTCCATGTGTGACAACTGCAAGTGTCCAGAGTGAGGACAGACTGAGGGACCCACTGCTGCACATCATCTGTGAGGCTTTGCACCCCTGATGATCCACCAGGACAAACACAGCAGTGTGTGAGGAAGAGGAGGAGGAAGAGCCAGCAGCAGCTGACAGATGGAGAGAATAGACAGACTGTTCCCTGTTTGTGAAGGACTGCTAGAAAAGTTTAACATAACTAATTGTTTGTCCTGAATCAGTCTTATTAGGTAATGTTCAAATAATTTGATCATTCCAGTATTTTCAGTGTGGGAGAAAGTACTCTGGGCCTTCAAGTTACCAGAGGTGGGACCAAGTCATTGTTTTGCAAGTCTCAAGTAAGTCTCAAGTCTTTATCCTCAAGTCTCAAGTCAAGTCTCAAGTAATGTCAGGCAAGTCAGAGTCGAGTCTCAAGTCACTGGTGTAAAAGTCCGAGTCAAGTCACAAGTCTGAAACTTTGAATTTCAAGTCCTTTCGAGTCTTTAAAAAAAACAAACGAAAAAATAATGTTGCAGTTATATGCTAAATGTAAATATTAGGCCATGTAATTTTTAAATCTGTGTTTTTCTCAACACATGACAAAATAGTGAACTTAGAAAATATACACAAATTGTGAAATTGCACCTCTTTAAAATGCAGCTCAATTAAACCTAGCTCCAAGAATAATTTTCACCGACAGTTCTGAGATAAGCTGCATGTTATTCTTGGATGCGGTTGTAGGACCAGCTTTAAAATCGCATGACAAAAATATCATACACATTAAAAAAAACTGTATCACCAACGTAGCCTGGACAACATTTGCTAGTTAGATGAAGTCAGCTATCTCATCTTAGCATATTTATATGCATATTTATAATTATACGGTTCTTGGAGTGAGTGCATACACTCATGAAGTTTAGTAACTTCAGGTCACTGCAACAAGCCCAGGTACAGTTTACCGACGGATGGGTACAGGACCTTGAAATGTACCGTGTAGAACGAAAGACCATCGTACGTATCATAAGTTTACCAGTCTCACAAATTGTCGTCATAAATACACATTCCTTAACCGTTTATTAATAGGACCTTTGAGGTCAACGGTAATTAATTAGTAGTGGAAATAATTTCTGGTACCCATCACAGAAATGTAGCAGTGACAATAATATTGTATGCTGTAATCGTACTGGGCAATTAGTGATACAAAAAACCTTTTTTATCCTGTGAATAAAAGTATGTGTTTTTGTCAGTGTACCATAATAACAGAAGCGAAACGCAATATTGTGTCAGGACAATTCACTATTTATGCACAATAAATAAAGGAGCATAGTGCGACAATTTCTGTTCTTGCTTGTAACCTATATCACCAATTATGTTATGAAAATGACGTATTAACTACTAAAAAACACTGACCTTCGTGTAAATGCTTGGAGCAGACTAACCTGTGAGCTGGAGTGTTCTGGGACGTTATATTTGATCTTTGAATGGCTGCAATCCAGGCCATCCGTCGCGTCTTTGTTACTTCGGAAACATGAACAATTTCTCTTCAATGACGTAATCCGATAACAACCGATCTCTTTACCCGTCGGCTTCCCGTGGCTGTCATGCGACCGGCTATTGCAGTTAATAATACAACAGCTTCTTGACATTTTTGTGTTTCTTTTTATCGCTGTATAACTGATTTTAATTGAAAGCCTGCGTGCGCTAGTACCGCTTGCCACGAGTTCCCAGAATCATTTGCGGTTCTACCCGTGAATGACGTCACATTTTCAATCTCTATATAATATGCATGTTAAATTTTATATTTGGGGTAAAATATCAAGTCTTTTCAAGTAAACCGGTTCAAGTCCAATTCAAGTCCCAAGTCATTGGTGTAAAAGTCCAAGTCAAGTCACAAGTCTTAGAACATTTTTTCAAGTCAAGTCTAAAGTCATAAAATTAATGACTCGAGTCTGACTCGAGTCCAAGTCATGTGACTCGAGTCCACACCTCTGCAAGTTACACACTATGAAAGGCAGCAACAAGATTAATATTCAGAAACCTAAAGTATGTATCAGCAGCAGAATGGAGCTAAAAATAAATGTTTGTTCCAGTTCTATGAAGCTTTGAGTATTTTGGATTAGTAGCACTGCTGTGTTTGTTGCATCATATTGCTGTAATTGTTTATATGCTTTATATATTCTGAGCTAAGTTGATCTATAGTGTTACATCATATTCTATAAGGATGTTATGTGTTTGTATACTTTCTGCCCAGTTTGACCCATTTAGCAGAAGTCAGCCTGTTTAAGGCTCTGATATCTATTCTGTATGACTTAAAGCAGTTATGACATGGTCTGATTTTCACACCCAATAAAGAAATATTTCATATATCAATCTACTCTTCATTCTATCAGAAACAGTTTTCACAGGTCGTACATTTTGTTTTTACACACATATGTAAGCATTGAGCCAAATGTAATAATGCCAACATATTAAACGAACAAAATTTGTCTCTTCTGTATAATACATATATATACACTTTTGAGTGAAGATTTAAGGTGATAGGAATAATAAATAACTGCAACTTGAATCTTTGACCCAGAGTTCAAGCTCACTGCTGTAATATATATATATATATATATATATATATATATATATATATATATATATATATATATATATATCATGATAATCTGACAATACTATAATATTGTATTGTGTGTATTATATTTACATTACCACAGTGAGATGATTTTAGTCTCATGAACAACATTAGCTAATTGTTATTTACTAACTACTCTTGAAATGACTGTTCAGCACAGAAGTGAAGCCCAACAATCATGTTTTACAGTTCCGTGGTCTCAGCCTCAGATACTCAACTAATCAAAGTGATGTCATGACAAAAAAATTTTCTCCTTCATTTCTATCACACAAAGCTGCATGTAACGTTTCTCGCGGTTAGTATCATGGTTGCTAATCAACCTGAACAGCACGACGAAGGCTAGACCGTCCCATTTCACAAGCATCTCACTTCCGCGCTTCTCGTACTTATAGTACGCACCGTATGTAGTACGCGTAGTGTGCGTACTTCAAGCGTGCAGACCCTGAATTGGGACACAGCCAACGACTAAATACACATAAGGGATGATCAAGGGAAGTGGAAACACATGAGGGGAACAGCTAATACACATGAACCTAATGACAGGACAGGGAAAGTGAACCTACATACACTGACATTAGACACAGACTTTCAAAGTAAAACAGGAAACATGGGGATTAGACGTGACCTGAACTGAACATAACTACATAGAACATAACTACACACTGCACAGTGTTGGGGAGTAACGGAATACATGTACCGCCGTTACATATTTAAAATACAAAATATGAGTAACTGTATTCCGTTACAGTTACCATTTAAAAAGGTGGTATTTAGAATACAGTTACTTTGTTGAAATAAATGGATTACACGGCAGTATTTTCCTGTTTCATATGGCGGGTAAGGACTGTTTGGGTTTTGTTTGATAGTTATGTTCTGTTGTTCCAGGCAGCAGCGTTACGGTTGCCATGGTGACGCGCTCTCTCTGCGACTGTGTGTTTCCTGGGTGAGAGAGCGCCTTTTTGTTGTTGTTGTTGTTGTGCTAAGCTGAATGCTACAGGCATAGCCCTAAAGAATGTAGCCTCATGGGCAGTGTAGTCCGTGCTGCAGGGAGAATGGACTGCCCCGCTATGTGTCTGTGAGTGCAAGGAGGGAGAAAAATGAGAGTGGAAAAGTACGAGTTGTCACCAAGCAGAAACGGGAGCTGGAAGCATGTAAATATAATAATAACCACTGCAGCCAAGAAGAGTGCCTGACGAGCCCAGTTGTAAGTACGCTATTAAGACTCGACTGTACACTGTGTTCGTGTTTTCCTTCGAAACAATAAGTTTCGTTGCAGCAGCCTTTCAATGCCTCTCTCCGTCTCTCGCTAGCAAAGTTGACCCAGACAACAAAGTAAAGCTAGTTTTCGACTACGAGCCCAACACGGAACCCGACGTATTAGCCAGAGGTCCCTTTACTATGGTTCGGAGCCGCTGACCTTCAGTAATAGTAATAAATCATACAGAAATAGTACATTCATGTAGTTGTAAAAAGCATGATAATATATTAAGTAATCCAAAGTATTCAGAATACGTTACTCTCGATGCAGGAGGAGACGGTAAGTGATGGACGTGACGGGTAAGGTAAGCGACCCATGTTGTAGGTGACGTCAGACGCCGGAGATTTGGCGGAAAAAAAGTGAATGGTAGCATAGAGTTTAACAAAGTTTTTTCAAGCTTCAGTATTACCAAATATACTAATCAATTGTCATATAACTAACAACATCTGTCCTATCATCTCTAACACCCTGGAGGACAACGGGGAGAGTTTAGACGCTCTCCAAGATTACATCGACCGCTGTTTTAGTAATGAAGAAGGCCCAGAGTGCATCTTCCCCGGCCAAAATTGAGACGTCGACATCGAAGAGATGTCGCCCGGCAGACTCCCCCGGTACAACATCGCCTGCCGGCAAAGACATCGCAGACATCCTGGAGTCAATCGACAAGCGATTGTCCAGTTTCGATGCGAGGCTGTCCCTGGTGGAGATTTTACACCGGGAATTTAAATCTCTGAGAGAATCCCTGGAATTCAGCCAGCAGCAGGTGGAAACGCTTGCCGCTGAAAATACCACGCTACGGGAGTCGGTCAAATCTCTCACCGATAACGTGACCCAGCTAAACATTGAAAATAAAAAATAAAAAAGAGTCCGTTATCGATCCACAAGCCCGTAGCATGAGAGATAATCTTGTGTTTTCTGGTATTCCAGAATCTGCCGGAGAGGACGCGGAGGCAACGGTGAAAAGCTTCATTAAAATCCACCTGAAGCTGCCGGAGGACACCGTAGAGAACATTGACTTCGATAGAGTGCATCGCTTGGGGGGCGTGAGGTCGCGGACCGGGAGACCACGGCCTGTTGTGGCCAAATTCGGTCAATTCAAACAGAAGGAACAGGTGAAGAGTCGCGGCAGAGAACGGACTTCAGCGTGAACGACCAGTTCCCCAAAGAGACCCTGGAACGACGCAAGGTCCTGTTCCCAGTTCGACGTAGCTTCATCCAGAAAGGCTCCCGTGCTGTCATCGCCGTGGACCGGCTCTACGTGGACGGACAGCTCTACCGCAACCCCGGCACCACACCGTGGTTATATTGACTGCACTCCAGATAAGAACTCGCTACACTCTTTTCTTATTCATTCACACTTTCTCCTTTAACATGGGTTTAACCTGGTAATATCAATATGATGTCATAGCAGATATAACCGTCACCCTCCGTCATTACTTTAATTGGAATGTTTCCGTTTCGTTTCTTTTTTTTTTTTTGGAGTCTGGAGTCTGACTGTTTGAGGCTGTGGACAGGTGTCTTTTATACAGATGATGAGTTCAAACAGGTGCCATTCATACAGGTAACGAGTGGGGGACAGAAAAGTTTCTTACAGACGACGTTACAGGTCTGTGAGAGCCAGAGATTTTCCTTGTTTGAGGTGACCAAATACTTATTTTCCACCCTAATTTACGAATAAATTCTTTACAAATCCTACCATGTGAATTCATGGATTTTTTTTTCACATTCTGTCTCTCACAGTTGAAGTGTACCTCTGGTGCAAATTACTGACCTCTGTCATCATTTTAGGTGGGGGAACTTGCACAATCGGTGGCTGACTAAATACTTTTTTGCCCCACTGTAGAACTTCTATATGTATAGCTCTCGAGCACATACATGTAAACAAGAGTCCATATCTCTTCAAGTCTTTCCTCCCTTCTTTTACACAGAATGGTCCAAAGCAGTCCATACCGCTGTATACAAATGGAGGGGTAGCTTCCAGTCTTTCTGGTGGCAGGTCGCCCATCCTTTGTTCTTGATTGCCTTTCCTGTACTTTCTACATTTGACACATTTGTATATAAGTGACGATACTTCAGTACTGGATGGATTGACACTTTTGTAAGTCTTCCTCCTACCCTCAAGATATTGTGTTGATCAAGGAATGGACTTAACTGAAGTAGCTTTGAGTGAGATGGTCTGACTTCCTCCTTATCCTTTATGATCTTAATTTCCTTTCCAAATGCTTCTTGTTGAACTGTCCGTATGATGAACTCCTCGGCTTCTTTCCTTTCTTCCAATGTAGTACTTTCATTGGACATTTCCTTTGAGTTCTTTGCATACTTTACACGTCGTCTTAATCTTGCAATTGCTTTCACAACTCTCGTCCAATCTGAGAATTTTTCCAGTCGTTCTAAAATGGATTTCTCTTCTTTTGCCTTAACTGCGAATACTGTTGTGACTTTGAGTTCTGGATCTTCGATACTGATCTCTTTCACTTTAGCATCTTCTTGTGGTAGTTCCTTTTGCCATAAAAAACTTGGTCCTGTGAACCAGTTGGACTGTACTAGTTCTTTTGTCATGACTCCACGTGACGCGTGATCTGCAGGATTTTGTTCAGAGGCAACATATCGCCATTGACTTGGTTCTGTACTTGATCTGATTCTCTGTATTCTTTTAGCAACGAATACATGAAAGTGCCTTGCGTCGTTGTTAATATAACCAAGGACAACTTTGTAATCAGTCCAGTAGTACTGCTGAATATTTTGGATCTCCAATTCTCTCTTTAGAAAGTCAGCTGCTCTCGTAGCTACTACAGCCGCAGAACGCTCCAATCTTGGGATGGTTGTCACTTTAGTAGGAGCGACTCTTGCTTTACCCATCACAAGAGTGCACTGTACTTCTCCAAACTTGGTCACTGTTCTCAAGTATGAGTACACACCATAACCGGTTACACTGGCATCAGAAAAGCTGTGTAACTCATACTGCTTCACTTGGTCAGATGTTGATGGGACATAACAACGTGATATCTTTATGGAGGACATGTTCTGGAAGTCTCTGAGCCAAGCTTCCCATTGAGGCTTGAGATCTTCTGGAAGCAGCTCGTCCCAGTCCAGCTTTTCCTGACACATTCTTTGGAGGAGTTTCTTACCAACTAAAATGAACGGAGCGACGAATCCAAGTGGGTCGAATATTGAGGCCACTGTCAAGAGCACTCCTCTTCTAGTGAAGGGGTTATTCTTTACAATCACTCTGAATTGAAAGGTGTCTGAGCTTACACACCATTGGACCCCTAAGGCTCTTTCTATCTTTGGCTCTCCTAGTGCCAGATCCAGATCAGTTGCTCCTGCTACACAGTCTTCCTTTGGGATAGCAGCAATCACTTCCTTGCTATTGCTAATGAACTTGTGCAGGTGCAGCTTACCCATGGCACACAGTTCTCTAGCTTCCTTTACAAGTTGAATAGCTTCTTGCACTGAATCCACACTCACCAAACCGTCGTCCACGTAGAAGTTGCGTTGCATGAACTTCACCGTGGCTTCACTGAACTTATTTTCACCTTGCGCAGCGACATGCTTGAATCCAAAGTTTGCGCATCCTGGTGAAGATGCTGCACCAAACAAGTGGACTCTCATGCGAAACACTGATGTGTACCTTTCCATGTTACCATCCTCCCACCATAGGAATCAGAGGTAATCTTGATCTTTTGGGGCAACATGA
The DNA here is from genome assembly GCF_057382275.1 of Copadichromis virginalis. Taxonomy (NCBI): domain Eukaryota; kingdom Metazoa; phylum Chordata; class Actinopteri; order Cichliformes; family Cichlidae; genus Copadichromis; species Copadichromis virginalis. Next base: position 4,219,086 of record NC_140623.1, on the reverse strand, counting down.
AACTGGTGAAACATGCGCTCCATGTCACACATGACAGCTAATATTATCTCTAGATGCAGAAAAAGCATTTGACAGAGTTAACTGGAAATGTTTATTCGCAACTTTACACAAATTTGGTTTTGGAAACTTTTTCATAAACTGGATAAGAATATTATACAATTCCCCAACAGCTCGTATCAGAACAAATGACCAGACATCCTCCAGCTTCTGTCTCCTGAGGGGCACAAGACAGGGATGCCCACTCTCCCCTTCACTTTTTGCAATTTTTATCGAACCTCTAGCAGCAGCATTTAGACAGGCTACAACAATTAAGGGCATAAAATGTAAGAACATAGAACATAAAATCAGTCTCTATGCGGATGATGTGTTACTTTTTCTGCAAAACACACAAACCAACCTCTCTGAGGTAATTACTCTAATAAACTGGTTTTCAAGAGTTTCAGATTATTCAATCAACTGGCCAAAATCTACAGTTCTTCCCATTAACTGCTCCTTCCATAATTCTTCCTCTGCCCCACTACAATCTGGAAATATTAAATATTTAGGTATTAATGTTTCTCCTAAGCTTTCAGACTTAACTAAATTAAACCACATCCCACTTCTAAAGAAAGTAGAAGGCAATCTGACTAGATGGAAATCTTTACCCATATCACTCATGGGAAGGGTCGCCACTATAAAAATGATGATCTTGCCAAAAATGAATTACTTATTTTTGATGATCCCTAACAAACCATCACAAGATTGGTTCAGATCTCTGGATTCATATATTTCCAAATTCCTTTGGAAAGATAAACCCCCGCGTATCAGCTTAAAAACGCTACAAAGAACCAAGGATAGAGGAGGATTAGATCTGCTTAATTTTCACCAATACTTCTAAGCCAACAGGCTTCAGTTCATCTCAGAATGGTTAAAACATACCTTCTTAGATGAGCCCTGGCTAGATATTGAACAGGCACTATGCAAGGATCTAGAGATTTCAGACCTACCATTTATTAGCTCAAACATCAAAAGACATGAATGCTTTAAAAGTATCAACATCAGCTTTTCTCTGACAGCATGGTGGGAGTTTCTAAAAATAACGGAGTCTTCATTAATCCCATGCAAACGTACACCTATCTGGAATAACCCTGACATATTACAAAACAATAATATGATTAATTTCCATACATAGAGTGCACTATACAGGTCATTGGATGTTCAAGATGGGCTTTACATCTTCCAACAACTGCTCACACTGTCAAGGCAATAAAACAGACAATTACATTCACGCTCTTTGGTTCTGTCCACCAGTGCAGAAGTTTTGGCACGAGATATGTGAAGACTTATCAAAGTGTCTGAAATGTGAAATTCCAACCTCCCCTTTAGTATGCTTGTTGGGAAAATTCGATGAGGTCACTACAGAAACTACTACAGTCCACATGGTTTTTACTGCCCTATGCATCGCCAAGAAAACGGTCCTCATGAACTGGAAAAATAAAAATAATCTTAATTCTAGCCAATATAGAAACCTTCTAATAGATCACATTAGTCTCGATATAGCCTCTGCCACCACATTAAATCAATCCCTCCGGGCTCCTTTGATCGGCAAGATCCCCTAGCGGGGGTAGGGGATCGTGGTTTGGTCCCGCCTTAGCTACTGTGGTTGATATGGAGTTGGGACGGGCTCAGGGCGCCTGGAGGACCCCTAGAGACGTTATCCCTGGAGGGCTTAACCCGGGGGTTGTGTTCATAACCTGGTTAGTGGCTCTGGTCGCGCTTAGAGGTTGTTCTCCTCGTGGCTGCGTGCATCGGGGCTGGAGGATGGTCTGTACTGGTGGACGTAGGTTACTGGCCTGGTGGCCTGGCTGCCCCTGAGTGGATCCGGGGCAGGCATGGGGGTTTGGGGTTCGGGGGTGCTTCGCCTCCGTGCTGGGGCTCTGGCTGGGCCTTGGGGGCTTCGGTCCTCGTCGGTGTGTCACCGAGGTTGTGAGCGGGTGGGTGCACGGGGGCTCAGCCCTGGCGCAGGGGGCCTCTTGTGCATCGGCCTAACTGGGGGGCTCTTCAACTGGTGGGGAGGTTGTTCCATCCTTGCAGGAGTCCACTCTGCAGGTGGGGGAGAGACATAAGAGAGGTGGAGAATAAACTTAACCTGGGTGTCTGTTGTCTTGTGTAGTCTGGGAGACAATTGAATGTTGGGGTGGGTACAGTTACCTCTGCGGTGGGGTAGGGTGGGCTGCCCCGGGTCCTGTGGTGCTTGGCAGTGCTACCGTAGGCCCCGGTCTGGATGGACCTGGGCTCCCTTGCCTTGGTGGGTACCAGAGGACGGGGGTGCCTACTGGGGTCAGCGGGGGAGCTGGCCCTAGGGAGGGGCATCCTCCCCTCCCTCCTTTTCCTCCCCATCCCCGGCTACCTCCCTCTTCCCGCTCCACCACACTCACCCACACAGGTAGGACCTTGGGGTGCGGGTGTGTCACAAGGGTGCAGGGGAGACATTCCCCCCCCCCCCCCTCTGTCCCCTTCTGGCCACCTGTGCCTAAATTTTATCTCACAACTTAGACATCCACATTACTTACACTCTCATAACACACACATATATATAGGGCCTTGAGGGTGGGCACGTTAACGGCGTCCAGTGGACGGTCTGTGTACTCAAACCTACCTCTGGTGCTGGTGCCCACCTCTCAATTTTAAATCCATGTAGACATTGAGGGTTCTCGGGAGGGGCCGTGCTAACACCTGCTGCTCTCTGGCAGCAGCACCATGCTCTCCCTTGTTTTAAATGCACTTTAGAACAACACGCAGCAACACTACACATGAGCGGGAGGAGGGAGGTATGGGGTCTTCACACACCCCCGTTCTCTGCTAGCCATTGGGGCGGGGGGGCTGGGAGGAGATGTTAGCTGTCCGATTGGCCTCCCTGCTGCTGCGGAGCCTGGGACAGTCTGCTTGCCTCCACCCCGGGGAAGAAGGGTAACATCTCTTGGGTCTGGGTTCTGTTTCCCCCTCTGGGGGCGAGGGTACCTGGACCCGGGGTATAGAGTATGTTTGGGGAGTGTGATTGTGTGTACATGTCCATTTATGTCAATCCTTACATTGGGTTAGTGCTGAGTGATTGTATATGTGTGCATGAGGGTGGGAATGCATGCTTGTGTCTGTGTGTGCCTGTTTGTCTGTGTCTATATGTCAGGTCGGGTCTTAGACTCCACCTCTCTGGGAACTCCCAGGCCCTCCAAGGCCTATCTCCCCTCACCACACTCCCTGCCGGTGACTGATGCCCTCAGGGGTCGGTGCATTGGTGGTTCTTGGTGTCCGGGACTGGGCACTCAGGTATGTACCGGCTCACTCCCGGTGGCTACCTGGCGGGGCCTGGCGCCTGTTGCTCGGTCAGGCCTCCTCCGGGGTGCGGGGGGCCCTCGGGCCTCCGGCCTCTGGGCCTGCAGCTCGGTTCACTCTGGCACAGCTGGCTGCCGGCAGAGCCGGCGGGCGCGCCGGTGCAGCCCCCTCTAGCTTCTGCTCGGTGGCTACTGGGTGACACCTCGTCTGGGGATCCTCAGCCCTTCCCATGAGGGTGGCACGGATGCCCCTCCGGTGATCCTCCTTGGGCTCTCGCACTCTGAGGCCTCTGGATGTCTGGGGCCTGGATCTCCTCCATGCCTGCTCCATGCCCTGGGGGACGGGGCTATGGCTCGCTACATCCTCTTGCCACATGTGGAAACCATTTGAATACAAGCGCGCTGATCCACACAGGTATGCACACGGGTGTTCACTGCTCGTAGACTTAAATTACACCTTTCTTGGCTGCTACTTCAAAGCACATTGTGCGCTGTCTGTCCTGCGTGCTGCACAACAACATTGAATATTTAGTATTTACTGCTGCTTACACTTAGCTAGATTAATGCGATGGTGTTGTGTTTAGTATGTTGCTTTGGGGGTTTTTTTTGCTTGTTTTCTATTCTTCTTCTCTCAACAGGTGATTCAGGAGATTTTTTTTCCTCCCCCCCTTTCTCACTGTCCCTCTCCCCTTCTGTTTTTCTTTTCCTTCCTCTTTCTTTCTCCCTTTCCTATCCCTCACTCATGTCTGTCCCGTCTGTAACATCTGAAAATAAAATATAATAAATAATAAAAACAAAGGTCGATCAAATGGACCAATACGGCAATGCCACGATGATCCATTTGGCAAAGTAAATCCATTGGGTATCCTTGTTGGTCTTCAGACAACAATTCTGATGGCTAAAGAACCAAATGGGACAGCCAAAAAAAAAAAGAAAAAAAAAAAGAATACGTTACTCTCATTGAGTAACGTAACGGAATACGTTACAAAATACATTTTGGGGCATGTATTCTGTATTCTGTAGTGGAATACATTTTAAAAGTAACCTTCCCAACACTGATGACGCATGACAGGAAGACGCACGGACCAGGGAGACTGAATACAGGAGGAGATGACATAAACAACTAAGAAACAAAGGACTAAACAGCAACCTCGAAATTAACTAGATGAACTAAACTAGGGCACAAATGAATACCAAAATATATATGAACTCAAACACTGGGTCACAGACCCAGCCCATGACACAAAAGGCATTTCCAGTGGAAATTGGCCGACATACAGTGGGGCAAAAAAGTATTTAGTCAGCCACCGATTGTGCAAGTTCCCCCACTTAAAATGATGACAGAGGTCAGTAATTTGCACCAGAGGTACACTTCAACTGTGAGAGACAGAATGTGAAAAAAAAATCCATGAATTCACATGGTAGGATTTGTAAAGAATTTATTCGTAAATCAGGGTGGAAAATAAGTATTTGGTCACCTCAAACAAGGAAAATCTCTGGCTCTCACAGACCTGTAACGTCTTCTGTAAGAAGCTTTTCTGTCCCCCACTCGTTACCTGTATGAATGGCACCTGTTTGAACTCATCATCTGTATAAAAGACACCTGTCCACAGCCTCAAACAGTCAGACTCCAAACTCCGCCATGGCCAAGACCAAAGAGCTTTCGAAGGACACCAGGAAAAGTATTGTAGACCTGCACCAGACTGGGAAGAGTGAATATACAATAGGCAAGCAGCTTGGTGTGAAAAAATCAACTGTGGGAGCAATCATCAGAAAATGGAAGACATACAAGACCACTGATAATCTCCCTCGATCTGGGGCTCCACGCAAGATCTCATCCCGTGGGGTCAAAATGATCATGAGAACGGTGAGCAAAGATCCCAGAACCACACGGGGGGACCTGGTGAATGACCTGCAGAGAGCTGGGACCAAAGTAACAAAGGTCACCATCAGTAACACACTACAACGGCAGGGAATCAAATCCCGCAGTGCCAGACGTGTTCCGCTGCTGAAGCCAGTGCATGTCCAGGCCCGTCTGAAGTTTGCCAGAGAGCACATGGATGATACAGCAGAGGATTGGGAGAATGTCATGTGGTCAGATGAAACCAAAGTAGAACTTTTTGGTATAAACTCAACTCGTCGTGTTTGGAGGAAGAAGAATACTGAGTTGCATCCCAAGAACACCATACCTACTGTGAAGCATGGGGGTGGAAACATCATGCTATGGGGCTGTTTTTCTGCCAAGGGGACAGGACGACTGATCCGTGTTAAGGACAGAATGAATGGGGCCATGTATCGTGAGATTTTGAGCCAAAACCTCCTTCCATCAGTGAGAACTTTGAAGATGAAACGAGGCTGGGTCTTCCAACATGACAATGATCCAAAACACACCGCCCGGGCAACAAAGGAGTGGCTCCGTAAGAAGCATTTGAAAGTCCTGGAGTGGCCTAGCCAGTCTCCAGACCTCAACCCCATAGAAAATCTGTGGCGGGAGTTGAAAGTCCGTGTTGCTCGGTGACAGCCCCAAAACATCACTGCTCTCGAGAAGATCTGCATGGAGGAATGGGCCAAAATACCAGCTATTGTGTGTGCAAACCTGGTAAAGACCTATAGTAAACGTTTGACCTCTGTTATTGCCAACAAAGGTTATGTTACAAAGTATTGAGTTGTATTTTTGTTATTGACCAAATACTTATTTTCCACCCTGATTTACGAATAAATTCTTTACAAATCCTACCATGTGGATTCATGGATTTTTTTTTTCACATTCTGTCTCTCACAGTTGAAGTGTACCTCTGGTGAAAATTACTGACCTCTGTCATCATTTTAGGTGGGGGAACTTGCACAATCGGTGGCTGACTAAATACTTTTTTGCCCCACTGTATCCTCAGCGTAGCCATGTAGAATATCCACAAAACTTAAAAAGAGGTTATACACACACAATACGGTAATATTATGTTGAACCACAGTACGTATCTGTTAGGGAAAATATTCTAAAACACTTCTTCAGTAAAGACTCAGAGAAGAGAAACACACAGAGTTCTTGCTAGCAAGGGCAGCTCCCTACTGAGAGACTCGCACTAAGAAACTGCCCCGGTCTTTATTTATACTTCAGTGTGTGTGTGTGTGTGTGTGTGTGTGTGTGTTACTGCTGATCAAAGGGTCAAACATCCTTGGTCAGGAAGAGGGTAGCCTCCCCCTCACCCTAGATGGTTCACCCTAGATAACACGGTGAGGAAGTCCTGCAGTTCATCTAAACAAAGAGCACTTAGACTAAAACAAACGTAACTACGTTAATCCTGCCATAAAACAATAAAACCAGGTACAAGCTCTCTCGTGCTCCCAGGACGTGGGGGTGCATTCCTGGGGTGCACCCCAAGCCTGCAGCCTGTTAGTGATCACACACAATTAATTATATGCCTCTAAGTATACATGGTTGAATATTTCCTAATACAAATAACTACATGCAGTATTCTACCATATGCAAACTTATATCACTAAAAGATTATACTGACTACTAAATACAATTTTCCATTGACAGTATCACTCCGCGAGGCTCCACCTACGATAGCCGTAATGCTCCAACAATCCATCAAGCGGTGCGGCTTCGTAGGCGTACTGAAACATCTGACAGATTTTCGAGCGCCGTGTACATAAAATCGTTTCGAGGTCAGTAAACACAACCAGAATTCATACATAAGGCACACGGGATTATAAGGGGCTCTGTCGACTTTCAGAAAAATCAAAGGATTGATTAGTGCTTTGTTGTGTATCTGATGGACGAAAAGCTAAACCAGTTCCACACCACTGAAGTCGCAGCATTTTTACAAACCAATTCTGGTTCATCGTTTCATTCAACGATCCACTTTCGCCCTTCTCGTTCTCCTGCTTTTTCCGCCATGCGCGTATGAAAACAAAGGCACTGCGCATGTGCGTTTTACCCATATTCTATCACGATATTTCATTTTCTTATCGTTGCCCAACATTATACCAGTATTACTGTGAATGGTATGATATGGCCCAGCCCTACTTGTCGCCCTTACAGGGTGAAGAGAAATCTGCCAAAATCTGGAGGTTGCGTCTAGTAATGAAAACATTATGGCCCACTCAGTTTTGCAGTAATTTCCTCTGCAGTCAGGAGAATGTATCTCTCTTTCTTTACTGCTTTGTTTAAATTCTTCAAATCCACACAGATGCAAATAATTTTTCCGAGGAACCGGCACCATTAGTGCGCACCAGTCTGAAGGATCAATCACAAATTCAATAATACAATTCTCTTCCATTAGCTTTAATTCCTCTTTTACTTTTTGCAAAAGAGGCAAGGGGAACACATGAGCAGTGTGCACTCTGCATGGCTGAGCATTTTTTTTTTTACTAGATTTTAACAGGTTTAACAGGTTCTGTTTTAAGTGTTCACCAGCCCTGTCATTGTTGTGTTTCTTCTGAGCACATTGTTTGTATTTTGGCCACTTCTGACATATACTAGAAATAACAACTTTTCTTTATATTTTATAAATATAAAGAAAGCCTGAAACTTACCTAAATAGACCAAATGACCACCCGGGCTGCACATTGTAACATTAGGCTTTATTTCCATCTTGGGAGTTAATTTATTAAGTGTCTCTTGTCCCATTATGTTTGCATCGACACCTGTGTCTATTTTGAATTTCACTTGTATTGCTCCAATTGTAAACTGTATTGCCCATTGTTCATCAAGCCCTATTTCTTTTTGTGGCTGCACCCAGGAAATAAGGTGTCTGTGCAGCAGTCTCACTTGTCACTTCTGTAAATATTTTGCTGTGACGTTTCCGTTCTCAATTACCCACCTTTTAACACTTGTTGCATTTTGAATTCTTAGTGGGGCACTTTTCTGTGCCTTTGTGCTGTATTTTTTCACATCCTCCACATTTTGAATCTCCATGCTCTTCTCTTTCTTTCCTTTTGGGTTTCCACTTGGCCTTTCCCCTGTCTGTTCTTTTCCTTGTACCCCTTGCACTGCGGTGTATGTCTCCCCCTGCTGGCACACATTGAGCATAACTTCACAGAGTTCACTATAGCTTATTATAAATTATAAATATCCAGAATATTATGAGGAAACATATATATATATATATATGGCTTTTTACTCTAAACTGTGAACTTGTGAACTGTAAAGCTTTATTTATGGTAAGAAGATGTGAAAAAGGATGTATAAATCTGAATGTGCTCCTGTGACTGGCCAGCACGTCATGGAGTGGGTGGGAGATATTGTCCAACATTGGCCTTATCTTGGACAACATCTCTCCAACACCACCTCTCTGGCACCACCTTGAGAGAGTGCAGCTCCATCCCCATAACATTACTGGCCTTGCGGATCAGTTAATTGAGTCTGTTGGCATCTGCAACCCTCAACCTGCTGCCCCAGGATGCATGGGTAGGTAGATGATGGTGTCCTCAGCTCCAAGGTGGGGCTGGTAACCTAACTGAAGGGGATCCTGATGTGGCCTTGCAATAGCTCGGAGATAGTCAAGCATGACTTTTTAAGCAGACTTGCCTGAGTGGAGTCTTCTAGTTTGTCTCTGAACCTGGTCATGACTGAGAGTGGTAGGTGGGGGAAGGATGTTAGGACTTTCATAGGTGCAATGTGGAGACAGAGGGAGAGCAGGCTGACTAAAGATAAGATAAGATAAGATAGAACTTTATTAATCCCTCGGGTGGGTTCCTCTGGGAAATTCGATTTCCAAAAAAGCACAGCACCGACAGAAGTTACAGAGTTATACACACACACATATATATAAATACAGAGACAATATAAATAAAATATACGAAGGGGATAAATAGAATAAATAGGAATAAAAATAAAAATACAAGTGAATTGCACATTTCAAGTATTGAGTCTATTGCACCGTTGACTATTTACAAAAGTATTGCACAAAAGGTATTGCACAGTGAGGTGAAGAGGCACTACAGCTTAGTTGTTCCCTCCTTTGTCCTTTGTCCTCTCACCTGACTACAGGTGAGAGGTGAGAATTAACTGCAGTGCCAAATCTTTTGAAAATAAAAAAATCAACTCATTGACTCCTCTACTGTTGGATGGCCTGTATCCAGTCTGTATCCAGCACATTCTCTTTTGAGATTGGTGAGTAGTGTTTTAATTGTTCATTGTTTATCTGCACTTTTCATGAGTCCATTGTAGGCAAAGTGTTCTAGTGTTTATTGGGAAATTGTTTACAAACACTTTGTGGAAAACTTTATTCAATCTATTGGGGGAAAAAGCATTTGAAGCTGATGCACAGATTATTGTGTGTTTTACTGTTAATTTTCAATTTGTAACATGGGTAACGTTGCAAATAATACATTTTAGGTGATAGTGAACTGTAATTATATGAGAACTTAATATGTCCTATGACACTGTCGTTGACAGGTCAGGTTTTTTTTGTTTCCCTTTGTGTCTTCCTTTTGATGCATTGCAACAAATCCTGTAATCAATGGCGAGCCAACCCCGTTGACGGACCAATTGACTTTGTTCTGTGCTGCACAGCAGAGTGTGGTAGGCCAGCTGCAACAAAAAAAACAAACTTGCTGTTCCCCTTCTTCACACACACCCCCCTGGACTTGCAGACAGTTTATTTTAAGGACTTTTTATGGACTCTACACATCCCACAAACAGGAAGGGAAGTGGGTGTGAGCGGTTGAATCTATTTTTCCAGCTCAATGGTTGTTGCAATTTGTTAACAAAGTCTATAAAGTTGCAAATGAATGTTGCCATTTGGATTTTGGTAATTGAGATTGTGGTTCATTTTGAACGTGAACTTTGTACATTTAGAAGGGTGCACCCAGGTAAGGTTTTTTTTAAAGTGATTACTGTGATTGAACCACAGAGTTGTCACTGAGGAAAATACTGGTACCAAAAAGAGATACTTTTATTTTATCGGGGCGACCATGGCTCAGGGGGTTGGGAAGCATATCTGTAACCGGAACGTCGCCGGTTCGATCCCCAGGCTCTCTGTCCTGGTCGTTGTGTCCTTGGGCAAGACACTTTACCCTACTGCCTACTGGTGTTGGCCAGAGGGGCCGATGGCGCGATATGGCAACCTCGCTTCTGTCAGTCTGCCCCAGGGCAGCTGTGGCTACAACTGTATCTGCCTCCACCAGTGTGTGAATGTGAGAGTGAATGAATAGTGGCATTGTAAAGCACTTTGGGTGCCTTGAAAAGCGCTATATAAATCCAATCCATTATTATTTGTAAAGTTTTTGTATGTTTGTCATTTTCTTTCTTTTGCTTTCTGGGTGAGTAAAATACAAAAGCCGGCATTTTCAAAAGTCACAGTTGCCTGAGTCTCATTCAGTTTGCCTCTCCTGTACGTAGTCAAACCTACTGGTCCAAAGCAGTAAGCTCTTTCACATCAAAATTGGGTGTAGTGCATTTTTTGCTCACTCAGTTTTAATTGTTGTATCAAATCACTTTCATCAGTGCTATTTGTAGATGACTACTATTACAGCTTTCTAATGGGCAGACAAAGACGGCATATTTCTTTATATTGCCTTATTTGGAAAATGACAAACATCTAGGGAGTTAGCCTTCTTTTTTTGTCTTTGCTGTGTCCCTTACACCTTTTCAGACCTTTTATTTAATCTTTCAGAATATCAGAATAAATAGGTGCACCATGCATCTCTTCATTATGATGTTTAGCATACATTTGGAAATGGTGCTGAAAGCTATATCACTCTATTACACACACAGTACTTTAATAAAGTGAATCAAGATGTCAGATATTTGATATGAAGACCTTTCTGAACCGAGACATTCTCCTGGGCTCCAATAGACCCATCTGAAAACATTCAATGATGTGAGAGGTGATCTGCCATAAATAAAGACCAGTTTTTATTAAATATTTCATGCTCCATGTGATTGACTGTTTCATTTCCATGTTTGGAAGTCAGATTAAATGACCTTATATAGAATAGTGTGGTTTTTTTTGGGTTTTTTTTAAGGATTTAATATTAGCTGGGCCAAGGATCTGCCAGTGCTGGCGGTTACTGTGTTTTTATAACCAGAAGATTGGACTAGCAGTGCTGCCTCTTTGTTTTTGTCTCTCTGTCATATACACTCACTATACCCAGGAGGGCTTCAAATGTGTTACATAAAAAACATTTTGGCTGATAGGCACCCCATGTGATAAAAGCATGTTCAGGGTTAGTGGAAGGCCAGGTGGTGCAGAGGTTTCAGCGGTGTAACAGATTTAGATACACTTTATACTGAATTTTTACTGAAACTCCAACTGACCAAGCACATACCATACCTCACCTCCCTTTAACTTTGTACAAAAAATTGACTTGAAACGTTCCTTTTAAATATACTGTGGTTATGACTAGGGCTGCCACAAACGATTATTTTGATAGTCGACTAGTCACCGATTATTTTTGCGATTAGTCGACAAATCAGATCATCATCCATTAGACGTAAAACTACAGCTTATTGCACCAGCAGCATCTACTCTTATATAACTATCATTAGCTTACAGCTTTAAGTGTTTAAGGTATGTGCTCACTAAAAGTAAAGACAAGATGATAGTTTGTTAAATTTTTATGAAATTTGCAGATTGTTTCGGTGAAGTTTAATAAACTCCTTGCTATCTAAAATATAACAGGACACCGGAGTAAATTCTGGAGCATCTCACACTTCTGATAATCAGCTGTCTGCTTGACGTTTATTCAGCTGTGTAAAAACTATAACTTTAATCTCAGACTGATTTACTCAGGAACAAATAAAATACTAAAAAAAAAAAAAGCCAAACAATAACATTTTAAGTTATCTAAGTGACTCATATATATTTAACCTGAGTAGCGAAAGACAGCGGTGGGTTTGAAAACGATTTGTGGGGAGTCCGGTGTTCTCACGGCGCTAGTGAGCCTAGCCCCCGGCTCGCTAACGAGCTAGTGGGTAACAGATGTCTCCGAAAATGTCGGAGCGCTTTTGAAAATATGTGGTGTCCTGATAAACTGAGCAGATATTTGAGGTTTACACAGCTACATTCTTGCCTGAAAATATGTTAAACGTTTATTTTGTGACCCAGAAAGAAGAATAAGAGTAACATTAAAACTAACTAGCTGCCGCCATTGTTGGAAACTGCGCTGGGCCGCGCTATGAATTCTGGGACACAGCTGCTTCTTCTTCTTCTTCTTCGGGGTTTAACGGTAGCTGACATCCTTGTACATGCAATGCTGCCATCTTCTGTTTCAGTCCGTTATTACACTCTTAAATCCTGCTACTTATTCCTGCGTCTTTTGTGATCTTACAAAGTTTCAAACGACGCGTCGACTATTAAATCAGTCGTCGACGATTTTGATAGTCGACGTAATCGTGACTAGTCGACAAATCGTGGCAGCCCTAGTTATGACTAGATCAGGCTGGATCTTGTTGAGAGGGTGTTTTTACTCCCCACTGTCACCAAGTGCTTGGTGAAAGGGAAAATCTAGTTGTTGGGCGTTTTCTCTGTGTTATTGTAGGATCTGTTAGGCCACATCAGCTACTTGCAGTTACCGGACTAAACCTCTTCACTGTAGAAACATTACATTTCTTATCTTATCTTATCTTATCTTATTTCCTGCATATTTAGTGTAAGTAATGTCATGGCTTGTTGTATGGTGCAGACCATTTAAGAAGTTTCTGCTTCTGTATTTGTGAGTTAAATTCTCCATTTCACCGATTCTCCGTCAGCAGTTTGTGCTCTACTTTTTGAAGATCACTAACACTCAGTGGTTAGTTAACAAGTGTTTGTGGACATTTATTCCAACTATGGGCAACTGCAGCAATCTGCTAGCAACCAAAGCAATCATCAGGAGGTTTTTTTGCAAGCAAGCAAAATGTTTAAATATGACAACAGTCATATAGATGGAAACTCCACAACAGTAACTATATTTTCCTTTTCCAGCTACCTAGGTCCGGATCAAATGATAGTAATTCATTTAGAATAGTAATTGTTCACACTTACTTCAAATCTGCTGAGTTATAATGTGTTATTGACTGTTTAAGTTGTAAAATGTGAAGCGCTATAATATGATTGAGGGGTGTATGGTACTCATTTGGTTCAGTCGGGGAAATATAAGGGATATAAACTGAATTTATTTTATTTGGATTGTGCTATGACATTTGGTCATGCAGAAAATTGCTAAAGAATGTAGTTTGTTTCACTATTTGTGACATGTTGAATGTTAGACACGAATGTAAAGATTTTACAGAGTGACAGTACTTGTGGTAATTGTGGGTAATGCAACACTGACCGGTTGGGAAGGGGGACATAAGAGCTGTGTCCCACAACGTAGGCTGCATCCTTCGGAGGACCAGGCCTTCGTGGTCTACGTGGGCCGGGTCCTTCGAAGACCGAGAAGGCGGGAAGTGCGAGGCTGTGAAATGGGACGGTCTAGTCTTCAGATTTGCGTCACCGCTGTCTCGTGGAGTTAAAAAACTCAGCCGTCTGCTCCTTGCTATCTAAAATATAACAGGACACTGGCGTAAATTCTCGACCGTCTCACACTTCTGTTTAATCAGGGTTTTTTTGGGTTTTTTTTTTTTTTACGTTTATTCAGCTGTGTAAAAATCCTGGAGGAACCCACCCAATGGATTAATAAAGCTTTATTTAATCTAATCTAAACTAATAACTTTGATCTCAGCCAAACCGATTTACTCCGGAACAAATAAAACACCGAAAAAGCCAAACAATTACATTTTTAAGTTATCTGAGTGACTTATATATCATGTTTAACCTGAGTAGCGAAAGACAGCAGGATTCTGAAAACAATGAAGCCGGGAGTCCGCTGCTCTCGGTGGGTCGAGTGACCATTGAAACCCCCAGCTAGCTATCAAGCTGGTGGGTAACAGACGTCTCCGAAAACGTCGTAGCACTTTTGCAAATATGTGATGTCTTAATAAACTAAGGAGATATTTAAAGTTTTCACGGCTACTTTCTCGCCTGAAAATATGTTAAAAGTTTATTTTGTGACCCAGAAAGTTTAATAAGAGTAATATTAAAACTTAGTAGCAGCCGCCATTGTTGGAAACTGGAATTGGCTGGGCCGCGCTATGAACCCTGGGATATGGTGGGCCACGAAGGAAACACCCGACCCATCCTTCAAATTCGGGGAAATGAAGGACGCATTTGTCGGCTGCATTTGAAGGAGTCGATGAATTGGGACAGCCTTCGTCGCCTGGCTGTGACATAATTGGCCTTCAAATGTGCATGGGTGGATGACTGGATATGTAAAGCGCTTTGGGGTCCTTAGGGACTAGTAAAGCGCTATATAAATACAGGCCATTTACCAGGCCATTTACCAAATGTGGCCTCCGGAGGATGAAGCCTACGTTTTGGGACACAGCTTATGATAGTTAATAGTAAATAAGCTACCCACAGGGGGTGCTCAGGAATGAATAAGAATATGGAAGAAGACAGGAGGTCAAGAAAACAAATAGCTAGCACAAGGAGCAATTCTTGATGTTTTATCGTTTGATGAATAAGAACATTACAGTTACTCCATGCGCATCACACCAAAAACATAACAGTTTCTTACTGACGATGACTGGAAATCCTAACATCCATCAGCATGTCAGTAGGAAACAAAAAAAAAATCTTGTTACAGTCTCCTTTACTTTACATTTGCTTTTCCTCACTTCTAACATGAAGTAATCCAGTCAGTGAGATGATGTGAGGAAAAAACAAAAGAAAAGAGCCTTCGCACACATTGACCTACTTTCCCTGCAGATGTACTGATGGGGTTCCCGTTTGTGCTTTGGTAAGAAACATAGTTATATTTGTTGTGTGATGTGCATCTAGTGGTTTGTTATGTTGTAAACTGTTTGGATTTGCTTGAGAATAATCATTGAATAAAATAGCACTGATTGCATCAACTCATTTCGCCGCTCAGTGCACTCAGCCAGAGGAGGAGAATCTGTTTCTGTCGGTCCAATGAACCACCTGTCACCTAGTTCAAACAGGCTCTCCTCCACACATTCCTCATTTATAAAGTGCCTTGCAAACATGAACATTTTGGCTAACGACTGGACTTTGAGTGCAGCTAGCTAAACAGTGACGAGCCACTTACTGCTAAAGGGACAGACAGTGAAAGTGGGCAGTATATCCTCGGTTCCTTAACATAAAGGTCATTGTTGCAGCACTAAAGTGATCCCATTAAACTGATTTTAAGTGTCGTTATTTTCCTCTGAGTTATCCATTATGTCACTAGTTAGCTGACATAAACTAATGTAAGTTTGTTAGCCACAACCAACCAAGCAAATGATGCCACATTCTGTACTGACAGAAGATGGCGCTAAACATGTTTTTAAAGCTTTAATTTTAAGCACTAATTTCTTAAATCCGGCCTCACAGTCAGTTACATCTCAAATTCAAATTCAAATTTTATTTGTCACACACACAATCATACACAGTACAACATGTAGTAAAATGCTTATTGCTGTGCAATGTCCAAACATTATACTACAGTAAAGAAATTTACAGACTTTACAAATTTTTAATTTTAGAAGTTTACAATAAAAAATAAATTACAGTTCGAAAAATTAAAGAGAAAGAGGTAATAGTGGGTGGCTGTAGCTCAGGTGGCAGAGCAGGTCAGCCACTAATCAGAAGGTCTGTGGTTCGATCCCAGGCTGCATGCTAAATATCCTTGGGCAAGATACTAACCCCATGTTGCCTACTGGTGGTGGTCAGAGGGCCCGGTGGCGCCAGTGTCCGGCAGCCTCGCCTCTGTCAGTGCACCCCAGGGCAGCTGTGGCTACAATGTAGCTTGCCATTGCCTGTGTGTGAATGGGTGAATGACTGAATGTAGTGTTTGGGGGACCGCTTTGGGGTCCTTAGGGACTGAGTAACGCGCTATACAAATGCAGGCCATTTACCATTAATAAGAGTTGCTTAATAGAAAAAAAAAAAGTCTAACAGATGTAAAGAATAAATAAAGAATTTAACCTAACAAGTAAAGACTAAACTAAGAGTTACAGGTAAATTATAAGATAAGAAAGTAGAATGTGCAAATAGAAAATTTAAGAAAGAAATCGTAAGAAGTGTGCAAATAAACAGTGTGCATGCGGTGAAGTGATGTATAAGAGTCCAGACTGCCCCTGGTTCAGGGCCCGAATAGCCTGGGGGAAGAAGCTCCTCCTCATTCTCTCTGTTTTTGCCTTAAGGGAGCGGAAGCACTTCCCAGACCTCAACAGTGAGAAGAGTCCATTGCTGGAATGGGAGAAGTCTATCATGATCTTCCTGGCTTCGGTCTTGCACTGTTTAGTGATGATTCAACAGCAGGTCAGGAAGCTCAGAGTGAATGACGCGTTCGGTGGAGTGCACCACTCTTTGAAGAGCTCGTCTGTCCTGCTTGGTGTTGTTCCCAAACCAGGTGCAGATGTCTCCCATTAGGAAGCTCTTGAGGGTGCAGGAGTAGAAGTTCTTGAGCACCTTCAGTGGCAGATGGAAGTCTCTAAGTCTTCTGAGGAAGAAGAGACGCTGGCGGGCTTTCTTGACCAGGGTGTTGATGTGACAAGACCATGACAGGTCCTGAGTGATGTGGACACCCAGGTACTGGAAGCTGTCCACTCTCCACTGGTGCATCGCTGATGCTTTGTACTTAAGTCCACGACCAGCTCCTTCGTCTTGCTGACGTTTAGGAAGAGGTTGTTCTTCTGGCACCAGTTCTCCAGGGAGGCCTTCTCGATATTGTCGGCGATTGGGCCCAGAACAACAGTGTCATCGGCAAACTTGACAATGGAGGTGGTGTCTGTTGTGGCTACACAGTCATAAGTGTGAGTACAGCAGGGGGCTTAAGTGAGATGGAGGTACTGAGTGAGATGGAGGGAGAGACACGTTTTCCCACCCTCACTGATTGTAGTCTGTCTGTGAGGAAGTTGAGGATCCACTGGCATAGTGATGAGCTGAGTCCTAGATCCTACAACTTGGTGAAAAGCTTTGAAGGAATTATTGTGTTGAATACTGAACTGTAGTCCATGAACAGCATCCTAACATAATTGCCAGTGTCCAGGTGAACCATCGTCTGTGGAACGATTAGTCCGGTATGCAAACTGAAGTGGGTCAATGGTGGCAGGAAGTGAAGAAGTGATGTGGTCTCTCACCGGTCTCTCAAAACACTTCATCACTGTTGAAGTCAGTGCTACTGGGCGGTAATCACTGTCGCAAGCGGGTTGTTGTTTCTTAGGAACAAGAACAATGATGGACTGTTTGAAGCATGTGGGAACTGCTGCTTGGGCCAGGGAGAGGTTGAAGATCTCCATGAACACTGGTGCTATCTGGTCAGCGCAGGCTCTCAGGACCCAACCAGGGATTGCATCTGTGTCATTTTTTTGAGAGCAGGGCTCAGTGGTTTAAATTAGCCTTTGTATGTGTAGCATTTCATGGCCCCTTTAAGTACATTCTCATGATTACCTACAGCAATCATGATTTAATTAAAGACTTGTGCACTTCAGTTGAGTTTGAGAGCTTACTACTCATGTGATACATAGCTAATAAGGAGAAAATTATTTTTGTTAAATGAATTTGTCACTAAATCACTCAATCACAACAGATGTGATCATGTCAAAGTTAGCATTAACTGCAAGTGGACAGGGTCTCCTCCTACATCACCTTCTTTGAGGAAAACATGATCCCCTCTAAAACTGTCACCATCTTCCCTAATAACAAACCCTGGGTAACAAAGGAGTTAAAGGGGAAAATAAATAATAATAAGAAGCATCTTCTTCTCTGACTCTGAGCTTTAAAAGGAGGTCAACAGAGATTCCAAGAGAGCCATTAAGCTCGCCAAGCTTAACTACAGAAACACCCAGTGGAACCACCAATCAGCTTGACCTCATTACATGCATCACTCCAGCATTTCTTCACCAGGTTTGAGACCAACATATTTACTTAAATAGCCAATCAAGCTTGGCTATTCTCCAATCAGATTCCAAACCAACGTCGTGGTGAGGGCCCTCAAGAGGACCAAAGCTAATAGTGCACCTGGTGCAGACAACATTAGTGGCCAGGTCCTCAGACACTGCACTGACCCAAGACCCTGAAAAAAAACTTCACCCTGTGGTCCTCACTTCCCTTGTGATGAAAGCCATAGAGAGAATCATGAAAGAACACATCTTCTCTTTTGCCAACTCACAGCTCAGCTGGCTCCAATTTGCATGTCGGACAGGTAGAGGTATCAATTATGTCAAAGCCTTCATCATCGACACCTTTACCCTGGATGACTAGCTCATTCTCTGGAGCCTTGACTTTCTTACAGGCATCATAAAGAGAGTCTGGGTCAAAAAATAGACTCTACTTAAAGGAGTTCAAGTACATGGAGACCATCTTCAACACCCACCTGGGGTTCTCCTCCAACGCTGAGGTGATCCTGAGAAAGTGCACCCAGGGGTTGTACCTCCTTAGAAAACTGCTTTCTCTGTCAGTAATAAAATTCTACTGACCTTCCACTACACTTTCATTGACAGTGTTATCACATTTTCTACTGTCTACTGGTGGATAAAAAAAAAAAAAACTTACACAAGAATGTAAAGCTGTGTTCTAAGATTACTGGACTTCCTCCCCGATTCCTGGCATCTATTTAAGAGCAGCAGGTTTGCGGCCTGGCTGTCCCAATTCTCAAGGACTCCTCCCATGCTCCTTTTCCTTCATTTGAGCAGCTGCCATCTGGTTACAGAGTCCACTGTCCAGCCTCCTGGACCAAGAGGAGAAGAGTGACCTTTGTTCCTCTTTCTGAGAACAGAATGAGTTAAAGCTGTTCACAAGGGTCAATAACAATAAATGGGTGGTTTTAGTGTTGTAGCTGGACAAAGTGTGTGACTTTTTTATTACTTGCCACATCTGTCTCTACTTTATGATTTAAAGTTACTTTTGCAGTTTAATTTTGGATTAAATTTCTGTTTAAATGTGTTTGAATCTAGTTGGTATTTTGTAATGTCAAATATGTATTTGTTTCCATGAACTTATAAATCCATTTAAGTGAATGTTGTAAAAGATCAATAGTATAATCTTGTGGTTTTATTTTATGTTTGATCTGCTTTTTGAAATGGAACAACAGCAAAGAGTCCAGGCTCCATTGAAATTTTTGGTATATATGTTATGTAAGCATAAACTATAAGAGGTCATTCACTTTTAAAAGCGCATGTATATCATGGACATACATACTTGAAGTGTTTCATTCTATTGTTTATCTAAGCAACTGACACACCCAGTACCCCCATTTCCCTCTTACATGGTAGCACTCTCTCTCCCTGTCATTAACACACACTGACAAACACACAAATGTCATAAGTCAAAGAGGATTTTCAATGGCAGGAAGGGAGTGGGATTGTTAATACTGGACTTTACAGTAATATATGGTGTGAACAACTTTCTCTTCCACCAAGTACAGAAAGTCTAACTCCCCTCTACACACACACACAATCACAAATGCGCGCACACAAGCACACACACAGACATACACAATCACAAATGCTGTGTGCCAACATCTTATCGCTTCATCAGCAGACCTGGGTAGTTCCATTAGCTTCCTTCCCTATTATGCTATTATGGAGAGTCATGTTTACGTTTGTGTATGAGTTGTGTGCACTGCGCTGTTTGCTGGAGCCTCTACAATTGTCCCACCTTTACTTCCTGGAAACTACAACAAAAGCAAATTTATAAAACAAAAATACCAGAATCTAATCCCTAAGATATCCAAAAGAAAAACATAACATATAGACCACTTTTCACGTTTTCATTTATTATTTAATTTATTCATTGCTCAGAAGGCACTTTGAGACCTGTTCATAGTTTGGTGGGACAAACGCACACACCTTTTTCACACCAAAATTAGTGAATCTGTGCAGGTGTTTTGAGCACTGGTTACTGCTTTATTTGCTGTTTGATTTGTGATCACTTTAGCTAAGGGCAGGTCATTTACTAATCGGAAGGTTGGTGGTTTAATCCCTGGATGCTCCAGTGTCCAGTCTGGATGCCTAAGTGTCTAAGTGATAGTGACTTCCAAGTTGCTCTCTGATGCTTTCATTAGAGTATAAATGCGTGTGAATGTTAGAAAAACCTTAGGTGTAGAAAAAAGTGCTTATATGAATGGGTGTGGATAAGGTACGTTGTATAAAGCACTTTGGGTACTCAAGTAGAAAAGTGCTATATAAGAAGCAGTCCATTTACCTTTTGATTTCACAAATTATCTGAAAAACAGGGTCTATCAATGAAAAAAATAGCAGTGAGACCAGAACAATAGTAGTCATTAAGAGATAT
Source organism: Copadichromis virginalis (assembly GCF_057382275.1). Taxonomy (NCBI): domain Eukaryota; kingdom Metazoa; phylum Chordata; class Actinopteri; order Cichliformes; family Cichlidae; genus Copadichromis; species Copadichromis virginalis. Next base: position 4,198,508 of record NC_140623.1, on the reverse strand, counting down.
TTTCAAAATGTATTTTATTTAAATCTTTTCTAACTTGTGATGATGGAAGTAAGTATAATATACATAAACTCCTAATAATATTTGGGTTCTCTGTTTATGTCTGTTTTTTGACTAAGATTTGGCTGTAAAGAGTTTTTTTTTTTTTTTTAATTTATCTAATGTTTTAGTTGCATACAACAATTCTTGTTTGTGCAAGAAATACATCATTAGTACAAATACTTCACTATTGTACTTAAATAGAACTTTCAGGTATCTGTACTTTCCTTTAGTCTTTTTTTGTCTGACAACTTTTTACTTTTACTCCCTACATTTTTAAACAGTGTGTGCCATAGTCAGGGGTTAAAGTGGGCCGGTATTTTTGTTTTGTTTTTGTTTTTTTCTTTGGCACAACACCGGCACTGGACTCCAGGTTAAAGTTGCAGTTGCGGTACTTCAGCCTCTAGCCAGCCATATAGAAGATGAGCAAGCATAAAGGTGGCAGATGATTTCAAATTTAAGGTTTTTATCAGGTCAACAAACATCAGCAAACACACAAACTGTGTGCAGTTTGATATACATTTTATTTAGATTTTATACATTGATTAATGACCTGCAGAATCTCATCATATTAAGTGATTCATAATTGTCATTTTATGCTTTCTCCATCTCTAAAGTGATGACATCCTTGCATTACATACTTTAGGTTCATTTTCTGCAGGCAGGTTTCTGACAGAGAACAGGCAGATTTACACTATAACATGCAGCGTTCTATAGATGGACACATAAAGAAATGAAAAATTACATGTATGTGCTAACTTTCTAAACACTTTGTTACATTTATGATAAAGTAGATTAAACACATTTATGTCGGCCTTGGCTCATAGTTCTTGTCTGTAAATTAACTTTGTCTGTGTGTGTTTCAGGTCCTGCACTCTCAAAGACTGAATGAACCAGCATTGCAGCCTTGGGTCATGGTGAGCATCACAGGGAAGGTCGAAGCCGCCCACTGCACCTGTAAGGCCGGAGTCGCGGAGACCTGCATCCATGTCACTGCTCTTCTGTTTAATGTAGAAGCCGTGTAAATAATTTGCATTTACTGAATATGTACTGACTGAGTCCCACTGTTCAAAAGTTGAATAAAGAAACAAACAAATGTGTGCCTCTTTTTTTTTTTTTTTTTTTTATTAAAACAATTTTATAGAACATCACATCAGTTACAGTGTAGAATCCATGTCATTTATAGTTTACAAATGACAAAATGTTTACACAAAATCATGACAGTGTTTACATGATATCACCCACTACTAACATTTCATTGGCTGGTTTGCTGCAATAATGCCAAATAATTAGCAACTCTATAAATAGGAGGTAGTTCTGCAAAATCACTCAGTTTGTTCTAATTTGCTATGAGCTCAGAGCGCATCACAAATAAAACTAATAGGCTATAAAAAGTGATATGAACATATTTAGAACTTACCGGAATGAAAATGTCTGGAGCACCAACAGATATTTGGAGATGGAAGAGAACTGCACGTCAGCTCGTCTCACAGCTGCTATCCAGGCTAGACGCCTTCGTTTGGTAACATCGATACACGAGCTGCGTCATGTTGCTTCCAGGTTGGGAAAGAATGAAAAGACAAACCCTTTTCAAGCTTATTCTCTTGCTGGTCGTGCGATCGAACATTGCAGCCGACCACACAGCAAATACAAACCATGGCTGTTGCGTGTCTTCACTCCTTTTTCGCTTGCGCTTTGTTTAGACCCCCAAAATGGCGGATCGGGCCAAAATCCTTTCCACGCCCACCCCCGTGACATCACGCTCCAAAGCCCTATAATGTATGCAAATAGACCCTGTGCACGAGAAAATGCTAACTTCCTGGTTTGAGACCGGATGTGGGGTTGTACATTTTCGGTAGCTTTACTTTGCGGTCAATCACTACTGCGAAGATATCCTCCAAAATCATGTCCAAAACTCGAAAACGGAAAGATCGCGTTAAGTTGCAAAGAGCAGAAGGTGGGAACACTCACCACTGTTGTGTCAAAAAATCTAATGATCAGTTTTGACGTTTAAAGCGTTTAGATCGATCAGTTGTTTACATCACTCAACACAAGCAGAACTGCATCACTGCAGCAGAAGACACATCGTCCACATTCAGAAGCACATCTCTGTGTAGTGACTGGTCTCATGATTTAAACAGGCAAATGTTCAGCGTTCAAACTACAGGTGAAGAATAGTCAAACCAGATGTTTCCCCCGTTATGTCGAGATCAGCTCGTCAAGTACACACCTACACAGCATGTTAACAAACCCTGAAAAAAAGCCACACAAAAATGAATGATTGCTGGTAACGGTTTCTATACATTAGTATTTACGAAGGCTATGTTGTGACTTACCTTCAAAATTACAGCGGTTCACCTTTCACCTCGCTGTTTCGCAGATTTTTTAGTGCAAGTTTGCATGCTTATTTTTTTTTACATCACATTGCGTCCTGCGTCCTGATCGCTGCAGACGATCTCCTCCGTGACGTCTCTCCTGTACAGTACAGAATCGCTGCATCGATCTCTGGCAGTGTGACTCTGAAGTGCAGTACTGTATGTCCACGATGTCCATGAAACGTTTTGCACCGTCAAAAAATAAAATTGGCTACTTGATTTCACCTATCACTGGTTGTTTTTAGGACATAACACCCGCGATACACGAGGGACAGCTGAGAAATATAACATTTGAATCCCTTTTCTCTTTTGCTCTGAGGCGCGGGGGAAAAAATATCGACAAGTCGATGAACATCATTTACAGAGATATTGGATAAATGCCCGAGACATCTATAGAAATGTAAATCACTGCTTGATTCATTCATTTGCTTAATTTGTTTTGGACCGTAAACAGGGCGCGAATAGGACACCGGAAACAAAGCTCCCCACAGGAGTTTCCGCACCGGAAGTAGCATATGCTAACGTGCGCATAGTCTATACATGCGGGTCGAAATTCTCTCTCTCGCCATTACCATCAGATAGCTATCTGATGGTAATGGCATCCTCCACCGATTTGCTCTGTAAGCAAACTGTTGTGGGTTAGGGGAGGAGGGTAGACAGTCTCTGATGGTGCTGACACACTATCTGCTCAAGGTACTTCATGACTAAAGACATGAGGGCTATAGGTCTGTAGTCATCAAGGCTGTCTATGCCAGTCTTTTTGGGAATGATGGTGAAGGCCTTCAGAGAGGTGGAGACCGTCTTCTTCCCTGCCAGTTGGTTGCGAGTTTGAGGCTGCTGTTGGGGTTTGGGGGGTTCTGTCCTTTGTAGTTAGTGAAAGTTTGGATACCTCTCCACACCTGGCGGGGGGTTGTTGTCAGTGAGGAGTCCCTCTGGCCTCCTTGGCCTGTTTGATGCTCTTACTCAGATTGGCTTTGGCAAAATGTTGTGCAGAGAACTTTTCCTCAGCCTGAAGGCTGAGTTGCGAGTTCTGATCACTGTCTGGACTTCACTCGTCATCCAAGGTTTTCGGTTAGGAAAAACCCAGATGGTTTTTGTCAGTGTTACATTTTCTACACAACACTTAATGTAGAAAAGGACAGACTGAGTGAATGTCTGCAGGTCCTGCTGTTCACAGACGGACCATTCTGTCAGATCGAAACAGTCCTGTAGTTGGAGGAGAGCATCATCTGGCCATCTTTTAATGACCCTGTTTCTTGGAGGATTTTGTTTCCTGAGGGAGATGTAGGCAGGGATGAGGAGCAGTGAGAGGTGGTCAGATTGTCCCAGGTTGGGGAGGAGTGTCTCTCTGAAGCGACCAACATGTCACTTAACATGTTGGTGGAGTTTGGGGAGTACAGGTTTTAACCATACCTTAATATATCCCCTGGAACAATATGGATGCCCTCTGGGTGCTCTCTTTGCTGTTTGCTGATGATAAGTTGGAGGTGATTGAGTCAGGTGAGCTTAAGTCAGGTGAGCAGTGACTGTCTATATTTCTTCTATTATGGCACCAGTCCTGAAGCACATAAGCACAGAGCCTACCACCCCTTCCCTTACTGGTTTCTTTGTTGCAGTCCTGGCAGTGTAATGTCCAGCCCAGTAACTCCATTAATGGCCTGCGGATGTTTGGATGGATTTTGAATTTAGTTACAATCAGTAGACTTCGAGACAAAGCACAAAGCGGTTGTACTAAATCTCTAATTGTAGCTCCTCGTTTTGTTTGCGAGGGTTCTGGCGTCGGTGAGGAAGATGGAGGCAGGGATTTGTGCTGTTATTTTTGCAGCTGGATGCAATAGCCAGCTCTGCATCCTCACTTTTGTTTCCTCTTCCTGCACCATCTGCGCTGCTTGCTGTTCCCGACAATAACCCACAGAGCATTAGTTAAGAGTGCTGTGCAGCTGCATACATCCATACAGAACCAAAATATGTGTGCCAAGAGAGCTGAAATCGGGATACTGACAAGATGATGGGACAATATGAAGCATTGCCCTGGTTATTGAAAAGCAGATTGTCCTGGATGATGTCTGTGACTTTCAAACTGTATTTGCCCTTTTGTTTGGACTCATCTATGCACTTAATGTGGACTATCCAGAGGACTTTTGAAGTAATTCAAAGGGTGTTCATTGGTCTTGGTACCCATTGCTCTGCCTGGGTTAAGACGTTAAAGATAACAAAGCCTGTTCTCATGCTGGATTTTTTTCTTTTCTTTTTGTTTTACTGACCAAGTGATATGATTTGACTGTGACTTGGTCAATAAAGTAATGATGAAATCTTAGTGCATACACTGCAGTTATTTATTCTATGTTCATTCTAGAATGGAAAAAAAGCAATATCTGACTAATATTTCAGAAATGTCCCATTTTGATATTGTAAAGATAAAACATATTGGTAATGGCATTTTTATTTGGTATCTTAGCAGTTCTTGTTGAGGTAATATCTTTTTAACTTTGTTGCAGAGCTTTTCATGTGCACTACACTGAAGGGTAAAATATTAAAGTTTTATTCAGGAATGGTCAGTCACGCTACCTGTGGTCTTTGAGCAACTTCGTTTTGTTGTCAGATCATCCAGGGTTAGGATACAGTTAGATGCGATAATATATACGACATACGATACCATTTCAATGGAATGTAGTTACTAGAGAACGAGTGTGAAATAAATCAGGAAGTCCAAAATAGTTACTGGGCCTGAATTATTATGTAATAAGTTGTTCATAATTGTCTCTTTCTTCTTAAATGTAATTCCAACACAGAAAAATACAGAAAAGTAACTGTTGACTTTGAAGTTATTATTGAAGTACTTATGAAAGATCCAACAACTAGGAGGAGGCTCCTAATTCATACCCCTTCTTTAGTAGATGTGTATTTGCTTATTGTAACATGCTAGCCGATATGTCTGGTTCTGCGTTCAGGATGTATTAGAATTTAATGTTGGGTTTTTTGTTGTTGTTTTGCTTTCATGTACTATCAAATAGGTGTTCTTAGGTTGTTGGGTTTTTTTTTATTCACTTTACATGGCAGAACTTTAGGGGTGACACAGGACTTTGTATTGCTAGAAAAACTCATTTTAAGGATGTATGTAGACCTAATAGAAATGGTATTTTTGGTTTACAGAAAAGTTTGCAAATTTTGATATTTAAAAGCCCATTGTGGAAAACTTTTCATGGTCCTTTTGTTTCAGCTTGTCCACAGCAAAACTGTACAGTTTCTAACTAAAAAATAAGGGCAACACAGCAAAAGATTTTTGAATATACTTAACTATCGAGCAGTGAAGCTAAACTAACAAAATACTTTAAGTTAAAAGTAATGTTCTCTTAACTAAAAATATGCAGTGCTGTTGTCGCATGTTGTCAATTTCTATACTATATATATATATATATATATATATATATATATATATATATATATATACTATATATATATAGTTCAGTCATAATGTTATGCCACATTTTTTATTTTTTAAACTTAAGTCGACACAACATTATAGCCCTTACTGGAGTGAACTCAAAAATCCTTTGTTGCTTTGCTTTTTTAACTTTATTCAAACTTTCTTCTACAGTGTTGTACAGTGTTGCTACAAAAGAATGGATCAGTGTTTAGGTTCGAGAGGTAGGCATTAAAGGTGTGAGATTACAAGGAAATAACTGGAGGCTTTGACAGTGTTTGTAACACTCACTATATTTTGCAATGCAGGAGCACAATAAACAACTTAGAAGACTACATTTACTGGGTAAAAATGAACGGTGATTCCAAACCAAATCAAATGTAAAAAAATTTTTAAATGCCACTACAAAGTAGGTATGGGTAGGATTTATACAAATAAAAACGTAATAACACAAGTTCTTTAAGTCTGTTCTCTCAAGTTCAAATTCGCTTCTTTACACTCAACTCCGGTCCAGTCAATACTTAGTCTGGCAACTTAGAAGAGGCCAGCATTGCGTTATTATCTTCTCCAAGATGCAGAGTATTCAGTATACCCAATGGTATTCGTCGTCAATGATGTGTAGGCTTCGTTTGCGTGGCCGGGGAGAGGGAGGTCTGGGCTTCTCTGCTTAGGGTGCTCCCGGAACCTAGCCCCGGATAAGGGGAAGAAGATGGATGGATGGATGGATGGATAAATAAAATTGAATTGACTTCAACATTTAATATGCTAACTGAGGTCTGCGTTTTTTTTTTAATGTAACTCTTGGGTTTTTGGAAGTTCCTTTGCTAATAGTAAATAATTTATACTTTATTTTTAATCAAAGATAAAATAAAAGTTAAATGAAAAATGAACTGAGTAATGAAAAGTATTCTTTCTGGATTTCGTGTGCATAGACATGATCCAGCTTTGACCTAGGTAGATTAGTGTATGTGTAATGCTGCAAGAATATGAAAGATAAGACAAGAGAAATGGTATTAAGTGTCGCAATTGTTGAACATAGAACAATACTTCAAATGTGATTTTGCTCATAGTTAATTGATGCTTAGTTGCTTAATCTAGATCAGAGAATAACCAGGTATAGATTTAACAGATATAACAAAAAAGAGAAATACAGTAATGACTCTAGGATAGGCCTCACACTGAGTCTGTGTGAAGACGGCCTTGGAAGGATGGGCGGGGTGATTGAGCGACACCAAAGAGCCACTAATCTAAAACAATGTATGACTTTTTAAATGTATGTATTTTAATAAAAGAAATTGTATTGAGCATATTGTGATCAACAAACTCAGTTTCAAAGACAAGTAAAAGAAAGTATTGTTATATAACTAGATTAAAAGGAGATTATGTAGAAATCGATTTTCATGTGAGAATGAACTGAGGATAGATCTAATTGAAGATAAATTGTATGAGCTTAATGAAACATGAAGTAAAATATAATATTATGTGACTAAATGTTCGGATAACGGAATTTTCTATGTTAAGAAAAACATAGAAAAGAAGAAAATGTGATTATGTGATTTTAAAATGTAAACTTTGTTTTAAATTATGCATGCGGAAAAGTCAGATAGTCAGATTATAAGGTGTGGCTGGAAATCAGGTGATTAGATGTGATTGGATATCATCATAGGTGAGGTGTCAACTCAGAGGATGTGACATCCAGTTAGAAAGCAGGGAGAAAAGATGACCAGGTATAAAACTTTGTGCAGAAGAGATAAGTGGTTCTTCCCTTCATTTTCTGTAAAATGAGCATTTCAGACGATTGGACCTAATATGTTGACAGTTTGAAATGAAAGCCGAGCCCCAGAGGCAATCCCTGCCCAAACTGTGAACCTGCAAATTGGCTTTTTCTCTGCTCATTTTTTATAGAATCAAGAGGATTTGGATTTCTAAATAACAGAAAAGACAGAGATAAGTGTGATCCTCCTCACAAGATCTACTCAGAGTACGTTGATTAGATACGGGCAGAATAAATGCCATTGCCAGAGTATACAGTTTACATTTCATTTCTGTGTAAACGGCTCAAACAACTGCTCTGTAAAATATCTACATAATATCTATCAAACATGCCTTGCATCCTCAGAGTCACTAGCTGCAGCTATTGTAATTGGAAAAACATGGTTCTTGATCATAATGTCTGTGTTTAGACATTGTAACAATAACACAGCGCTGCCACTATGGTTTGCCAGAGAGCTTATTTGTGGAGTTTGAGTGTTCTCACTGGAACAGTGTGGACTTCTTCCGGGTATCCTCCCATAGGACATTCATGCTATGTAATTTAAAATTACCAGTTACTATGAACATTTAAGGCTGTCTGTCTGTTTGTGTTAGCCCAGCAATAAACTGGTGATCTGTTCTGCTGTGAAAGCTGAGATAACAGACTGGATAACAACCTAAATTAACAATATATAACATTCAGTATACTTTATTTCACATATATATTTTATATGATACAAAAATACTGATCGGTGTATTTTTATGAAAAATACAGAAATTGCAAGAAAGTTGAAAAATAACCTTTAATAAATTATATAATCAATATCTGACATAAGAATACTGCGACATAATTGATACAAAAACCCCTCAAATATTTTAAGAGAAATTACTTAGACAGTATCTTAGAAAAAGTGTCTTTCCTTCCAATGTTCATCTCAGATCAGTCTCCCATAAAAATATCTTTATATCAAAATCAGTGCATTTATCACCTTCAACTCATCAGTTTCCCATATCTTCATCCTAATCACTAAGGTTTCGCCACATTTTTTAGGGCCCACACACGTAGCTGCCCCCACATCTAATAGGGATACTTATGACCAGTAGATCTGAGGAGAATGGGTGATAAATAGTTTTTTTGTTTTTTAAGTTTAATATAATCTTGTTAATGTCCCATAGCATGGAGGTTAGTCTATCCTTCTCCAGTGGGATGGAACGCAGCGACATATTTCATCGCTGAAGAAGAAATCTGGTTCACACCTTCGCCTTCTTACTTCACAGGAAGGCCTGACGCAACTGCAATGAAAAAAAAAAAAAGACAGGACAGGATTAGCTTCAAAACCACTAACAGTCCAGTGTAGGTCAGGATATGTATTGTACAGTTTTAGTTAGCTGTTTACATACACTCATAGGCATATATCATGCCTATATATACAGATACATATATATATAGATATATATATAGATATATGTATATATACACATATATACAACAGGGCTCGCAAAATCGCTAGCCCGACGTCCCGGGGCTAGCGATTTTTCCAGTCAGGCTACCAAAATCTATCTCTGCCCTGCCCGTCGGCCTATCATAGGAAGGAAAAATATATGTCAATGCTTTTGCATTCTTTCGGAAATGTAGCTGGGTAATTATGTCATTGGCATCGGTGAGCCACTGTCAATATGTGACATATTGAAATCGCGTTTGAATTTGCGCTTGTTTTTTGCTTTCACTTTGCAATCGCGCGAACTGTGTATAGAGAGCGACAGCACTGATCTGTGAGTGATGATAATTTGTGCACCAATTCCTCTGACATCGTCTTATCAATCGTTAGCTTACTATGCAAACATGACAAGTGAAATCTCCCGCAGCTTAAACATGTGAGAGGTTGATTGCGCAGAGAATCGCTGAGCATTATGTGAGTGCGTGTGTGTAAAAGCAGCAGCATATATATTTTAGTTCTGCTGAGCCAAATAAGACAGGTCAGGGTGAAGAAGTGACAGCCAAAGAAAAGCTTACCACAAAACGGAGAAGTTATGACAAATCAGACTATAAGGCAAAAAGAAAGTGCAGCTTTATGGTTTCATGGACAAAAGAATTTCTGTGGCTGCGATATGACAAGCTAAATAACCAGGGCTGCACATAAGTGGTCCACAGGTGCGCATTCGCTGTCAAAATAAAAAACGCGCACAAGATAAGAAGTTGCAACGCGTGTTTGTATACATAGGATTTTCTGGAGGAGGACAGACATTTGTTTAGAACTCTTAAAGATGTCGAAGAAGCTCCTTTAAGCAATTACTGTGATGTTCCTCCACCTCCAAAGAAATGTCAGGAGTCCGAACCACAAAAGAAGCGCGTATTCTCGGAAAAGTGGTTGCAGGAGGTGAGCTGGCTTCAAACAAATGATGAACGCACAGAGATTTGGTGCAGAATGTGCCCTGAAAATCCCACTCTAGCGGACAAAAACAGTGCTTTTTATATGGACGCAAACTCGCGTTGCAACTTCTTATCTGGTGCGCGTCTTTTATTTTGACAGCAAATGCGCACACGCGGACCACTTATGTGCACCCGTGTAAATAACATAATGTTCTGCCGAGTGTGTTGTTGGTTTTCCCTCGATTTCTCGATATTTCATTTTCTTATCGTTGCACAAAATTATACCGGTATTACCGTGAACTGTATGATATAGCCCAGCCCTACTGACTACGGATACTGACTACAGAATGGAGCAGTTGTCAGCCAGCTCCTCTACATGAATGACATCGAGCTGTATACCAAGAGTGAACATCGATTCAGTGATATAACCTACTAGGATCTACAGCAATAAAATTGGAATGTCGGACTGAAGAATTGTAGTCAGATGGTAACGAAGAGAGGGAACATAGTCTGAGGGGATTGCACTACCAGACTGAAGGATTGGAAACATCGAGGACAGCTACAAGTACCTGGGAATACCACAGGCAAATGGGAACCACAAAGAGGCTACTAAGAAAGCCACAACCACCAAGTACCTGCAGAGGGTTAGGCAAGTCCTGAGGAGTCAGTTGAATGGGAAGAAAAAGATCTGGGCAATCAACACCTGCGTCCTGCTGGTGATCAGGTACCCTGCTGGGATGATAGCCTGGCCGAAGGAGGAGATAGAAGCCACTGACATCAAGAGAAGGAAGTTCCTTACCACCCATGGAGAGTGTCACCCCATAAGAAATGGAAGGACTAGTGAGTCTCAGAACCACTGTTCAGGATGAGACAACAAACATCCATGAAGATCACCACAATCGGCTGTGTGCTTAGTAAATACCTCAGGCAGCAGAAACCTGAGAAATAAGAGAAGCAAGGAGAAGAACCATCATAGAAGGACAGGCCCTTGCACGGTATGTACCACCAGCTGATATAGGAAATAACTGACATCCAGAAATCCTACCAGTGGCTGAACAAAGCTGGACTGAAAGATAGCGCGTAGGGACTAACTATGGTAGAACAGGAACAAGCTCTGAGCACAAGATCCATCGACACTGGGATCCACCCAGCAGGGCGCAAGATGCTTGCAGGCAGGAAATACATGGAATGCCATAACCAAGTGGCTGGCATAACATCTGTGCCGAATACGGCCTGAAAGTCCCGAGGTCAAAATGGGAGACACCCCAACGGGTGGTTGAGAATGACCGTGCTAAGATCCTATGGGATTTCCAGATACAGATGGACAAAATGGTGATGGTTAACCAATCAGATGGGGAGATATGTGACACACATAGTGGGTAAAATTAAATAACTGTATGGCATACTCAAAGTAACTAAATGAGCATGTCAACTTTTTTCTATTGACATGACATTTTTTCCTAATGTCAATAACAACCCATCCAATCCGCACATAACAAAATCAAACCATAGATGTCCATAAATTCAGATGCCCATAAATTATGTGTAATAATTAGAAATGACATAGGGAAAAGGTACTGAACACACAAAGAAAGGGAGGTGCAAAAAAGCACAGAAAATCATGGCACCGGCTGAAATTTATTATCAGAACTAAAATCAGCTGGTTCTGTCTAATGGCCTCCAAATAATGGCCTATAAAAATTGCCTCTTTACCAAGACACAAGAAACAGCTCATGATGGGTAAAATCAAGGCCATCTCTCAAGACCTTTTCAACCTTAGTTTTGCAAAGCATACTGATGGCAATGTTTACACAAGAATTTCTCTTTCCATAAAACTATTAAAAGAGCCATAATTCAGAAGTGGTAAGAACATCATTTTACTATAAACCGGCAACAACCAGGTACTCACTGCAAGATTTCAGACAAAGGGTTTAAAAGGAATTATCAGAAGAGTTGTCCAAGAACTAAGGATCACTTGTGGTGAGCAACATAAAATCCTGGAATCAGCAGGTACAATTGTTTCAAAGAAAACAATAAGTAATATGCTAGTTGCTATGGCCTGTATGCACGCTCACTATGCAAGGCTCCATTGCTAAAGAACAAAAGGGATGTGGAAGGGGGTTTAAATTTAGCTGAACAACATTTAGATAGGCCTGTGAAATACTGGGAGAATACAGTCTGGTAGGATGTGACCAAAGCTAAACTCTTTGGATGCCATAATACTCACCATGTTTGGAGTTCACAATATACTGCATATCTACAAATATACTTGGGCTCATACAGTCCCAATCAAAAGTTTAAGACCACTTGAAAAATGGCAAAAAAAAATATCATATTTTGCATGGTTGCATCTTAACAGTGTTTTAAGTAGAGCTTCTACATGCAACAAGAAGAAATGGGAGTGAGACAAAACATTTTTAACAACCCCCCCAAAACAGAAATCAAAGTTCCAAACATGACCTCAGTAATGAGTAGCTCCACCGTTATTGTTGATCTCTTCAAAAATTTGTTGCAGCATGCTTGATGCAAGCGTTTCCATGAGGTGAGTGGGGACATTTCTCCAAGTGGTGAAGACAGTCGCATGAAGGGCATTTACTGTCTGGAACTGTTGTCTATTTTTGCAAACTTCCATTGTCATCCATCCCCTAAGGTTCTCAATTGGATTTACATCAGGGGAACATGCAGAATGGTCCAAAGGAGTGATTATTCTCCTGGAAGAAGTCCCTTGTCCTGCAGGCATTGCTCTCTGCAACATCTGCAACATCAGCAGCTGTTTGATGCTCCTGCACCTCCTGAAGCTCTATTGTTCCACTGAAAGAGAAAACACCTCCACTGTGGTGTGTGGAAAACATCTCAGGTGGGATCTGCATGTCATGCCAGTAACACTGGAAACCATCAGTACCATCAAGGTTACATTTTTTTCTCATCAGAGAATAAAACTTTCTTTCACCTTTCAGTGTCCCATCTTTGGTGCTCTCTTGCAAAGTCCAAACGGTCAGTTCAGTGGCACATTTTTGCACAGATTCGACATTTTAAAGGTATGTGGTCCTAAACTTTTGATCAGCTGTTAATCAGCCTGTTTCAGTTTAAGCGTTGTTTTCAATAAATTGTATGCTCAAAAAAATGTTTTGTCGCACTCCCATTTCTTCTTGTTGCAGGTTAAGATCCAACCATACGATTTTTTTTTTTTGCCTTTTTTCAAGTGGTCTTAAACTTTTGATTGGGACTGTATATATCCCTGTACATATGTGTAATAAATGTTCTGTGTTCTGTGTCCCAGAAGCCTGCAAGTTCTCACTTCAGCCAACACGGCTTTAAGACAAACACTTTCCTGTATGTTAAAAAGGTCAAAGGTTACAAATAGTAGCCCAAACTACTCCCTTTAGAGTTACCAAATGATTTATAGCCAATGCCAGATTTACCAGAGCTTTCAACACAACAGAACAATGTGAATGTTTAAATTTCTTACTTTCCATCTTGATGCAATTAATCTTCTTTGAAATTATCTGGAGTTTTTTTTAGCCTAATAAGAAAAAAGTCAAATAATTGACTACTTAGCTATTTTGGAAATAAAAAAAATGTTCATTTCTCAGTCATAATTGGCAACAGAAAAAGAGCTTACATATCTTAAAATGATATGTCCTAGCTCATGTTTGGTTGACTATAACCTAAAACGTAGGCCTCATTGTCCAAACAGACAGACAAGCCTTGTAGCAAAGGAAGTTTAAGGAACAAACAATGATTTAATCCTTTATTATACATACTTTATCATTATAAATTCTGCAATCGCCCATGCTTTTTCAGCTGCACAGGGTCTCACGTGGTGAATGACAGAATATTTAGTTGCTGTTACTTAATACGACCAATAAAGCCCCTTGGAAAATCCACAGATGAGTTCAAATGGACAAGCATAATTTCTTTTAGACGCATGTTCATAGTTACATATGCATAATGATCAGATCCCAGACACTAGATTCCTACTGTTATGTTCTACTCATAAATCACACTCAGACAGGGTCACAGTGGGTTGAAAGTGGACCAGATGGAAGGATGTGTGTGTATGTGTGCACGTTTCCTCCTGTGCCATAGAGGAAATGGTTAACTGACAGCTAGGAGAAGTCATTAGCACACTAGGGTCTTGTGTTACACACCGTTGTACTGCAACAAACCCCTACATACTGGTGTGGGATCAGTGCCTTACACAGTGCCACTAACATCCTGAAGGTTTGAGTGTGTGCATTTATGTGTAGCTGTAGAGATCTTTTCCATGAAAGTGAAAAAAATGAATTGCAAAGTACATCATTAGTTAAAAAATACTTGGTACATACAGTAAATTTGCTAAAATGTTTATACTAGCATGCTTCACCTACCAAGTCAGTAAGGTAAGGAGTGAGGAGTCACAAAACACTGACCAGAAAATAGAAAAGAAAGCTTTTATTATTGCATGTAGAGGGCTGGCCATACACTGTACAGCATACACTACATTGTTAAGTTTCTAAACACAAACTTAACAATGTAGACATAGAAGAGCCACCTCCACAGGACAAGACTCAGTCCATCTTCATCTAAAGGACAAAGGTCACTCTTTCGAGGATGCCAATATTCACATTTTGGACAGAGAGGACAGATGAGTTTGAAAGAGGAGTGAAAGAAGCCATTTACGTCCACTGTGAACGACCATCTTCTCACCACATTCCCAAACCAGAAACCGTGGATGGACAGATCGATCCGCACTGCAGTAAACGCCAGGACCGCCTCCTACAACGCGGGTCTCGCCACTGGCGATATGAGCGCCTACAAAGCGGCCTCATACGGCGCGCGGCGCGCGGTGAGAGATGCCAAACGCCGGTACCGGGAACGTGTGGAGTCCCACTTCCACCAGGGCGACACACGGAGTATGTGGCATGGACTACGCACCATTACGGACTACAAAGCCAGGGACACTGCGCTGATCAACGCGGACTCTGCATTCACCAACGAGCTGAATCAGTTCTACGCCCGTTTCGAGGTTAGCCAGGCAGCTAATGCTATCTACCGCCTGACTACCGAGGACAGTGACGTCATCAGCGAGAGACCGGTGACCAGCATCGCGGAGCATGACGTCCGAGCGGCACTGAGGAGAGTGAACACAAGGAAAGCGGCGGGGCCAGACGGCATCACCGGCCGTCTGCTGCGCTGCTGTGCTGACCAGCTAGCAGGTGTGTTCACTTACATCTTCAACGAGTCCCTGGCGAAGTCTGTGGTCCCCACATGCTTCAAGAGATCCACCATCATTCCTGTGCCCAAGAACAGCAAACCCTCATCCCTGAACGATTACCGGCCAGTTGCACTGACCTCGGTAGTAATGAAGGTGTTTGAGAGGCTGCTGAAGAACATCATCTCCTCCTCCATCCCAGACACCACAGATCCGCTGCAGTTCGCCTACAGATCCAACAGATCCACAGAGGATGCCATCGCCCACGTCCTACACACCACTCTCAGCCATGTGGACAAGAAACAGGGTAACTATGTGCGAATGCTGTTTGTTGACTACAGTTCAGCGTTTAACACAATAGTGCCCTGCAGACTGTTCACAAAGCTCAGGGATCTGGGACTTAACAGCCGTCTGTGTGCATGGGTGTTGGACTTCCTCACTGGCAGAACTCAGGTGGTGAGGGTGGGCAGGTGCTTCTCCAACAGCATCACCATCAACACAGGAGCACCTCAGGGATGTGTCCTCTCGCCACTGCTCTACTCCCTCTACACTTCAGACTGTGTGGCCACCCATGGCTCCAACACCATTGTGAAGTTTGCTGACGACACAGTGGTGTTGGGTGCCATCTCCAACAACGATGAGACAGCCTACATGGATGAAGTGAAGAATCTGGCATCGTGGTGCCAGGACAACCACCTCCAGCTGAACGTCAGCAAGACCAAGGAGCTGGTGGTGGACTTCAGAAGGGGTCAGCACAGAGACTACAAGCCCATTATCATCAATGGAGCTCCAGTGGAGAGGGTGCAGTCCTTCAAGTATCTTGGTGTCCACATCTCCTCAGACCTGACATGGGCTGCCCACATTCAGGTCCAGACCAAAAAGGCTAGGCAGCGCCTGTATCACCTACGACAACTGAGGAAGTTCAGGGTCTCTCCAAAGATCCTCAGGATTTTCTATACAGGCGCTGTGGAGAGCATCCTCACACAGAACATGACATCGTGGTTTGGGAACAGCTGTGTGAAGGACCAAAAAGCTCTCCAGAGAGTGATCCGTACAGCAGAACGCTGCTGCAGGATTGCTCTCCCCCCGTTTCAGGACACCTACACCAGGAGATGCCGGACTAGAGCAGCGCAGATACTGAAGGACCCGTCCCATCCTGGCAACAAACTGTTCCATCTTCTGCAATCTGGTAGAAGGCTCCGCATCTTCCGGGCAAGGACAGAGAGACTCCTATCCCCAAGCCATCCGTTCCCTAAACACACACACCCGCCCTCTCACATCATCTATAATTGACTGAGTCAGGACTCTTCCAGACACTAAACCAAGGCACAATGTACATTTCAATTCCTTTAATTTTAAATATGTTTATATTGTCTATCCTGTAAAATAGTCAGATGTCTATTCATATTAATGTACAGAATTCACCTGCTTGCTGCTACTACTGCACATTCACCCAATGTATATACTACATATCTATATATATATATATATATATATATATACTACATATATATATATACTACATATATATATATATACTACATATATATATATATATATATTACAAAAAAAAAAAACACCCAGCACGCCCCTGCGGGTGGTTTATCCTTCAAGCTCGGGTCCTCTACCAGAGGCCTGGGAGCTTGAGGGTTCTGCGCAGTATCTTAGCTGTTCCCAGGACTGCGCTCTTCTGGACAGAGATCTCCGATGTTATTCCCGGGATCTGCTGGAGCCACTCGCCTAGCTTGGGAGTCACTGCACCTAGTGCTCCGATTACCACGGGGACCACCGTTACCTTCACCCTCCACATCCTCTCGAGCTCTTCTCTGAGCCCTTGGTATTTCTCCAGCTTCTCATGTTCCTTCTTCCTGATGTTGCTGTCATTCGGAACCGCTACATCGATCACTACGGCCGTCTTCTTCTGTTTGTCTACCACCACTATGTCCGGTTGGTTAGCCACCACCATTTTGTCCGTCTGTATCTGGAAGTCCCACAGGATCTTAGCTCGGTCATTCTCCACCACCCTTGGGGGCATCTCCCATTTTGACCTCGGGACTTCCAGGTTATACTCGGCACAGATGTTCCTGTACACTATGCCGGCCACTTGGTTATGGCGTTCCATGTATGCCTTGCCTGCTAGCATCTTGCACCCTGCTGTTATGTGCTGGATTGTCTCTGGGGCATCTTTACACAGCCTGCACCTGGGGTCTTGCCTGGTGTGATAGACCCCAGCCTCTATGGATCTTGTACTCAGAGCTTGTTCTTGTGCTGCCATGATTAGTGCCTCTGTGCTGTCTTTCAGTCCAGCTTTGTCCAGCCACTGGTAGGATTTCTGGATATCAGCCACCTCCTCTATCTGCCGGTGGTACATACCGTGCAGGGGCCTGTCCTTCCATGATGGTTCCTCGTCTCCCTCCTCTTTCTTGGGTTTCTGCTGCCTGAGGTATTCACTGAGCACTCGGTCAGTTGGGGCCATCTTCCCAATGAAGGCATGCCGGCTCGGACGTCGCCCGGATCAACAAGGTCCGCGTCAGGTGTTGAGGAACCAGGGCACCCTGACGAAAAGTGGGCTACTGGAACAAGAAGGCATCGGTGGGCAAGAGACGAAAACAGGGCGTTGTTGGAATGCTACTACGCAAGTAACCCCGGCGGAAGGGGCTACATGAATAGGATGAGGGACCTATGGATTCTTCGATACCCAACATCCACAATGACGGCGAAACAACTAGTAGCTCAGTGTTCCAACATTCGAAAGAAGGGACTGCTCTCACAGCTAGAGATTGACGAGGTACAACACAAATGCTACGGCAAGGAGGAGTCAGGACGCCAGGTCAGGGGGGCGATATCATCACCCCCACCCGAGATTGGGTACATAGCCCCAAGTGCGATAGGAGAAGGATCGTTGAGTGCGAGAGGAACTGACCTGAAAAATAGGATCATGGCCAAGCTTGAAACCTGGATCCCCCGTAGCCGGTTACCAAGATTACGTGAAGTACCCTCAGAAGGTCTGCTAGATGATGTTAATGCAGCACTACGGGCAATACCTACAACCACGATTACCGACACTAACAAGCTGATCTACAATACGGCAGCAGTGATCAGTGAGATGCTTGGCTACAAGTTGAACAGCGACAAGGGGCAGTACCCTCCATGGAGAAGGAGGCTAGAGGGCAAGATCAAAGTAGCACGGAGGGAGGTTAGCCAACTAACGGAGTTGCAGAAAGGTAAGACAAATAAGGTGCCTAAGAAATACAGCAAGCTGTCCATACCTGAGGCCTTGGAAACTGCCAAGCAAAGACTCACAGCCTTGGCCAGCCGCTAGAGAGATAGAAGGCAGGAGAATAAACCAGCTGTTCTCCACAGAACCAGCAAAGGTGTACTCTCAGTGGCAAGGGAACAATAAGAGAACAGCACCACCAAGGCTGGAGACGGAGCAATACTGGAAGAGCATATGGGAGAAGGATGCAACCCATAACGGCAATGCTCAGTGGCTAGAGGATCTGAGGGCAGACCACAGCGACCTCCCCGAACAGGGTCCAGTAACCATCACAGTGGCAGATATCCAAGAAAGGGTCTCCAGTATGAAGAGTTGGACAGCACCAGGGCCCGACATGGTTCACACCTACTGGCTGAAGAAGCTGACTGCACTCCACGAGCGTCTGGCAGCACAAATGAACCAGCTGCTAGTTAACGAGAGACACCCGGAATGGCTAACTGAAGGCCGGACGGTCCTGATCCCCAAGGACCCCAAGAAGGGACCGGTCCCCTCCAACTACCGACCAATAACCTGCCTCAGTACTACATGGAAGCTCCTGTCAGGCATCATATCAGCTAAGATGAACAGGCACATGGGTCAATACATGAGCGGGACACAGAAAGGAATTGGCAAGAATACCAGAGGCGCAAAACACCAGCTACTGGTAGACAGAACAATCAGCCGAGACTGCAAGACCAGACTGACCAACCTGTGCACTGCCTGGATTGATTACAAGAAGGCCTATGACTCAATGCCCCACAGCTGGATACTGGAATGCCTAGAATTGTACAAGATCAATGGGACCCTAAGAGCCTTCATCAGGAACTCAATGGGGATGTGGCGTACAACACTAGAGGCCAACTCCAAGCCCATAGCACAAGTCACCATCAAGTGCGGGATCTACCAAGGAGATGCTCTGTCCCCACTGCTGTTCTGCATAGGCCTGATCCCCCTCAGTGAGATCAAAGAG
The DNA here is from genome assembly GCF_057382275.1 of Copadichromis virginalis. Taxonomy (NCBI): domain Eukaryota; kingdom Metazoa; phylum Chordata; class Actinopteri; order Cichliformes; family Cichlidae; genus Copadichromis; species Copadichromis virginalis. The sequence continues at coordinate 4,179,130 of NC_140623.1, read as the reverse complement.
AGGGAAGGTAGTCAGAACTGAGGGGATTGAACTACCAGAAGGCAACATTGCAGACATAGAGGACAGTTACAAGTACTTGGGGATCCTGCAGGCGAATGGGAACCATGAAGAGGCCGCTAGAAAAGCTGCAACCACCAAGTACCTGCAGAGGGTCAGGCAAGTCCTGAGGAGTCAGCTGAATGGTAAGAACAAGATCCAGGCCATCAACACGTACGCCCTACCCGTGATCAGGTACCCTGCTGGGGTAATAGGCTGGCCAAAGGAGGAGATAGAAGCCACTGACATAAAGACAAGAAAGCTCCTTACCATGCATGGAGGGTTTCACCCCAAGTCCAGCACCCTGAGGCTGTACGCTAAGCGGAAGGAAGGGGGCCGGGGACTGGTGAGTGTCAGCACCACAGTCCAGGATGAGACAACGAACATCCAAGAATACATTGGGAAGATGGCCCCAACTGACCGAGTGCTCAGTGAATACCTCAGGCAGCAGAAACCCAAGAAAGAGGAGGGAGACGAGGAACCATCATGGAAGGACAGGCCCCTGCACGGTATGTACCACCGGCAGATAGAGGAGGTGGCTGATATCCAGAAATCCTACCAGTGGCTGGACAAAGCTGGACTGAAAGACAGCACAGAGGCACTAATCATGGCAGCACAAGAACAAGCTCTGAGCACAAGATCCATAGAGGCTGGGGTCTATCACACCAGGCAAGACCCCAGGTGCAGGCTGTGTAAAGATGCCCCAGAGACAATCCAGCACATAACAGCAGGGTGCAAGATGCTAGCAGGCAAGGCATACATGGAACGCCATAACCAAGTGGCCGGCATAGTGTACAGGAACATCTGTGCCGAGTATAACCTGGAAGTCCCGAGGTCAAAATGGGAGATGCCCCCAAGGGTGGTGGAGAATGACCGAGCTAAGATCCTGTGGGACTTCCAGATACAGACGGACAAAATGGTGGTGGCTAACCAACCGGACATAGTGGTGGTAGACAAACAGAAGAAGACGGCCGTAGTGATCGATGTAGCGGTTCCGAATGACAGCAACATCAGGAAGAAGGAACACGAGAAGCTGGAGAAATACCAAGGGCTCAGAGAAGAGCTCGAGAGGATGTGGAGGGTGAAGGTAACGGTGGTCCCCGTGGTAATCGGAGCACTAGGTGCGGTGACTCCCAAGCTAGGCGAGTGGCTCCAGCAGATCCCGGGAATAACATCGGAGATCTCTGTCCAGAAGAGCGCAGTCCTGGGAACAGCTAAGATACTGCGCAGGACCCTCAAGCTCCCAGGCCTCTGGTAGAGGACCCGAGCTTGAAGGATAAACCACCCGCAGGGGCGTGCTGGGTGTTTGTTTTTTGTTTATATATATATATATATATATATATATATATATATATATATATATATATATATATATATATATATATATAATGTTTTTCCTCTACACCCCCCCCCCCCCCCAATTTTTTTGCACATGTCGAGGAGCGTGTCAGGCTACATTTCACTGTGTGTTATACTTGTATAACTGTCATGAATCGCCGTGCGGCAGGCAGGAGTAGGACCCAAAATGCAGGACTCACAGGCACGAGGGAATGAACTCAAAACTCAGCTTTATTCGCTGGCAGAACAAATATACAAACTAAACTAAACTGGGAAACCACAAACTAAGAACTCACAGAGAGACACAGGGAGATCCACACACGGCATGAGGGACGACGTCACGCTGAACAGAGGGAGACGCAGACAGAAATACACAGAGGGTTAACGAGGGGAGTGGGAACACACGGGGAACACAGGTGACACTGATAATCATAACGAGACAGGGCGGGGTGAACTGAACACTGACGGGAGAGGTGAAACAGGAAGTACAGAGGAGAGAGAGCACGAGTAGAACACCAACGTAACGGGCAGGGGAGACACGGAATAAACACGAAAGGGGACGAGGGCTCATAAATACATAGAGGGCACACAGGGGGAAGAGAGAGCACGGGGAGAACTTAGACATAATGGGCAGGGGAAGCATGGAATAAAACATAAGGAGAGACGAGGGCTCACAGATACACAGAGGGGCACACAGGGAGACATGAAGGGCAAGGGATCAAAACTAGAAGCCATAGAATAAATCACACACAAGTACAATAATACGAAAATCACAAAGAACTAAAAACGCTGGGTCAGGAGACCCAGGACCGTGACAGTACCCCCCCCTCAAGGGCTGGCTCCAGACAGCCCAAACACAGAAAAACAAAACCAAACAGAAAACAACCCAGGGCGGGCGGCGGGGGCCCAGGACGGAGGGCTCGGAACAGAAAACAAAAGAAGAGCACAGCAAACACCGGAGCCCAAGAAAATAACTCAAACACAGAGCAGTTCAGGGGGCCGACCATGCGCAAGGCAACGGCGGAGACGTGGAAACAGTTCAGGAGGCCGGCCGTGCGCAAGGCAACGGCGGAGACGTGGAAACAGTTCAGGAGGCCGGCCGTGCGCAAGGCAACGGCGGCGGTGAAGGAGACGACGGAGCAGTTCAGGAGGCCGACCGCGCGGGAGGCGGCGGCGACGATGACAGCGCTGGTCCGGGGGCCGACCGTGCGGAAGGCGACGGCGGCCACTCAGGCGAAGGCGGTCCGGGGGCCGGCCGTGCGGAAGGCGACGGCGGCCACTCAGGCGATGACGGCGCAGTTCAGGGGGCTGGCCGCGCGGAAGGCAGCGGCGGCGGCTCTCCAGTGTCAGGCGTACTGGCCGAGGCCCGGTGGGCACAGGACCAGTCGAGACGGGACCAGTCAAGGCGGGACCAGGCGAAGCACAGGCTGAGGAGGCCGCTGCGGCAGACGAAGGCTCTGAGGCCGCTGCGGCAGACGAAGGCTCTGAGGCCGCTGCGGCAGACGAAGGCTCTGAGGAGGCTGCGGCAGACGAAGGCTCTGAGGCCGCTGCGGCAGACGAAGGCTCTGAGGAGGCTGCGGCAGACGAAGGCTCGGAGGCCGGACCAGGCGGAGCTGCAGAGGCTGAGGCCGGGCCAGGCGGAGCTGCAGAGGCTGATGCCGGGCCAGGCGGAGCTGCAGAGGCTGAGGCCGGGCCAGGCGGAGCTGCAGCACAGGCGGATGTAGCCGGGCCAGGCGATGACGAGGCGGTCGCAGATGGCGGCTGGACAGGCTCCTCGGGCCCTCCAGCTGATGCGGCGTGAGGCTGAACGGGCCCCTCGGACCCTCCAGCGGAGACAGGAGGCTGAACGGGCCCCTCGGACCCTCCAGCGGAGACAGGAGGCTGAACGGGCCCCTCGGACCCTCCAGCGGAGACAGGAGGCTGAACGGGCCCCTCGGACCCTCCAGCGGAGACGGGAGGCTGAACGGGCCCCTCGGACCCTCCAGCGGAGACGGGAGGCTGAACGGGCCCCTCGGACCCTCCAGCGGAGACGGGAGGCTGAACGGGCCCCTCGGACCCTCCAGCGGAGACGGGAGGCTGAACGGGCCCCTCGGACCCTCCAGCGGAGACGGGAGGCTGAACGGGCCCCTCGGACCCTCCAGCGGAGACGGGAGGCTGAACGGGCCCCTCGGACCCTCCAGCGGAGACAGGGAGGTGCTGGCCGGGCTCACTGGAACCCCCAGCGGACGAGGTAGATGGCGGCGTGGGAGCCGCGGAGTCCTGGATGAGCTCATCCGAGCTTCCAGCAGGAGCCGATGTAGAGCCAGAGAGGATTGGGACCCCGGGCTCAATGTTAAGCTGGCTAGAAAACTGCACTGCTACGGGGAACTGGGCCAAAGGTTCAGGTGCGAGCTGAGCTGCTGGACACACGGGGACCTGAGCTGCTGGACACACGGGGACCTGAGCTGCTGGACACACGGGGACCTGAGCTGCTGGACACACGGGGACCTGAGCTGCTAACGGTGGAGAAGTAAATGACTGCACAGGGGACTGAACTGATGTCTGTAGTAACGGTGGTGGTGAGAGTGGAGTAGGTGGTGGAGTTAATGACTTCATAGGGGAATGAACTAGAGGTAGTGACGGTTGTGGTGCTGGTGGTTGAGTGGGTGACTGTGCTAAAGGAGGCTGCACTGGGGAAAGCAGGGCTGCAGGAGGCTGCACTGGGGACACTGGAGGCTGCACTGGGGAAAGCAGGGCTGCAGGAGGCTGCACTGGGGACACTGGAGACTGCACTGGGGACACTGGAGACTGCACTGGGGACACTGGAGACTGCACTGGGGGTGGCTGCGAGGGAGCTAACTGAGCTGTGAAGGGCTGCGAGGGAGCTAACTGAGCTGTCGATAAGGCTGATGATTCCTCTACCAACTGAGCTATTGACTGGGCTAAGGATTGAAATAAGGTTTGTAGTAAGTCAGGCTGTGGATGTGACTGTGCTATGGGAAGCGAGGCTGAATGTGGTGGAGGTGGCGACTGAGCTTCGGGCCGGGCGGCTAACAGAGCATCGGGCCGGGCGGCTAACAGAGCTTCGGGCCGGGGGGCTAACAGGGCAGGAAACACAGGACACTGAGCTACAGGTGGCTGCTGAGCAGGTGACACTGGAGACTGAGCTACAGACGGCTGCTGAGCAGGGGACTGAGCTGAAAGCGGACGGGCAGCTGACTGAATAAACATAGCTCCAGAATAAACAGTTCCAGATGAGACAGTCTTAACTCCTGGGTCCGAAGGAGCATCAGAAGCACAGTCTTTTGAACCAAAGTGGAAACGATCGCTCTCAAAATAAATACTGTCATTTTCTGGAACAGGAGGAACAGAAGATCTAGAGTTCATGAAGCCGACGTTAGCGGCCTTGGGGGAAACGGTACGTTTATCCCTCGACACAGAAGGCGAATGTAGGGGGACTTTGTCACTCACCCTAGGCGGTTGGTCGAGAAGAGTCCCAGGCTCCTGCTGTGAAGTGGAAACGCTGGGTGAGTCGGGCGGCACGATAATAATCCCTAACATCTTGTAGAAGGCTTGTGCAGGCGTGAGCTGATTGCTTGCAGGCTCGTAGTAATCCTCCCGGGACCGGCTGGAGCGTTTTCTGCGAGACCTGGGCGTCCGCGGAGAGGAAGCAGGTGAGTGGACCGAAGGGTAAGCAGCTAGTGAGGAGCGGCAGCACGGAGGCCCTCCAAGCGCTAGCCGAGTCCCGTCAAAACGGGAGCTGCGCTTCCACGGTGAGTCCGCCGGATCCATTACTGGTGACGTCGTACTGTCATGAATCGCCGTGCGGCAGGCAGGAGTAGGACCCAAAATGCAGGACTCACAGGCACGAGGGAATGAACTCAAAACTCAGCTTTATTCGCTGGCAGAACAAATATACAAACTAAACTAAACTGGGAAACCACAAACTAAGAACTCACAGAGAGACACAGGGAGATCCACACACGGCATGAGGGACGACGTCACGCTGAACAGAGGGAGACGCAGACAGAAATACACAGAGGGTTAACGAGGGGAGTGGGAACACACGGGGAACACAGGTGACACTGATAATCATAACGAGACAGGGCGGGGTGAACTGAACACTGACGGGAGAGGTGAAACAGGAAGTACAGAGGAGAGAGAGCACGAGTAGAACACCAACGTAACGGGCAGGGGAGACACGGAATAAACACGAAAGGGGACGAGGGCTCATAAATACATAGAGGGCACACAGGGGGAAGAGAGAGCACGGGGAGAACTTAGACATAATGGGCAGGGGAAGCATGGAATAAAACATAAGGAGAGACGAGGGCTCACAGATACACAGAGGGGCACACAGGGAGACATGAAGGGCAAGGGATCAAAACTAGAAGCCATAGAATAAATCACACACAAGTACAATAATACGAAAATCACAAAGAACTAAAAACGCTGGGTCAGGAGACCCAGGACCGTGACAATAACTATGCATGTGACAAATAAAGAACCTTGACCTTGACCTTTGGTGGTTTACAACACCAGCTTTCTGCCATCTATCCAGTTTTGAGATCCTTCCCAAATGCCTTAACGCCCACTCACATCCTGGGCCATCTGACCTCAGGAAATCACATGATAGGGTGGGGCTAGGTTTCACAATGAGCTCACCTGAAACCTTGGCTGACTGTGACCTACACCCGTTTTCACACCTTGGCTCATGTGATTAGGTAGAGGATCATTAGGGGGTCCTTTTGTCCCTCTCAGGGGGATTATCCCACAGGGCTTAAATCTGGGACTCCCCATCATTTGACCCTAGAACTGAAGAAGCTTCTCGGATGAGAGGTGAAACGTCTTCAAGCAACTTAAAGAAGTCCAGACGGTTTTCTTTCCAAGCTCCTCAGACAACAGGGTAACACAGCTGGGCCTAATCTGACATAACAAGACAGGGAAGAAGCAATACACTAACACAGGATACAGCTCTATCAAAATAAAACAGGAAACATGAGACAGAGGGTAAGACGCAAACTTTACACTGTGATCAGTGAAGAACAGACATGAGAACACAACTAACTTGACATGACACATGGAACACAGGGGAGGCACAGTAACAAAACTAACAAATATAACCGGGGCATAACTAAGGAACCTCGAAATACAAATGACCGTACCAAAAATGATACCAAATCAAAGATAATTCAAAATCAGAAACTGTCATAAACACTGGGTCCCCAGACTCAGGACCATGACACAGCCACTATAAAACTTGTGATTTTATAAAATATGATGCAATGCTGTCGATTAAATCAAGTATTAAGTGCTTAAAATAAACTCAATCTAAACATCTGCAACAGTAATATTAATCCATATAACACTGATGGTAACACCTTGCTGCAAAATAATAAAGATAGAAAATAAGTACTTTTACTTTTGATCATTTATGGAAAATAAATTTATTGTAGCCATTATCTAACTCTCTGTGAATAGTACTCATGGTCATTGATCAATGGTCATATTAATAATAATGAAAGTGAGCTTGAAACTCATTGTTAGCTAGTGATCTGATCCTAGTTTTAGTCATTGTGCATCTGGACCATGTATAAATCCAGGCATTTTTCCTACTGAAAATGCAAATGATTTTTTGTGATTTGGCACTATATAAATAAAACTGAATCAAATTGAACTGAAAACACTGCATCCAGAACAACAAAAACAACTTTCTAGGAAACCCTTCCCTAGTTTATTGACCATGAATCAAAACTAATAAACTGATGTTTTCTTTGAAGTTATTTTGGTCCCTGTTGGTTTCTTCTTCAGTGTGCATCACCCGTCCCTGAAGCAATAAATCATTCCAACTTATACTGCTACCTCAAGCCTCGACCATAGGTACAATATCCTATTTTTGGACATCTGTGTTTGGTTTATGCCTCATGTAAAAGAGCTTTCTGTCATACTGTTAGGTTGTCTGAACATAAATCTTGTCCAAATGTATATAAAGTCTCTGAATGTTGATCTAGGAAAACCTGTAGGCTTATATTAACTTTACAAACCTTTCCAAAATGATCTATTTTCTATCTATTTTTGAATATTTTGCATCTGGTGATCTCTTTTAGTCAAATCTGTCATGATCCTGGGTCTTTTGACCCAGCATTTTGAGTTTTAGTTTATGTTTAAGCCCTTCAGGTTTTCTAAGTTAATTTTTCATCATGCCTAGGTTGTTATAGTTCTTTGTTATTAGATTCCCCTTGTGTCTTCCACCCATGTTAAGTCTCCCTTGCCCTTCATGTGTTTCATGTCTGTGTCTTACGTTGTCTAGTTCAGGTTGTCATGTCAGCGTCTTATGTTTCCTGTTTTATTTTGAAGAGGTCTGGTGTTCCTGTGTTCCACTGTGACGTCGTTATGTTCATGTGTGTCAGCCATGTGTTCCCACTTCTCTCATTAGCCTCCTGTGTGTATTTAGTCTGTGCGTTCTCATTCAGTCTTTGTCGGATCGTCTGTGTTGTTCCCATGCCAAGTCCTGCGTTCAGGTTTTCATATATATATATGCCCGCCCAGCAGTCCTCCCTGTGTTCCAGAGGCTCAGGAGAGTTCAGTCCACAACCATCATCTCCACCATTACTACTGCATGCATTTCAGTCTATAGCTCAGTCATTAGTTCTGTTAGCAGCCCAGTCCATAGTTCATTTTCCTGTGTTTCCGTTAGCTCAGCCATCTCCCCAGTGTTCAGCTCCGTCATTTGTTCCACCACCCGCTCAGCCTTCTGTTCAGCCAGTGGTCTCTGCCCCTACTGGTCCTGCATCTGCGTCAGCTGGAGGGCCCGAGGAGCCTGTCTAGCCACCTGCAAGGCCCGAGGAGCCCGTCCAGCTACCTGCCACGCCACCTGCGGCTCCGTCGCCTGGTCCAGCTTCTGCACCGCCTGGTCCAGCTTCTGCACCTCGGAATCGCCAACCACTTTCCGGGCCACCAGCTGGACGTCGCTGCCGTCCGCACGGTCGGCTGCCAGAACTGTTTCCACACCGCTGCCATCCGCACGGTCGGCTGCCAGAACTGTTTAGACTCTGGTGCTGCTGTCCTCCGGGTTGGCCCACTGAACTGAGCTTTGGACTGTCCCCTGTGCTTCTGGTGGACATTTTGTTTTGGACTTTGTTTGGACTTTAGTCTGTGCGTTCTCATTCAGTCTTTGTCGGGTCGTCTGTGTTGTTCCCATGCCAAGTCCTGCGTTCAGGTTTTCATATATATATGCTCATCATCATTGCCATGTTTAGAGTTTTGTTTGTTTTTCTGTTTGCCAGGGTTTTTCATAGTTCGTGCTTCCTTTCTAGTTTACCCAGTTTAGGTTATTGCTTAGTTTGCATTGTTTTTGCCCTTTTATTTTGTACTTTTCTGTCTGCCTTAATAAACAGCTAATCATCAGTTAAGTTTGAGTTTTAGAATGTCTGTACCTGGGTCCACTCTTCACACTCCACGCAGTTTGCCTCGGCAAACTGTGACAAAATCTATGCGTCTAAAACTTTAAAAGACGTTGATTTAACGTGGCTGATAACAGTCTTTGGTGTATCTAATCGGTTATGTATAAGCTTAGATTTAATATTCACGCTGTTGATTGAAGACAAGGTTCTATCTATTCCAATCCCATTATTCTTGCCAACAATGTTATTTTAAATGAGTAAACGGCAGATGGAAGGTAGTGAACTTCTGACATCTTTCCTTACCTGCATGTGGCTTGGTGGAACCTCCTTCCTTTCAGGAAGCACTTATTTGGCGACTCATTGCATTCACAGGAGCACTTTGTCTTGTTGAGAGGCTGATGTCTTGGGCATGTCTTGCTGCATGTGCACTGACAGGTCTCCTTGTTGAATACATGGCAGGATAGGCTAGGTGGCAAGTTGCAAACACACTGGCAGGTATTGCGATTCAAGTGATGGTTAGGACCACAGTCTTGAGTTTGGTGGCACACACACTGACAACTTTCCACGTCCAGTTTCTTATTGGGGCCACATAAATCTGCTGAGAATATGTCTGTAGAGTTGGAAGAAAGAGAGACACTGATGAAGTTGGTTACTTAAACTTAGCATGAACTACATAGATCAGCACAAACTGATGGCCAAACATTCTACTTCAGGATTTTCTGGTACAGAGCAGAATTACTTTCTCACACAGATCCAGGTAGAATAGAATAGATTGAATAGAATTTTTTTTCCATTAATAGATTTCCATTAAATACACTGCAGGGTCCTGGCCTGACGAGGTAGCTCTTCTGTGTTGTGCCATCCGCTTCGCCAGAGGTTGTTTGGTTTCCCCGCTGTATAAATCCTGGCAATCCTCCTGGCAATTAACAGTGTACACTATATTACTCTGTTTGTGTCGGGGGACCCGATCCTTGGGGTGGACCAATTTTTGGCGCAGCGTGCTTTGGGGTTTAAAAGCCACAGAGACCTGGTGTTTAGAAAAAATGCGTCTCAACTGTTCCGATACTCCTGACACATACGGGATCACTACAGATTTTCTCTTAGGCAACGGTTGTCCATTTTTACAAGAAAAGGGAAAAGCCATCTCTGAATCGAGGAGGGGGCTTAAGGGTACATCTTTCTAGTGATGGGATTTCCGGCTCTTTTTAGAGAACCAGCTCTTTCGGCTCCGAACCGGCTCTTGAGGTTGTTTTGTTGCTTTAATTAATTTATTATTAACAATAATATAAAAATATGGAAAAGGAATTACTGATGTAAAAAAAAGTGGTTTTATTTATATATGCTTAAATATAAATATATGCAGTGGCCCGTAGAGACAAAGCACGTACAAACTCCAAAACACATTTCTAGCGTTAACTGAACTTCCAAAACAGAGCTACTATACAATTGAAAGCATATGTATATTGTTTGTGTATTTATACACAAGCACTCATATATATATTCAAATGATTTTAAAAAAAAAAGTTAATTTACCTGTTACTACCACACACCAAATCCGGTCGTTGGTACTTGCTGGCTTGTGTAGCCACTAGGTAACAAAAGCTCAACACTGCGCTCTAGCATCCTGGAGCACTTCTGTTGTCTTTTGTACATGTTTTGGAGTTTTTACGTGTTTTGACTCTAGGGTACCGTAAATATACTTTTATTTATTCACTCCACATAAAATGTAATAAAGAAATCATATAATACAAAAACCAACTATTCACATTTCAGCTTTTAAATATTTAAATTTTCAGCTTTTTCCTTTTACAAATTTAAAGTGAAACAACACAAAACACTGCAAACCACAACACAATTAAATAGAAATTACAATATGAAAACAAAAAGAAGATGCACATTCTCTGTCATATGGGCCTGCATGAATAAACTTTCTGAATCCTTTATCATCTACAACTGAAAATAGTTGTGGATGATTACTATACCTTTATAATGTGACGTTGTTGTCCCTGGCTCTCTTTCTCTCTCTCTCTCCCTCCCGCTCTGTTCCTGTGCTACTGCCAGTGTAACTACTGCCCCTCCCCCCTTTTCCCACCGACACATCACTATTCCTCACCCATACAAATCATTGAATTCAGATGTTCTAATCACTTACATGGCCACAGGTGCATAAAATCAAGCACCTAGGCATGTAGACTGCTTCTACAAACATCTTTGAAAGAATGGATCGCTCTCAGGAGCTCAGTGAATTCATGAGTTGTTTCGTGATAAGATGCCACCAGCAACATAAGTCCAGTCGTAAAACTTCTTTGCTACAAAACATTTCAGTCAATTGTTAGTGGTATTATAGCAAAGTGGAAGCAACTGCGAACAACAGCAACTCAGCCATGATGTGATAGGTTCGTTAAAATCACAGAGCGGGATGCCAAGGGGCTGGCCAATTTTCTTACACCAAATCATAACAGACCTCCAAACTTCATATGGCCTTCAAATTAGTTATAGAACAGTGCACTGAAAACTTCATGGAATGGGTTTCCATGGCCATGAAGCTGCATCTAACTCTTACCCAATGCAATGCAAAGCATCGGCTGCATGGCATGAAGCATGGCGACACCGTACTCTAGAGCAGTGTAGTGATGGATCACGCTTCCTTGTCTGGTTATCCAATGGATGAGTCTGGGTGTGGTAGTTGTTAGGTTTAATGTATGTGTTGTAGGTTTCCATTTAAAAAGCTAGAATGCTTCTGTTTGCTCTCTATGTAACCCACACATATGAGTACGTGGATTATTATACCTTTCTAATGTGACGTTGTTGTCCCTGGCTCTCTTTCTCTCTCTCCCTCCCGCTCTGTTCCTGTGCTACTGCGAGTTTAACTACCGCCCCTCCCCCCTCTTCCCAGCGCAAAGCACAAGGCTCGCATGCAGAGTGAAGCGGAAAAAAAGTGCGAGAGGGAGGGTGAGAGAAAGAAAGAAAAAAAAACAACAACCCACGGCTCGCGATGAGGAGCTGGCTTGCGTCGTTCACGTCAAAGGTCCCGCTCTAAGAGCCATTCCGTTCGCGACCAACACATCACTACATCTTTCGCCATCTTACAATGCTGTGATTGCAGCCATTCTCCAACTCTCTGTGAATGGTACTCATGGCCATTGATCAGTGGTCTTTGATCAATGGTCATGAGAATTTGCATAATGATGAAGGAACTGACTTCCCAGCCCATTGTTCCTTCAGTGGGCTGGTTTCAGTCATAATGCAAATGCACTGTTTACAAGGTTGGATGAAACCTGCAGTCAGCTGAGACTGAAGAAGTCACTTGGATGAGTGACGAAACGTTTCTCCCACTGAAAACGCTACGTTCAGATGAACAGAATCAACTTTTGGAGATTTACTTACCTGGATGATTGAGCATGCATCAAATAATAAATTGTGTTTAATGATGACTTAAATGTGATATATATGCAAAAAAAAAAAAAAGAAGAAAGAAGACAAAAACTATCAAATCAGAAATGGGACAGAAGCTTTTACATCACATGGGACAACACAGTGAAGAGCAACTACCTGAACTGTGCTCCCATCGAGGTCGATTATTTTGTTAATAGTATTACATGTCATTGCGTATGACTCTGAATACTGTGACACCTCTTAAAAAAATCAAAAGTACTTGACTCTCTAGTATAACTCTCAAACATGCCCCTTAAAGCAGATGAACTATAAGCTAGAGAGGAAAGGGTGTCTCACTAATTTAGAAAATCTTCATTTAACCTGGAAAATGAGTTTGCTACTCCACAAGAAAAAAAGCTGCAGTAATTAAACCATTGCTTAAAAACCATCTAAGCTAATTATAGGTCAACATATAGACTCTAAAACAGCTAACTCATTATCTGCAGAAAAGTGGTTAATTTGCAGTTTCAGTAAGGTTTCAGTACTCATCACAGTACAGAGACAGCGTTAGTGAAAGTTACAAATGATCTGTTTATGGCCTCTATGAACTCATCTCTGTGCTTCACCTGACCTCAGTGCAGTGTTCTATACTGCTGACCATAATATTTTATTACAAAGATTAGAGCATACACTAGGAATTAAAGGTACTGAGCTGCAGTGGTTTGAATCACATCTATCCTAATAGACTCCAATTTGTTCATGTAAATGGTGAGTCCTCCTCACAGACTGAAGTTAATTATTTAACAAATTTAACATTCTGCTCCTCACATACAAGGTCTTAAAACAATCAGGCCCTTAACCTTGTACCATACCATCCTATTAGAGCACTTTACTATACAGTATAAAGCACCTTGAGATGACTGTTGTTGTGATTTAGCACCAGAGATGGGCAGTAATGCGTTACTGTAATCTGATTACTTTTTTCAAGTAACGCGTAAAGTAAGGGATTACTATTGCAAAAACGGTAATTAGATTACCGTTACTTTCCCGTAGGAACGCTGCGTTACTGCGTTACTAAAACCGTGATTTTTTTGCGAGAATGTCTCATGACAGTGACGTAAGCGAGTGCGACGTTGGTGACAACAGCTGTGTGCAGCTCAACAATGGATCACATATCGATTGTGGGAGAGAGTATGAGCGTGCAGCGTTTAAAGCGCGGAAGTACTGACCTTACTTTGAGTTTGATTCCATAAAAAGTGACAAAAAATATTAGCGTCTGCTGTGCGTGGGAAGAAAACTTCTTTTTACAGCGAAAAAAAGCCCTAAACAAGAACAAAGTGCGCAACGACGTAATGGGAAATTCACAGAGAAACTTGCGGATTCTTCAACTGACCGCTGCGCACACCTGCACCAGGGCAAACCACTCTGCACACATACATAAAAAAAGACATCCTCATTATTATGAGTGAATAGTGTTATCATGTAAGGTTACTCTGAATTTCCTCTAATAGTTTTATCTAATCTAATTGAATCTCTCTACTCTAACCTTAAATACCAACAATAATATTTCACAGCCCAAAGGCTTCATTATAGTCATTAGATTTCTAAACAAGGCTACAATACAGTCAACTCACAATAACTTACATGACATGAAAGAGGTTGTATAGGAATTTTGGTGTTGTAGTTTACCTGCACTATAAAGCCTAGCTTTCTGCCATGAACCTGGCTGCAGATGAAAATGAAACTTGTCTTTTCGATTCTAGAACTTTGCAACTGGTCTCATAGAAACTGCTAATTTGTCCTTTTTTCAGTTTATTGACTTTGTTGAATTTTTTGGTCTCAGTTGAATTTGCTTGTGTTGTTGTACATGTAGTGTTTTGTCAGTGACACCACTTTTGTAATTTTGCTCCGTACCCTGTGTCCAATTATTATGTGATTAAAATACATGCTTTCAATAGGTATTTTCAAAAGTACTGCATGAACTGTTTAGATATTACAGCTGTATTTACATATTGTTCCCATTTTTAAAGGTTCAACAGTCACTGCACAACATATTGTAAGGATTGTTATTGATGCTTGGATGAAAATCTATTTCACTTATTGTTTGGCTGAAGTCTACAACCCTGTGCCATCACAAATGCAGTATCTCCTCCATTGAGACACTGCCAGGCCTTTGCAGTCTGCCATAGTGTCAAGTACTACCCAGTGGGGTCCAAACCCTTTTCTAGGTCTCCGCAAAATAAACTGGACAAGCTGAGAGCCAGGATTACAACACAATGAGAAATAAGAGAGCTCTAATTTTCACTGAGACCTGGCTTTCAGAAAAAGTTCCAAGACTGCCGTTCAGATACAAATTCACTCCGTAACTTAAGTACATGCCACACAGAAACAACTATTGTCACGGCTGTGGCAGCAGTCGTGTGGTGTAGTGAAGGAAGGACCCAAACTGCTGGCACTGGCTGTGATGCGAGTAAGCTTTATTGCAGAAGGTGAACACAACAAAAGCAAGGGCAAAACTAAAACATAACCTAAACTGGGAACAGCTAAAGAACAAACCTAAAATCATACAAACACGGGATGAAGAGCAGAAATGGCACAGAGGATGTTGGGCAGAGAGACACAGAAATTACACTAGGCTACACAGACGACTTGGCTGAGGTGTCCTGTGGGAGCAACACCAGAGCTGGTGATACCACAAAGTAAGCAAACTGATCAGGAAGACTTTATTGTTGGCTGCAAACTGGAAACCTTTGGAGATGTTTCCAAAGGTTCTGGCTCTGTTTCCTCAAGGACAGATTATTTTAGATCATGTTCAATAGTTTTTTACAATATATTTATCATATCTTCATCATATATATATCGTACATATATCATATATATATGTTATATATCATATAACACTTTTGTTATTGTGACGAAAGAATTTCCCAAATATTTGATAAATGAATTATTTTCTATCTCATCTTAAAGTCCTGGCAGAGTATCTCAACGGGGGAGATACGCATTTATGATAGCACAGGGTTGTAGACTTCAGTCAAACAATGAATGAAAAAGATTTTCATCCAAGAATCGTGGCTCAGGGGGTTGGGAAGCGTATCTGTAACCGGAAGGTCGCCGGTTCGATCCCTGGGCTTTCTGTCCTGGTCGTTGTGTCCTTGGGCAAGACACTTTACTCTACTGGTGTTGGCCAGAGGGGCCGATGGCGCAATATGGCAGCCTCGCCTCTGTCAGTCTGTCCCAGGGCAGCTGTGGCTACAACTGTAGCTTCCTCCACCAGTGTATGAATGCGAGAGTGAATGAATAGTGGCATTGTAAAGTGCTTTGGGTGCCTTGAAAAGCGCTATATAAATCCATTATTATTAAAAACCTTTAAAATGGGAACAATGTGTAAATAACTGTAATTCCTAAACAGTTCATGCTGTACTTTTGAAAATACCCTTAAGCCACTGTGGGCATGTAGCTCTTGTAGCCTTTTGAAAAAGGCTACATCAAGGCTAACAAGGCTTTATCTATCCATGATGCCAGATGACTCACAACAATTAGTTTTACTGTAGGTACATGTTAAAGACATAATGATAGGTTTGTAGCTTGAACCTATTCACTGGAACGTTGAAGGCAATATAATTACACATCAAAAGAGGGTAGTCTCACCCTAGATAACACGGTGAGGAAGTCCAGCAGTTAAAGCACTTAGACTAGAACAGACGTAGCTACGTTAATCCTACCATAAAACAATAAGACAAGGTACGACCTCTCTCGTGCTCCCAGAGTGCTCTCTAATACACACAAAGTTTGCAGACTATCACTACACAATTGATTATACACCTCTAAGCATATATGGTTAAATATTTCTAAGCATAAATGACAATCAACAATACAAAACCTAACACATAAATTCTAAATTCAGATAAAAATTAGGTTATTGTACTTGGTACTAAACATTTTAAAAACATGGTATCTAACTAGATTCTTACTCTGGATGGCATTACGGTCTTTTTTGACCAGCATATGTCCTTCAATGTACACAACAAATATGCATATCTCTAAAATTAGAAACATTTTCTTCAGAGCCATAATGAAAAACTAGTTTATGCATTTATTACTTCTAGGCTGGACTGTTGAACAGTAGCTGATTTAATTAGAGTACTTTAATTTCACATGAATTCGGTGATGAGGTTTGATTTTAAGTAGTGCAACTACATGCAAAATTAAGAACCCCACAGTACCATTAACACTGCTTAGTACTGCAGATTTAACTTTGTGGAAGCAGATGATAATCTTATGCCTACTGCATGCCTGTCACCAGCTATAATTGTTGTTTTTCTTACTCTCTCTTTTTTTTTTTTCAAAATTGCTTGGGTAAAATAACCAACTGTAACTTTGCAGTATTTTCTTAAAAAATGAAAAAAAAAGATACACTCACCAGTGTGCTGCTGGGAGGGCTTTGTAGGGAACACTAGTGGAGGAAGAGGATTGACATGCATACTGGCAGTGATACTGATGCACCTACATTGCCTGTTGCTCCAGGTTTGACCAAGAGGACACGTCCTGTTGGCTAATGGACACCTTCAATAGACGGAGACAAAAAAGATTGATAGTACTTAGTTAATCCACATGTTCTGACATTTTGTTTCCTTTTTTCTGTGTTAGGCAATATAGATGTGCTCACTGGTTCACTCAGAATGCAGCAAAATGCAGCATCAAAAGAAAAGCCCATCACACAAACCATTGTGCAAGGTCTTTCTGCACCTTTGTGCTAGCAATATGCAAGAAAATCCTGAATTTAATTTTCTTGAATATATTAAATGACTTAATTCAACCTTATGTATTTTATATGATCATCAGTGATGAGCAGTCCTAAAACATTTTTAATGAGAGTGCCTTTGTTTATTTGTTCTCCCAAGTCTGGGTAATTGGTCAAGAGGAAAATAATAATTTGGACACGCATTATGTGTATATATGGACAGAGAAGAGACAGATTATGATGGAAACGTCATGGATTTAATTATTATAACAAATACATTCCTCCTAATAGATGGTTTATGCTTTTTCAGTGCTGGGGAAAAGTATTTGTATATTTATCACTCTAATAAATGTGTAAGATCACCAAAAACATCTTACTATTAGATTGAGATAACCCAAGTAAATATGAAATACAGTTTGTAAATGATGAAATACACCTTGACTTGGTCCCTAATGCTCAATGTAGCTCCTCTGTCGTAATTCCACCCCCTTCTCACTTCCTCTCTGTTTTTCAACTTCTGTCTTTAATTGATATGCTGATCTCATCCACAAATCAAAGCCTTCTACCTGCCAGTTTGATCCTATCCCCACTGTCCTTGTCAAAGCCAGTTTACCCTCTCTCCTTCCCCTCATATCTGCTATTATTCACTCTTCACTCACCACTGGAACTGTTCCTGCTTCTTTCAAAGTTGCCGCCATTACCCCAATCCTGAAAAAAACAGGTCTAGATCCCAACAACTTTAACAATTTTTGTCCTATCTCCAATCTACCATTCCTCTCAAAATTCTTGAAAAAATAGTTGCTTCACAAGTCCATCTACACCTAACTGATAATAACCTTTACAAACAGTTCCAGTCTGGTTTCCGTCCTCTGCATAGCACCGAAACTGCTCTTATAAAAATAACAAATGATCTTCTTATGGCAGCTGATTCTGGTCTCCTCTCCATCCTTATTCTCCTTGATCTGAGTGAAGCCTTTGACACCATCTGTCATCCCATTCTTCTTAGCAGATTAGCTTCTATTGGTCTCTGTCATACTTCATTAGCCTGCTTTAAATCATACTTGTCTGACCGCACTCAGTTCATTCAATTAAAATCCTTCACTTCTCAGCCTTCTCCTCTATTTACTAGGGTGCCCCAGGGATCTGTCCTCGGGCCCCTCCTTTTCATCCTTTACCTTCTTCCACTCGGACACATTTTTCATAAGTATAACATTCAGTTCCACTGCTATGCCGATGACACCCAGATTTACCTCTCTAAGTTTCGCATCCATTTTAAAATAATCCTTTATACATTTAAGGCTATTCATTCTCTCTCTCCACCATACCTCTCTGATTTAGTACAGATGAACTTCACATCTGTGAAGTTCATCTGTACTAAAGAAGAGAAGATGAAGATGTGAGGCACCGGCCTCACATCTTCATCTTCTCTTTCTCTATCTGTTCCTTCCGCTCATCTGATTACAATGGGGAGCAGGGCTTTTAGTTGCTCTGCCCCTCGACTTTGGAATTCCTTACCCCCTGACCTCAGAAATATTAGTTCATTCCCTCTTTTTAAGTCCACCCTCAAAACTCATCTGTTTTAAATTGCTTATGTTTAAACCTCTGTATGCTCTTAACTTTTATCTGTTATTCTTATTATTGTGTATATTTCCAGTTTTTGTGTTTTTATTTGTTGTACAGTGTCCTTGGGTGCTTTGAAAGGTGCTATTTTTAAATAAAATGTATTATTATTATTATTATTATTATTATTATTATTATTATTGTTGTTGTTGTTGTTGTTGTTGTTGTTGTTGTTGTTGTTGTTGTCGTTGTTGTGTGGATGCTTTAAGGCATCCACACTATTGAGTTCCTGTTTCTCTTTATTCTTTATCCTTTATTGTTCAAGTTGCTGCTTTCTTTGCCGCTTAACTACTCCCTCAGTTTTCAGCCGTTTTTCACCGTTCAAACTCTCAACTGTTCTGCTCTTTCTGCTAATGCTTGCTATGACTTTTGGTACTTATTACTATTATACTTTTTTAACTTTTTAACTTCCAAAATTCTGCTAAAACTTGCTTGATTTTGAAACTTAACTACATCCTCATACTTTCACGTAGAAACGCCATTCAAACTTTAAAACGTTCTCAAATTATTGGGCTATCCATGTACGATTCAGCTTTTTCATATCTGTTACCGTTTTAATTTAATGCCTCTTCAAGTTTTCAGTTGCAGCTTTGTGATTTTTCAGAAAATACATGCGTCGTTATGGTTGCTATGCAATTAACTTAGAGTGGACACTTGAGCTTTTTGAATTTTCTCTTCATGTCCGAACAACTTCTTGCTACTCGCTCAATTTCTACTCAAACCCCACAAATTATACATCAAAACGTAGGTATTTTTGCTGGCTTTCAGAAAATGTCACTATCATTGTTGTGGGAGTTACAGGTTTTTGCAAATCTCCTCAGAGCAACACAAAGTCTGAATACTCTCCATAGACGGTCAATGGAGAGCTTGTTCAAAATCAGCGCTGGAATTCTCTAATGAGACGCATTTTCAAATCGTCATATCTCCTTAACGAAGCAAAGTTAAGACATGAAGCTTGTCTTGTGCCAATATATCTTCAGACACTCCTGAAGACACTCACAATTCAAGAATTTTTCATTAACCTTTTATCATTTGGCCATGAACTCTCTCTGTGCCTGTGTGCGTGTAAAGGGCTGCACCAGGTGCAGCTGTTTAGGGGGGTAACAGGCAGCCTCTCTGATCAGTGGATTCAAATTGAGCAGCTCCAGGCTGTTTGACTGACCTGGAAACGTAGGTTGTGTCCAAATTCATGGGCTGCATCCTCCCGAGGACCCGGCCTTCGCGGTCTATGTGGGCCGGGTCCTCAGAAGGTCGGGTAGGCCGGAAGTAAATGGCTGGTGAAATTGGACGGTCTAGCCTTCTGATTAGCGTCACCGCTGTCTCGGCGAGTTTAATAAACTCGGTCGTCTGCTCCTTGCTATCTAAAATATAACAGGACACTGGCGTAAATTCTCGGCCGTCTCATACTTCTGTTTAATCAGTTTTCTGTTTGACGTTTAGTCAGCTGTGTAAAAACCAAGGAGGAACCCACCTAAAGTTTTATTTTATCTAATCTAATCTAATAACTTTAATCGCAGCCAAACCGATTTACTCACAAACAAACAAAACACTGAAAAAAGCCCAACAATAAATTTTTTAGGTTGTCTAAGTGACTTATATATTACGTTTAACCCGAGTAGCGAAAGTCTGCAGTGATCTGAAAATGATGTGCTGGGAGTTGTGCCGTTCTCGGCGGCTTCAGTGACTCTCGGGCTCCCGGCTAGCTATCGAGCTGGTGGGTAGCAGACATCTCCGAAAACGTCGAAGCACTTTTGCTAATATGCAATATCTTGATAAACCGAGCAGATATTTGATGTTTACACAGCTACTTTCTACCCTGAAAATATGTTAAAAGTTTATTTTGTGACCCAGAAATAGTAGTATGAGTAATTTTAAAACTTAGTAGTGACCACCATTGTTGGAAACTGGAGTTTGGCTCGGCTGCGCTATGAATTCTGGGATATGGTGGGCCACAAAGGACACACCCGACCATCCTTCAAATTCGGGGAAAAGGAGGACGCATTTGTCGGCTGCATTCGGAGGAGTCTACGAATTTGGACAGCCTTTGGCGCGTCGCTGTGACGTTGGTTTACAAATGCGGCCTCAGGAGGATGCAGCCCATGAATTTGGACACGACATTAGAAGAAACACTATTAACAACCCCTATTCACATCCTCTCTATCTCTCTGTGTTTGCGTGTGTGTGTGTGAGTATGAGAGTGAGAGAGAGAGAGACCGTTTTTAGGCCGCATCTCATTAGTGGATTCAAATTAAATATATTCAGACTGGTTGACTGGCATAGATCCTGTATGTGTGTGTGTCTCTCTGTACATGTATTTCCATATGTGCCCATAGCTCTAATTTTGCGTATCTGCTGGCTGTTTTTCTAAAGTTTGTGAAAATTTGTTTTAGTTAAACAATAAGTAGTTTTGAGGAAAATCCACCTTGTTAAGCTGGTAATATTTGTTTTCCAATATTTCTATTTAAGTTATTAATATTCTGCTAACTCATAGTATTTCTGCTATCACATAGTATTTCGGGTATTTTTTAGTATTTATGGTAAATCATAGTGTTTTTTCTAAATCATAGTATTTCTGCTAAATATAGTATTTCTAATAAATATAGTATTTCTGCCAAATCATAGTATTTCTGCCAAATTATAGTTTTTCTGTTAAAATATCATGTCTTTCTTAAGTCACAATATTTTTGCTAAGATGTTATGTTTGGGGTTTTTTTGGGGGGTTTTTTTTTTGCTTTTTTTCTTGCCTGTCCCGTTTGGCTCTTTTGCCATCAGAATTATTGTCTAAAGGCAAAGAAAGATGCCCAACAGATTTACTTTACCAAATTGACCATCCCAGCCTTACTGTAATTGTCCATTTGATTCACCTTTTATTGTTTATTTTATTTTCACTTACTGAATACGGGACAGACTTGACTGGGGGAAAGAAGGGGAGAAAGAAAGAGGGAAAGAGAAACAGCTGAGAAGAGGGACGGGGGAGAAGGGCAAAAGAACTAAGATGTTATGTTAATGCTCCATGTCAGAAATATTTTGCAGAAAGCCCATCTCGCTGTCTATGTTAGGAAGGGGTGCAGCTGTATTGACAGGAACAACTACACAGCCTGACAAAGCAGACAGAAGCAGCATCTCTGATTGGTGGATTCAAATTGGGCAGATCCAAGCTGTCATAGATACAGTTGAAAATATAAAGCTGAAAAAAGCTGATGTCAGTATTTGAAAAAGGTTTTGAACTTGTAATAACTTCACAGAAGCACTGTGTTTGTGTGTGTGTGTCAAAGTCAAAGTCAACTTTATTGTCAATTCTGCCACATGTACAGGACATACAGAGAATAGAAACTTCGTTACTCTCAATCCCTAGATAAAATAGAAAATGAACATTTAAATATAAGAGTGATTAAAAATGCAAGTAAAAATTTTTAAAGTAAAAAAAATTAAATAATATAATACAATTTTACATATAACAAGAAAGCTATACAATATACAATATAAGGGTAAATGACATTGAGTGCAAACCAGGCAGAGTAGTGCAAATAGGCAAATAGTGCAAATGGAGATTTGGTAATGTACGGTATGAGATAGTGTAACACAAAGTTAATGTGTGTGTGTGTGTGTGTGTGTGTGTGTGTGTGTGTGTGTGTGTGTGTGTGTGTGTGAGTGAGTGAGTGAGTGAGTGAGAGAGAGAGAGAGAGAGAGAGAGAGAGAGAGAGAGAGAGAGAGAGAGACCCTTTCTTGGCAAAATCTCATTGTAGGATTCAAATTGAATATATTCAGACTGGGTGACTGGCAGAGATCCTGTGTGTGTGTGTGTGTGTGTGTGTGTGTGTGTGTGTGTGTGTGTGTGTGTGTGTGTGTGTGTGTGTGTGTCTCTGTGCACTTGCTTTTCCATATGTGTCCATATTTGTAATTGTGTGTATTTGTTGGCTGTTCTTTCTTGTTTTTGTTTTTTTGTTTTTTTTTTTTTTATTTCTGCTCATTTGTCACAGGTGAACAACAATTAGTTTTGAGGGAACTTAACCATGTTCAGCTTTTTTCAGCTGGTCATTTTGCTTTTCCAGTATTTCCAAGTGAGTTATTACTTTCTGCTAAATCATAGTATTTGTTCTAAATCATATTAATTCAGCTATATCATAGTATTTCTGCCAAATCATAGTGTTTCTACTAAATTATAGTTGTTGTTTTTTTTTTTTACTAAATATAGTATTTCTGCTAAATCATGGTATGTTATAATATTTGTGCCAAATCATAGTTTGTCTGCCAAATTGCAGCATTTCGGCTAAATCACAGTATTTCTGCTGAATCAGAGTATTTCAGCTATATTGTAGTATTTTCCTAAATCATAGTATTTCTGTAATGTTTAAGTATTTTTGCTAAATATAGTATTTCTGTTATCTTATAGTATTTCTCCTAAATTCTTGTATTTCTGAGAAGTTACCATGTTCCTGCTAAGTTACAATATTTACAATATAACTTCTGCTCTTTTATTGAATATCTGCCAAGAATCATGTTTCTTTTAAGTTATTGCAGTTCTGCTAAGTAATTACATTTTTTGCAAAGTTCTTATGCTTCTGCAAAGTTTTTACACTTTTTGCAACTTTTCAGCTTTTTCAGCTAGTTTTAGCAAACAGCTTCAGCTTTACAGCATCTACACAGCATTTTCACAGGAAATGCCAATTTTTCTATTTTTTATTTCAATATTCTACACAGAATACTCCATAATGACAATGTGGAAAAAGCTTGCTTGAATTTCTTTCAAAGTTATTACAAATAAAAACAAAATATATCATAAATATTAGGGATAGTTGAGTTGGGACATGTGCAAAACAGTGGCATTACTGTACAGTATGTAGTGCATAATGTTGAAGTTCCAGTAGTGAAGGTGAGGTGTCTATGACGTGTTCAGCAGTCTGATGGCCTGGTGGAAGAAGCTGTCTCTCAGTCTGCTGGTTCGGGACCGGATGCTGCAGAACCTCCTTCCTGATGGAAGCAGTCTGAACAGTTTATGGCTGGGGTGACTGGAGTCCTTGATGATCCTCCCCGCTTTCCTCAGGCAGCACTTCCTGTAGATGTCTTGGAGGGAGGGAAGCTCACCTCCAATTATCCGTTCAGAGCACCGCACTACTCGCTGGAGAGCTTTGCAGTTGTAGGTGGTGCTGTTGCCATACCAGGTGGTGATGCATCCAGTGAGGATGCTCTCAATGGCACAGTGATAGAAGGTCCTGAGGATGCGGGGCTCATGCCGAATCTTTTCAGTCTCCTGAGAAAGAAGAGGCGCTACTGCGCCTTCTTCACTGTTTTGTTTATGTGTACTGACCACGTAAGATCCTCAGCCAGATGTACACCAAGGAACCGGAAGCTGCTCACTCTCTCCACAGCAGCGCCGTTGATGGTGATGGGGGTGTGTACTTCTCTGCACCTCCGGAAGTCCACTATCAACTCCTTTGTCTTTGCGACATTGAGGGTGAGATGGTTGTCTTGACACCAGTGGGTCAGGGCGCTGACCTCCTCCCTGTAGGCCGTCTCATCACCATTGGTGATAAGACCCACCACTGTAGTGTCGTCCGCAAACTTCACAATGATGTTGGAGTTGTTAGTGGCTGTGCAGTCGTAGGTGTAGAGTGAGTATAGGAGAGGGCTCAGTACACACCCCTGTGGAGCACCAGTGTTCAGTGTGACGGGGGATGAGGTGATGCTGCCCAGTCTGACCACTTGGCGTCTGTCAGACAGGAAGTTAAGGATCCAGCTGCAGAGGGAGCTGCTCAGTCCTAGATCCTGCAGTTTCCTGTCCAGCTTCGAGGGAACGATGGTATTGAATGCTGAGCTGTAATCTACGAACAGCATTCTCACATACGTGTCTCTCTTCTCCAGGTGTGACAGGGCAGTATGTAGTGTCAGGGCTATGGCATCATCAGTGGACCTGTTGTGGCGGTATGCAAACTGTAGAGGGTCCAGTGAGTCGGGTAGTGCAGAGCAGATGAAGTCCCTGACCAGCTTCTCGAAGCATTTGCTTACGATGGGGGTCAGGGCTACAGGTCGCCAGTCGTTCAATGAGGAGATGGTGGAGGATTTGGGTACAGGGAGGACGGTGGCTATTTTGAAGCAGGCTGGGACTACAGACAGAGAGAGGGAAAGGTTGAAGATGTGCGTGAACACTCCAGCCAGCTGAGCCGCGCATGACTTGAGGACGCGGCCGGGAATCCCGTCCGGACCAGTAGCTTTGCGCGCGTTCACCTTCCTGAAGCACTTCCGCACATCCTCCTCAGACACAGTGTGCGCACTGACGTCATCCGCGGTGCGCACACTGTCCGGTCTCATGGTGTTCGCTGTGTCGAATCTAGCGTAGAATACGTTTAGATCCTCACACAGAGAGGCCGTGGTCTGCGGTGTGCTGGTTTCCCCTCTAAAGTCTGCGATCGTGTTTAGTCCCTGCCACATCCTCCGAGGGTTGTCAAACTGTTGCTCCACCCTGTCCCTGTACTCACGTTTGGCTGCTTTGATCGTCTTCCGGAGTTGGTAATGTGCGTGTTTGTAGTCCGATGTGTTCGCGGAGGCAAAGGCGGTGCTCTGTGCCGCGCGAACATCTCCGTTAATCCAGGGTTTTTGATTTGGGAAGGATTTAACTGTTCTGGATGGGACGACATCTTCCACGCATTTCCTGATAAATCCGCAGACTCAGTCTGTGTACTCATCAATGTCCCTAGCAGCCACGTGAAACATTTCCCAGTCCGCGTGATCAAAACAGTCCCGCAGCGCAGACTCTGATTGGTCCGTCCAACGGTGCACCGCCCTACGGGTTGGAGCTTCCCGTTTCAGCTTCTGCCTATAGGCGGGCAGGAGCAGGATGGAGCGGTGATCTGATTGGCCGAATGGGGCGCGGGGGAGGGCTTTGTACGCATCCCGGAAAGAGGTGTAGCAGTGGTCGAGTAGCCGGTTTCCACGTGTGTTGAAAAGGATGTGTTGGTGGAGTTTTGGTGAGACTTTCTTCAGGTTTCCCTTATTAAAGTCCCCGGCTGTGATAAACGCCGCCTCTGGGTGTGCGGTTTCCTCACTGCTGATCGCGCTGTACAGTTCCCTGAGTGCTCGGTCAGTGTCGGCTTGTGGGGGAATGTAAACAGCCGTAATAATCACTGCTGTAAATTCCCTCGGTAGCCAGAATGGCCGGCACTTAATCATCAGGTACTCCAGGTCCGGTGAGCAGAAGGATTTGACCGGGTGCACGTTCGCATAATCACACCAGCTGTTCTTGATCATGAAACATACACCACCGCCTCTGCTTTTCCCAGTAAGATCCTGTGACCTGTCCGCGCGGTGCACAGAGAACCCCGGTAGTTGTATTGCGGAGTCCGATACCTTGTCCGATAGCCAGGTTTCTGTGAGGCAGATCACGCAGCAGTCCCGCATCTCTCACTGGAATGAGATCCGTGCCCGAAGCTCGCACAGCTTGTTCTCCAGAGACTGCACATTAGCCAGTAATAAACTGGGTAACGGTGGTCTGTTAGTGCGCCGTCTCAGTCGAACCAGAACGCCAGATCTTCTCCCTCTGCGTCGGCGTTTGCGGCCTCCAGGGACAGAGAACAAAGGCGTCTCAGGTGAGATGAATGGGGGGTCTGAAAATGGAGCATCCGTGTTGCAAACCTTGAACTCCGGAAAGTTATAAGAAAGACCGTCTTTTATGTCCAGTAAGGTTTGTCGGTCGTACACAAGGAGACATGTGCTACTCGCGAAAAAATGAAGGAAAAGTAAAATTAAACACAGAAAAAAGCTGTTGCTTGGGGGAACTCGTGACGAGGCTGCCATACTCGGCGCCATCTTAGATCCCCATTTTATTTTATTTTATTTTATTGTTTACTCTATTTAATTAGTAAAATATGTGTACACACACACACACACACACGTAGAAACATATTTAGTATACACATCCAGAAATGCATATACTATTATATATTGTACATATATTTATTAGTTTCAGATGTAGCCATTCTTGTATTTTGCTTGTTTACGTTATTGTATTTTGCACAACTCTGTTGCTTGTGAAGCTCGCACACAAGAATTTCACTCACATGTACTGTACCAATGTACCTGCACATGTGATGTGACAATAAAAGTGATTTGATTTGATTTAAATAGGTAACAGTCTTTGCCATGACTCTCAAAATTGAGCATTATGTTTCCGCAGATCATCTACAACTTGATTTCAGTCTACCTGTGCTAAATTCAGTTAATTACACATGATTTGGAAAGGCACACACCTGTCTTTAAAAGGTCCCATAGTTGACAGTGGATGTCAGAGCATAACCCAAACCATCAAGCTCAAAGACTTGTCAAAATACAATCTGAGATAACATTTTATAAAGCTCTTCTTTCAGCCCTTGGTACTTCTCGAGCTTCTTACTTTCCTTTTTTCTCATGTTGCTTTCACTTGGTATAGCTACATCTATTACTGTGGCTATCTTCTTCTGCTTATCCAACACTAGGTTAGCCATCACCACTTTGCCCATGTGTATCTGGAAGTCCCACAGGATCTTAGCTCAGTCATTCTACACCACTCTGGGGGGCATGTCCCACCTTGGCCTTGGGACTTCCAGGCCATACTTGACATAAATGTTCCTGTATACTATGGCGGCCACTTGATTATGGCATTCCATGTATGCCCTGGTTGCTTGCACCTTACTGTTATCTGCTGGATTGTCTCAGAGGCATCTTTACACAATCTGCACCTTCATCTTATTATCCCATCTGATCACTGGGAGGGCGTAGGTGTTGATTGCCCAGATCTCGTTCTTCCCGTTCATCTGACTCTTCAGGACTTGCCTTACTCTTTGCAAGTATTTGGTGGTTGCAGCTTTCCTATCAGCCTTGCCATGGTTCTCATTTTCCTGTGGGATTCCCAGGTACTTGTAGCTGTCCCCGAAGTCGTACAATCCCCTAAGTTCTACTTTCCCTCTCTTTGTTACCAGTCGACTACACTTCAACAGTCTGAATGACATTCCAATGTCATTGCTATAGATCCTAGTGGTTTGAATCAGTGAATCAATGTCTCATCCACGACTGGCATAAAGTTTGAGGTCATCCATGTACAGGAGGTGGCTGACGCATGCTCAATTCCATAGTCGGTATCTGTAGCCAGTCTTGTCAATGATCTCACTTAAGGGGGTTCATCCCTATGCAGAACAGCAGTACGGACAGAACACCTCCTTGGTAAATCCAGCACTTGATGGTGACTTGTGCAGTTGGCTTGAAGTTGGCCTTGAGTGTTGTTCGCCATATCCCTATTGAGTTCTTGAGTAAGGTTCTTAACGTCCTGTTGATCTTGTGTAGTTCTAGGCATTCCAGGATCCATGGGTGGGGCATTGAGCCATAGGCCTTCTTCTAGTCAATGCAGGTGATGCACAGGTTGGTGAGCCTGGTCTTGCAGTCTTAGGCGACTGCTCTGTCTACCGGGAGCTGGTGGCCCCTTCTGGTGTTCCTGCCAGTTCCTTTCTGTGGCCTGCTCATGTATTGAGCCATGTCCCTGTTCATCTTAGCTGCTATGATGCCTGATCATGTGGTACTGAGGCAGGTTATTGGCTGCTAGTGGGATGGGATCCTTGGGTATTAGGACTGTCTGGCCTTCAGTTAGCTATTCCAGGTGTGTCTCATCTACTAGCAGCTGTTCCATTTGGCACAGTCTGCCACTGTGATGGTTACTGAATCCTGTTCAGGGAGGTTGCTGTAGTCAGCTCTCAGAACCACTAGCCACTGAACACTGTTGTTATGGATTGCATCCTTGTCCCATATGCTCTTCCAGTATTGCTCTGTCTCCAGTCTTGCTAGGACTGATCTCACATTATTCCCCTGCCAATCCAGACTCCACCAGATTATCAGCTCACCTTGTGTGGTAAACAGGCCAGTTTGTTTGCTCTTTCCTTGCTACTTGTTCCTGTGTGATACCATACCTTTTTTTGTCTCCAGTGTTAACCCTGCCAGCCTCAGAAACTATTTCCATGTGCATTCACCAACCTCTGCTGGATGCCATTTATCTCCTGTTGCCTGGCATCCCAACTAAACTGTATGTTTAGTTAGGAGCCACTCCACACAGCCTTCCTGCTCTCACAGGAAGCCTGTGGAAAATGTTGCTAAACTCACCTCCCTCTCCTCCCTCCCAGATATTGCCCAGCTTCTCACTGCCAGTTTCCATTTTCTCTCGTTCTAGTTAATGTAATCCTTGTGTTAAGTCAATCTCTGACTCTTGCCTAAGTAAAGGCTCATTCATGAGTTTTTGTTTGTTTGTTCATCTCTGTAAACATTTGTATCATTGTTTGTAAACATATCATGATTGAATAAAGTCTTTAACTGATTCATGTGCCTAATTTTTTTGCCTGGGTTCTGCATTTGTTTGCAATACCACAGTAATAAACATTACCCTGTATCACAGTATTTCATCAAATTCAAAATAATAATTAAAATAAATTGTACTTCTTCTCAGTTTGACTGTTGGATATGTTTTCTGTGTTCTATTGTGAATAAAACATTTGTTCGTGACATTCAGAACTCTATGCATTCTGTTTTTATTTACATTTTAACACAGCATCCCAATTTCTTTGGGATTGGGGTTGTAAATTATTGTATAATAAGAGACTAAATGGCAAACAGATGCAGAGGCGTTAAGACTGGTGGCAAAACCCTTTTCTGGCTGTAAGGGAAGGTATCAATTTATAATGATGCTACTCCTACATATAATGTAGAACACTTGTAAGCCATTATGTTATAAGTAACTAAATATTGTTATTAATCTTTTAATATTTATGTAACTGAAAATAAACTGAACTGTGAATTACTCTGGAAATCAGATACCTAGTTTGGATTTTTAGAAAATGCCAACAAAAAAATATATTACCCTTGAAAACATTGTACATAGAAACACACATGATCAATTATAAACCACCTGAATGTAAAAATTGTTGATCTGAAATGCCATATTTAGGGGAACCATTGACTTAGACACAGAGATGGACAACAGTGTGTTTGCAGACAGGGAAATTGTTTGAAGTCGTGAAAGCGTCTGGCAGTGAAAAAAGACCCAACATGGTTTCAATTAGAGCTGCAGTGGTTTGGATGCACAAGCACACATACAAAGTATTAGAGGATGAAGTGGAAAGGGAAAGGAAAAGTTTAAGAGAGTGATAGAAAGAGAGAGATAGCTTTCTGGCGTGAGCAGAGGGGACTTCACCTAATGTGAAACATATCTGTGTGCTTCATGTTGATGCATGAGTTTTTGCAGCTATAACCTGTTTAACTTCACTGTCTGCGTTTGTGCACATATATGTGTCTCCATATTTGTACAGAAGAGTTACAACAACCTCCAGACATGAAAACAAATTCACCATCTACTGTTCAAATATTTATGGACTAAATGTAAAAAGTTGGTTAATGGGTTTGAAGTCTAAATATACGTGATTTATATTTTGTTAGTAGATCTTTGGGCAGATCATCATATTATACACTTACTACTTTTTACCTACAAACATAATCTTAACTGTCTTACTTTCCCGAATTTAAATCTAGTCTTGAGGTATAGGAGACATATAACTTCGCCTTCCATATCTGAGCAAGTCATTACTCTCCAATTTGTAGTGTATTAGTGTATTTCAAGCAGACACACACCTGAAGAGGGCTTCTTCCATTTCCTATTTCGATTTAATTCTCACAAGTCCCAGGAAAACTGTTGGCCATCACAAAATGTGTACGCAAGCCAGTTCTGTTCCTATGACCTCATAAATATAAGTGAACAATAATCATTCTAATTCAAAAAATTGAAGGAAAAAAGAAAGAAAAAGAAACATTAAAGTTAAAGTGAAAGAAGAACAAGTTTTCAGACCATTAGAGCAAATATTAGAAAAACTGTGCCCTCCATTCATCTATCCATCCACCCAATCCAGGCTTGGGTTGGGATAGAGGTACCTAGACCTTTGCCACGCCTGCAGTTGTTCTGGAGGGATACTGAGGCACTCCCAAGCCAGCCAAGAGATTTAATCCCTCTTTCCTGGGTCTCCTCCTCCTCCAGAGCATATCTGAAACACTTCACCTACTAGGTGCTCAGGAGTAGTGATATGCGAATCATATCATTCAATACTCGAGAATCACTTTACTGACTCGTGAATCATGATTCACAAGCCCAAATGACTCATTCACTGACTCATCCCTGTTGCTGTTAGCAAACTAATTTCAATAGTAGAAATATATCTAGCTTGTAATTAAAATTGTGCGGAAAAAAACAACAGCCAGTTTCTTAACAGAAACATTTCTGCTCTGAACTGGAAGAAAAAACCCTGAGTAGAAAGTTCACATCAAGACAATAGCAGGATAGACGAGATCTGCAAAGGGTGGTGCGCTCGGCAGAACGCATCATTCAATCAGAGCTCCCTGACCTGCTGTCCATCTACACCAAGCGGTGCAAGTCCAAAGCTAGGAAGATTATGATGGACCTCTCCCATCCCAACAATGGACTCTTCTCACTGTTGAGGTCTGGGAAGCGCTTCCGCTCCCTTAAGGCCAAAACAGAGAGAATGAAGAGGAGCTTCTTCCCCCAGGCTATTCGGGGCCTGAACCAGGTGTAGGACTGGACTCTCCCAAACACGTCACTATAAGACTGGACTCTCACACACGTCACCACACGCACCACCACACATTTCCTATAATCCTATAATTCCTATAATTTATAATCCTTATCTTTATAATCTCTTCTGCTATTTGCACATTCTTTACTGTAAATTCCTAAGTTAATTTGTAAATTTTTGTAGTAAACTGTAAATTGAAAATATTGTAAAACTTTTCTTCTGTCATTTAATGGTCGGGCATTGTACAGCTACAAGCATTTCACCCCCATGTCATACTGTGTATGGTTGTGTGTGTGTGACAAATAAAATTTGAATTTGAATTTGAATTAGCTCCTCAGTTCACAGTAGCATCGCTCTGCTAACAGCACATTTGAGTTACTCACCCCCTCCTTTCCTGTGCTGAATCGTAGCATAAGCGAATCCCTCACTCACTCACCCCCTTCCCTTGCTGTGCTGAATCGTAGCATGAACGAATCAATCACTCACTCACTCACCCCTCCTTTCCTGTGCTGAATCGTAGCATAAGCAAATCTCTCACTCACTCCCCCCCCACCCCCTCCTTTCCTCACAGCTTCTTCTTCTTGGTTGTTAAGGTGCATTACCACCCCCTGTCTCACAGCTCAGTGGACATTTAGATGAGAAAATATATATTTGACACATTTGAGGAAAATACTAATAAAATAAAAATAAAAATAAATAAAATACATTTTCCTTGTAGAAATCTAAATTTTTTTGCTCTTTTTTGCTCTATAAAAATAGTTGTTTTTCTTTTTCAATCATCTTAGCAGTAGGATATACATGAAAAGAGAACCAAATTAAGTTTGAGTGAAAATGTAAATTTTTTGCATTCTCTGGGCAACTGACTCAGTGACTCAAGTGACTCAAAAAACACGATTCATTTTGGTGAGTGACTTATTCAAACTTGTTTCAGTAAAAAGAATCGAATTTATCATCACTACTCAGGAGGTCTCCAGGAGGTCTCAAATGCCTAAACCACCTCTACTGGCTCCTGTTTGACATTGAGGAGTAGCGGCTTTACTGAGTGTCTTTTCTTATTTTTTTTTCAACAAAAATAAGCACATTATAACAAGAATCAGGCAAGACAAAGAAACAGTCAAGATAGTCATTTACCAGCTCATATTTTAAAAAGCCTCGTAAGGCTATGTTAATGCAATTGGGTGATTTTCTTTCATTTCTGCATTGTAATTTGGAATCAAATGGATTTAAGGAAATGGCATTTCTTTATTTCTAAGCCAGAGCTGCTGAAAGTTCATCAAATTTTTTTACGCCAATGGACCATTGTTTTTACAGCAATGGTGGATCATGGAGCTTAGCAATATTTTTTATAAGCCAAGCTTTCCGGTTGGCTGTCTTGAGCCAATCTCTCTTTCGGCTTTGTTATGTGACAAAGTAAAAATACAGATTCAAACGGATGAAGAAAGACACAGGTGAAATGACCATGGAATGTACCAAAAACTGATCCTACACTATCTTTTGGTCTTTAGATAGAGATAAACAATGGCTTAGGTTTTGTCTGAAAATATACCCCTAATTTCCTTCAGGATTAATAAAGTATTCTGATTCTGATTCTCCTGATTATGAGAGTGATCTTGTTTTTATGGGGTTGTAAAAGAAACAGTCCACCAATCTCCACTGTTTGGGCTGTTTGAATGGGTGCAAATACACTGAGATTTTTGCACATTACATGTAGCACATTAGAGCCTCTGTTGTGGTGGTTCATTGTCTTAGATTCTGGCATTAACACAATTACTATTTATTCCTTCTAAATAAACAAATTTGTAAGTATTGTTTTAGCACAGGAAATGTGGTTGCAGGATATGGAATTCAAGAGGCTAGAGTTCATATTTTGAGGCAGGAGGTAGTCAGTGGGGCAAACTTTTGTCCAAAGGCTTCCTAGCAGGTAAATTGTCATGCTGGTTTCTGTCATCTAGTCACTTCTATGACTAGAAGTGACTGTCTTTTAAAAAGCATACACATGACAATCATAGATACATTTTTCTGTTACCGTAGCATGGTAAAGAATAAAAATGGTACAGTGTACAATAAATAAACGCCACATTCCAAGTGCTATAGGCCTTATACTATGACAATTTTTTCCTGAGTGATGAGTAAAAGGTAGGAGTGCAACCGAGCAGTGCAAATTGCATTAACACATAATATGTATACCATAAAGAAGAAACAACTGCAAAAGGGTATAATGCAGAAATACATGGGGGCAGGGATACCTCAGTAGGTAGAGTGGTCGCCCCATGATTGGAAAGTCAGGGGTTCGAATCCACTGAACGGCTACCCTGAGGGACCCCTGAGCAAGGTACCGTCCCTACATACTGCACCCTGGGTTCCTGCTTAGTGGCTGCCCACTGCTTCACTGAGTGAATGGGTCAAATGCAGAGAAAAACAAGTAATTTCCCCATGGGGATTAATAAAGTATACATTATTATTATTATTATTACATGTATGAAAAAGTATGTGTGAAAACATTTGCCTAACAGGTGTGTTCTGTCGGGCATACGTTTCTGTGGCATGCCTGTCACAGAAAGAAGAATTATGTTACAGCTTTACAGAGAATGGTGGGAATGATTTCCTGAGGTGTTCTTTTTAGTAGCAGGGTTAAATCACAAGTGGGAAGGATTTCTGATGGCTCAGTAGTGTTGAATGGAGTGGTTGAGATGAATTGTCCATGAGGGAGAGCAGTTTGTTCAGTGAACAATGATAGTTTGCATGTGACTGGACATATGCAGACTGCACAAGTAACTTACCCCACCTTTTAGTGGTCATAATTTTGGCTTATATGTGTGCATTTAGCCAATTTATTATATAATATAATATGTAAACAAATAACAACATGTAATGAACATTAAATAAAAAATTCTGATATAATGTTCTCTAGGAGAACTTTAAAATGATTTTGAGGGAGGCTGGGGACATTGAGTCCAAATGAACTATGTTCTGCACCTCTGTTTGAGGCTGCTGCGAAGGAGTTGGGGCTACAAGGTGGTTGGTGCCTGTCGTGGTGGTAATTCCTAAATGAGATGTGGACCAGCAGGCCAAGCGGAATGCAGCTAAAGTAATAGTTTAACCAAACCCCAGGTGAGGGAGGAGTTTGGTGAGACAAGGAAAAAGACTTTCAGCCTGCCTCAAAACAATTTTGGGCAAACCATCAGGAGACTCAGGATGGGAAAGAAGTGTTCTACTCACATGGTGTATAGTGTAGGTGGGATGTTGCTGACTTCAACTGACAAGACAGTCGGGCGGTGGAAGGGAGTATGGGGATGAGGGGGAAGACTTGCCCATCACTAGGGCAAAATCATTGAGGCAGTTAAACAACTCATTGGTGTTTGGGTTTCTGGGGTGAATGAGGTTTCTGTCAATACAGTTTCTGAAGGCCCAGAATGCTGCAGGGTTGTCTTGGTTGACGCAACTCTACTCCATCATGTGGCACTCTGGAGTGGTTCCTCTGGATTATCAGACTGCTGTGGTGGTCACCATCTTTAGGATGGGGTATCGGAGGGTTAACTACAGGGAAATTATACTCTTCAGCCTCCCTGGGACGGTCTATGGCAGGGTACTGTAGAGGAATGTTAATCCATCTTTCGAACCTCAAATAAAGGGGGAACAATGCGATTTTTGTTCTCTGGTTGCTGAACATTTGATTAGTTCTTTATCCTCTCAAGGATATATAAGACTGTGTGTGAATTTGCCCAACCACTCTACATGTGTTTTGTTGATTTGGAGAAGGCACTCAATTTGGTCCCATGGAGTATCCTGTGGGAGGAGCATGGGAAGCATGGGGTGTCTGGCCTGTTGCTATTAGCCATTTGAGCTCTGTAATTGTTGCAGGAGCTTGGTCCACATTGTCAGCAATAACTCATTTCTGGTGGGTGTTGGACCGAGTGAGGGCTGCGCTTTGACACCAGTTCTGTTCATAGAGAATTTCTAGGCATATCCAGGTAGATGGCCAAGTGGCTTCAGAATATTGTCTTTAATTTTGCAGATAATGTGGTTCTGCTGGGTTCATCAGCTGGTGGCTGGAGAAAGGAAGAGGAGATTGACAGGTGGATTGGGGCTACGGCTGCAGTGATGAGGACATTGCATCAGGTTATTGTAATTAAGGGAAGAGATGAGTGTAAAAAAGCAAACCCTACCCTAGCCTAGCTTATTATCACAAGATCTGAGTACTGAGATCTGGTGAACACAATAAATGAGATCCTGGATACAAGCGGTGGTAAATAAGCTATCTCCGAAGGGTGGCTCTCCCTTAAAGAAGGTGAGGAATTCAGCCATCCAAGAGTGGTTTAGAGCAAATTCACAACTCCTACACATGGAAAGGTGCCAGTCAAGGTGGTTCAGGGATCTGACTAGAATCCCTCCTGGATGAGGTGCTTCGGGCATGCCCCACCAAAGGAGGCCATGGGACAGACCCACGACACGCTGAAGAGATTACCTTTCTCAGCTGGCCTGGGAATGCCTGGAGGTGTCTGGGGAGAGGGAGGTCCTTGCTTAGGCTGCTGCCCCCACGACCCAGCCCTGGATAAGCAGCAGAAAATAGATGGATGGATTGATGGAAGAAATCTTAGTTCTCACCGTCAATCGTTTCCAATATGAAAAGTACACCTCTGTTTCAGGTAATGCTCCACAGCGTAAGCCACTTTGTCTGCACCTAAGTAGATCACACTTGGCTGAACAAAGTAAAAAACATTTGTCACTGTAAATATGCGGATTTGTGTTAAATTATTTGCCATTTTATTCCATTCTATAACAGCAGTGTTTTCAGAGGACACAAACTGGCAAGAAGAACTTGCTAAGAGAATTCCAAGGGTCAGCTGGTCATAAATCCCAGCATGTATCATGCAGGTATAAGCACAGGAACATACAAATGCCATAGTTAACCTAGAAAAGGTTAAAGGTCTTAAATAATCAGGCCCCATCTTATCTTAATGACCTTGTAGTACCATATCACCCTATTAGAGCACTTCGCTCTCGCTCTGCAGGCCTACTTGTTGTTCCTAGAGTATTTAAAAGTAGAATGGGAGGCAGAGCCTTCAGTTTTCAGGCCCCTCTTCTGTGGAACCAGCTTCCAGTTTGGATTCGGGAGACAGACACTATCTCTACTTTCAAGATTAGGCTTAAAACTTTCCTTTTTGCTAAAGCATATAGCACTTTATATAGCCTCTGTAGAAATTATCCACATATCTCACTTATCTTAACTGCACTACTGTATAGCTCTGTGTAAATAATCATTCTGTACATACGATAATTTTTAACCCTACAACTGTTTACAACTTGCACAGTTCCCATTTCTGTATAACTGTATATCTCAGATTTCTGTAAAGTTATTTATTTCATATTCTGTATAGTTTTTCATATTTATATCCTGTTCATAGCTTGTACTCACTACAGCCTGTACATACCTATAGTTATAGAATATTCACAACATACTTCATACCGTGTACATTATAACATACCATAATAGACCCATTCTGTAATATACTTACATATCTATACTATTGCTAATATATATTGTAATATATCTATATCACTAAAGCACTTCTGGATGGATTCAAACTGCATTTCGTTGCCCTGTACCTGTGCAATGACAATAAAGTTGAATTCTATTCTAATTCTATTCTATATAGTTAGGGCTGGACCAGGTGACCCTGAATCCTCCCTTAGTTATGCTGCAATAGACGTAGGCTGCCGGAGATTCCCATGATGCATTGAGTTTTTCCTTTCCCGTCACCTTTCTCATTCAGTATGTGTTAACAGACCTCTCTGCATTGAATCATATCTGTTATTAACCTCTGTTTCTCTTCCACAGCATGTCTTTCATCCTGTTTTCCTTCTCTCACCCCAACCGGTCGCAGCAGATGGCCCCGCCCCTCCCTGAGCCTGGTTCTGCCGGAGGTTTCTTCCTGTTATATAGGAGTTTTTCCTTCCCACTGTCGCCAAAGTGCTTGCTCATAAGGGGTCATATGATTGTTGAGTTTTTCTCTGTACCTATGAAGCTCCTTGAGGCGCCTTTTGTTGTGATTTGGCGCTATATAAATAAAGTTGAATTGAATTGAATTGAAAAATTTGCAATGTGTTGAATTGCAACACCTGCTGTAGATACACACAGTCCAGGAACCAACCATCGTCATAATAGAATGAAACCACCACTGGAAAAGCAAAGGCTGTTTTATTCCTTTTCACACACAAACACACACACACACATATGCGCGTGCGCCGGGTTATTAAGTCAGATCTTGTGATAATTAGCACATACAGCTAATCTGTGTATGTACATTGACAGAGACTTACTCAGGCAATGCTCTTCTGATGATGCTGTGAACTTGCTTGTAGATATCCAGTTTGGACAGACAGCTGCACTGGGTGTGGTTGGCTACACTGATGGTCACTGGTTTCGTCCCTTGGGTGATTGGCACTCTGATCTCAAACAGCTGCAAAGAGTTGTAAAGAAGCAACGTGAATTAAAAGAATGTATATTGATATGCACTGTAAAAATAGCAATGCACATCCTGTCAATTTGTCAAGGAGAGTATCTCAAAAAAGTCAATACAATGGTACATTACAATGTGAAATAGCTACTATGGTAATGGTCTATACTCACTGAGAAGATAAGGGCCTTCTCTAAACAACTATTCAGGAATGGAAACATAGTCTAAGGCCTAAAACCTATTAGCTTTATTTTTCTTTTACTAGTTTGGGGATCACAATATAACTAGAGAATAACTAGCCCGTGTTACATATGGTTTATGTGTTTTGAAAATGAATTAAAAGAAAGAGAAAAAGTCTAAAGCCCCATACACTTATAAAATAATTTGCTTGCCAGACATCACTTGGTAGCTAGTGAACATTCAAGGCTCCAGTGGCGTAGGTAACCCTCAAATGGATTTACCACCCAGTCAAATGTCAATCAGTGTCATCCTTCACTCCCAAATATAGTCTGTTCAGCTGCTCCATCACACTTAAACTTGCACATCAAAGGTTCAGTGTGTAAAATATCACAGCTAGATCCTAGTAGGTTGCAGATAACAGTTAACTGAATTCTTTTTTCATACACCTCAGATTTCAAGTGCATTAATGCTGAGCACATTGGGCACTGTAAGACAAACACATTTCAGTCAGCCAAGAGAGATCAAGAACATTACATTTAGACTGTAACACCTGCGGTTGGCCACTTTGGATTTCCCTATAGCAGTGCTTCTACTGCTTCTACAAAGATCACCAAAAAAAATTTGGCTTCAATTCATTACCAGTACTTTGGTTTGGATCACTTTTTTCTCAGTATATAGTAGTATATCATATATATCATGTATCAAATCACAGAGTACAAATGAGTAGAACTGTCCAAACTTTGACTGGTACTGCATTTGCATCACCTTATCCCCAATCTCCTCTAAACTTCCTTTCATTGTGGCATTGTGTGATTCTGAGTGAGGCAGTTTAGCCAGCTTTACTTTGCTAAACAGTCAATCTGGTGAGCATTCTGGTACAGCATACCCAGTTACCAGTAAGTACTTTTCTACACTGCCAGTTGTAGTGTTGTAAAAAAAAATTTAAAAAAAATATGATTCAGTGAATACAGTGAAGTATCTGTATAACATCTTTTGCCTGGTCAATGCACAAAGTTGCAATTTGACCGAGAGAAGACAACAGCAATAAGATGTTAGTTTTCACTGGCTGAAAGAGGGGCCAAGTGCAAATTATACTGGCATTTTAAAATAAGATTTGCTCTGATTATGCAGTATGAAAGCTCAATGTGTGGAGAAGGGCGTAGTGGACAATTTTAAGATACCAATTCCACAGCCACAATTTGTACAGCGGGAATGGCTTCTTAATTTTTTACAAGAGAGCAAAAAAGAGCAAAAAAATGTTTTCTGTAAAGGAAGCATTTTGTTCTCTCAGCTTTTGAACAATGACATTTTTTATTAAATTGTGCCTTTTGTATCAAAACAGTGGATTTTAATCCAATCAAAGATGTGCAGATTCTGCAAACAAGTGCAGAATTTCAGCTTTAGTTCAAAGGTTTAACAAAGCATTTGCATTATTATAGAATTTTTTATACATCTTTAATCACAAAAAAGTATTTTTGATTGCAGACTCTGACAATGTAAGCAAGGAATCTGAATTTGTGTTATTTCAGTTATTACATTATATATAGTATAATGTATATATATATATATATATCTGATGATGTCTAAGGCAGGAGAAGGAGGGGAAAAGAGGGGTAGGGGTACAATAAAATGATAGAGTGCAAATAGAAATACACAATATATTGCCAACTGGTCCTGTAAGAAAAGAAAGCAAAGAAAGATAGAGCACCAGGACCACAGAAATTAGAAAATACACAGATACATAAATCAAGAGTCTTGTTGTAGTGTGAGTGGGAGAGAGTTTGTGTTAGAATGCCTGTCTTTGTCACAAATGTACTTAATAACAAGGGTGGGAAGCCTCAACAATGCCCCCCGGAAGCCAGAGGCAGACAGACATGGAACCAGGACAACTGCACCATCCGCAGCCTCCAAGAGTACTGAAGACTCAAGGCCACACATCTTGGTGACAACCAGAGATGGGCAGTAACGCGTTACTTGTAACGCGTTACTGTAATCTGATTACTTTTTTCAAGTAACGAGTAAAGTAAGGGATTACTATTGCAAAATCAGTAATTAGATTACCGTTACTTTCCCGTAGGAACGCTGCGTTACTGCGTTACTAAAACCGTGATTTTTTTTGCGAGAATGTCTCATGACAGTGACGTAAGCAAGTGCGACGTTGGTGACAGCAGCTGTGTGCAGATCAACAATGGATAATATATCGAGTGCGGGAGAGAGTATGAGCGTGCAGCGTTTAAAGTGTGGAAGTATTGACCTTACTTTGAGTTTGATTCCATAAAAAGTGACAAAAACATTAGCGTCCATCGTGCGTGGGAAGAAAACTTCTTTTTACAGCGAAAAAAACCCCTAAACTTCCGAGCAAGCACCGAGTAGCTACGACGTGATGGGAAACTCACAGAGAAACTCGCGCGGATTCTTCAACTGACCGCAGCACACCTGCACCAGGGTAACCCTCCGCCTACCCTGCTCCTGCTTTACAGGTGAAAATAGAGCAAAAGGACCGCTGAGTCTTTGACTTTATTTATTTTCTGCTGTGTTTTACTTGCATCTGTTTGAAAGAGTGAGTGAAAACACAAAAAATATTTTATTTTATGTGCTGGAATGTGTAGAAAATAGGTTTAAATGTTAAACTAATTTATTCAAGTCAGAGAATGTTGCATATAATTAAATGTTTTGCTTGATGCATAAAGTTAAAAGATTAAAACTGATAAAACAAGTTAAAAAAAGAGACTTTTCCATTTGATTACATTTTGTATGATGGATTATGTAGAAAAAGTAGAATTGGGCTGAAAGATCTATCACTTTATCACCTCTTCAGGTTGTAAATCGTGTTTTTAAAAAGTAACTAAGTAACTAAGTAACGAAGTAATTAATTACTTTTGAAAATAAGTAATCAGTAAAGTAACGGGATTACTTTTTTGGGGGAGTAATCAGTAATTAGTTACTGATTACTTTTTTCAAGTAACTTGACCAACACTGGTGACAACCGCACACCCGTTCCAGCAGAAGAAGGAGGGAGGCCCCGATGGGCTTCCCACTGCCAAAGGGCGAGAATCCCAGAGAGTCAGGGGCAATGGGCAGTCAACCCTGCTAGAGCCTAGCCACCCTGGTACGAGTTGGAAAGGACCACCCAGCACCCGGCAGCGTCAGAAGGTGATTTTTTTCAGGGGCTCCTCCATTGCGTTTCCCTGTGTAGACCTGCAAGTTACATGCATAAGATGAACCTGCATCACAGGCGCCCAAATCTTTATACCATGCTTGGCAGGCTTAGATGGTATATACTGGGCAGCAGCCCTGAAATGGCATCAGCTGCTCATCAATGATGACATTGGGGCCAGGGTTGTAAAACAGTTGAGACCGGCCGCTCATTTGCCCCACACCATCCTGATGGCAGCTAGCTTGTCTCTCTGCCGTCAAGCTGGTCTATGATCATGGTCATCAAAACGGATGGTCCTGGAAATTATTTTGAAAGTTTTCAGAGACATCCTGGTCCAAAAAAGATCTCTGCCAGTTTCTTCATCCTGCAGGGATTCTGTGGTCTCCCATTTGGACCTGAAAACACCAGCAAGGATAAGAACCCCAAAGTGAGCATCCAAATCGGTTTTGTCCAAGACTTTCCATGTCTTTCCAAAAACTCTGCTTCCTTTAAATTGGTGCAATCCAGGATGATTTTCTTGATAGGGTATTGCATGCAAAGGTCAAAAGAAGACTTGATGTTTTTTGCATGACTGCCCAGCGTGTAGGTTCTGGTATTATTCGAATCACATTGGTTCACATTGGTTCATTTCGTAAGCAGGAAGACCATTCAATTTTGCCATCTTTTACCATCCATACGGTGTTATTTGCAAGCTGCTGACAGTCTGCTCACTGGTCTTGGGGCTGGCTGCTCCCTGCTGGTCTTGGGGCTGGCTGCTTGCAGGCTGGTCCTGAGGTTTGAAGCTTGCTAAACTTTAGAGCTGGCCGATGCTCATTGTCCTCTTCAATCCTCACATTCTTAAACTTTTTCCTCTGCATCGCCATCAAAACCCTCTGTCTCTTCCAATAGCAACTGTAAGGCAGTCTGAACAGAGAATCGCTTTGCCATCTTGATCAGGTGTGGAACCACAATGAGATATTTATAGTGTCAGGTCCCCAATATTCATTCCTGCAAGACAAAGGGTGAAACGTGTGGGAATGTGTGTGCAGACAGTGTTGGGTGCTCCAATTTTGCAACCTTGTGCGGGAACAGCACTGCTGGGTCACACCTGGGTCAATTCACAATGCTTTACTTTCTCCTTCTCTCTCTCTCTTCCTCACACACACACACACACACACACACACACACACACACACACACACACACACACACACACACACACACACACACACACACAAGCCCAGAGAGGAGGAAGGAGAAATGAGGGTACACAGGACCTATGATTTCCACACTTCCACTAGCCACGGGTCCAGTGGACCTGAAGACCTTGCCTGTTTCTTTCTGACTGCCCAGACTCATTCATGGCCAATTTACAGTACCATGCATCAGCTGCACATGCTCGCAGGTGCTGGAGCTCAAGCAGATATCAAAGACGTTTAACAGGAACGACTACTCGGTCACTGAATCCCCAGGTGTCCGTGTCCATGTCTGAGTATAATCTAGGGTTAAGTGTTTTAAAGTATGTGTGCTCATATCTGATGCATCAGAAACTACAACACAGTTTCTCTATATGGTTAGTGGTAATGTCTTGAATGAGTTTTAAAAACCTGCCAGTGTAGATTCTGTGTCACATTTTAAATCAAATTATGTTTACAGGTTCTGAAAAACAAGTCTTATTTGAAGCATAGGGATTCTTTGAAATATCTTCTAGTGATTTATGACAGCATTAAATTTAGCACACTGGCAGCACCGTGGCACGGTGGTTAGCACCGTTGCCTCAGAGCAACAAGGTCCTGACTTTGACTCCACCATCTGGCTGTGGCCTTTCTGCGTGGAGTTTGCATGTTTTCCTCGTGTTTTTGTGGGTTCTCTTTGGGTACTCTAGCTTTCTCCCACAGTCCAAAGACATGCAATTCAATCCATCAATCAGTCTTTATTAACAGACCTTATGTCCATAGTTAAAGCCATAATATACATAAAATTAATTTTGGTTTAATCAATTTAACCAAAAATCTATTTCAATATAACCTAACCCCAATTTTTTAAAAAAAATGGGGTTAGGTTAAATGATGATTCTAAATTGCCCATAGATGTGAATGTGAGTGCAAACTGTTATTTGTTTCTATGTGCTAGACCTGTTCAGGGTGTACCCCCCTCCCTCTCGCCCTATGACAGCTGGGATAGGCTCCACCCCACTCCACCTCTCAGACCCTGATAAGTAAAAGCGGAAGAGAATGAATAAATGATTTATGTCAACATGA
Source organism: Copadichromis virginalis (assembly GCF_057382275.1). Lineage (NCBI taxonomy): Eukaryota > Metazoa > Chordata > Actinopteri > Cichliformes > Cichlidae > Copadichromis > Copadichromis virginalis. The sequence continues at coordinate 4,136,010 of NC_140623.1, read as the reverse complement.
AATTTATCATACTTGCAGTGATAACAGAGAAGCAATTTACTTTCATATTTATGACAACTATTCATTCATCTGGGCTTAAAATAAACTAATGAAAAGTTGCATGAAAAAAATGGCATACAATATACACCCAAATACAGTGAGCAACAGTTACATTCACATTCTTCTGTGGCATAGTTAACTTAGTTAACATAGTTAACTTAAATAGTTAACTTCCTGTGCTGAGTGAATCCACTAAAACAGTTCATCTGACTCAGAATGCTACCCCCCGTTCATTCAAGCAGTAATGAATAGGAAATGAATAACACAGCTGACTTAAAACTTAAAACTTAAAACAATAAGCCATCCTACAATTCATAACTGAGTCCATAAAAACAGCTATGTGACAATTAGAAGGTGAGGGAATATACTCTTTGTTTCAAGGTAAGTGAAAATCCAATGAACCACTTGGTGCCTCTGCTTTAACACAAACTGTGTGACTTTTGATCAGCTGCAAGCCCTCTGTTTTATTTGGGGTTTTTTGCCCTTCCATGTCTGCATACAAACCCACTGCACCCACTTTGCTATGGTTAAGGAGAAACAAGTTCAGGTAAACTTTTGCAATTCTGGCACATTTTTTAAATATAAAACTCTTCTTGACTTTTCAGAATCTTAGAATCTGAAGGAAGGAACGCCTCAAAATTACAACATCAGAAACATATTTATGCTATGCTTTTTTCAGTTTGCAAAGTGCAATTAATCAATGGACATTTAAGTATCATACAAAAGTCCAATTTTTGTTGTGATTAATTCAGTCCCAACGGAGGAACAACAGAAGTCCTAAATAAGTTGATTGAATACATCAGTTCGAATGATAAATACCATAAGTACCATTGTTTTTCTTGTGACATTACCAATAAGTGTGATGTGTCACATGGCCCTCTTCCTATTGAAAAAACAAAAGTTGTATCCAAGATGGCCGACTTCTAAATGGCCACCATGGTCACCACCCATCTTGAGGAGTTTGCCACTCACATATACTAATGTGCCACAAACAGGACTTTAATATCACCAACCATTCCCATGTTATTACGGTGTATCCATATAAATGGCCCACCCTGTACAGTCTCATCATGTACTTAGCTGTGCATGTCCTCATGGTGTTCTAATGTTTTGCACTCTGCTCCTTGTCGAGCTGCTAGAGAACTACATACTGCATGATCTGCCTCTTCAGGAAATGTTTAAAGACAACATAATCTAATCTGTACAACTTCCACATTTTTGAAACACTGGCCTGGATCAGCAGCAAGCAGTAACATTTACTTTACTCCAAATGAAACATTATCATGTTATATGAGACATCAGCCTCGAACGACTGCTTGCATGCCTCGGCTCCTTGTGTGCATTCTCCATGCGAAACATCATTGTTATCTGTCACAGCTGTCTGTGTTCTGAGCAGTGTCGGTCAAGTTACTTGAAAATAGTACTAGTTACTAATTGCTGATTTCTTATTTTCAAAAGTAACTAGTTACTTAGTTAGTTTTAAAAAGCATGATGCAAAACCTGAATAGGTAATAAAGTAATAGACCTTTCAACCCAGTTCTATTTTTTCTACATATTTGAGTATATAAAACTGAATCAAATGAAAAAGCCTCTTTAAAAAAAAAATGTTAATTTGAATCTTTTAACTTTATGCACATTGCATCAAGCAAAAAATAATTCATATGCAACAGTCTCTGACTTGAAGAAATGTGTTTAACATTTAAACCTATGTTCTGCATATTCCAGCATATAAAATAAAATAATGTTTTTTTGTTTACACTCACTCTTTCAAATAGATGCAAGTAAAACACAGCAAAAAAATAAATAAAATCAAAGACTCAGCGGCACTGAGTCCTGTCACTCTTAAATCTATTGTCACCTGTTTAGCAGGAGTGGGGCCGGTGGGTGGAGGTTTGCCCTTTGCGGTCATGTCAGTGGGGGATCCGGGGGTTTCTCTGTGAACGTCACATTCCCGTGGCAGCGTGCAGGGTGCTCGCTCAGATTTGAAGTTTAATTTTTCACTTTGGAAACAAGTTTTATTCCCACGCAGAGTGTACAGCAGACACTAATGTTTTGTCACTTTTTACAGACTAAAACTCAGTAACCCGTTGCTGCCCATATCTGGTCCTGAGTGTCTTTTAATTTCAAATTCAAATTCAAATTCAAATTTCAAATTTCAAATTTCAAATTCAAATTTTATTTGTCACATACACAGTCATACACAGTACGATATGTAGTGAAATGCTTGGACAACTGCTCGTGACCTAAAGAAAACAAAAAAGGAAAAGGCTATGAATAAGATAGGAAATAAATATGAAAGATTAAAAAGGGTAAATTTAACTAGGAAGGAATAAAATATAAATTAAGGTTAAAAATGAAATAACTGTACAACACAAATTAGAATGAAGGGTAAATTTAACTGGGAGAATAAGATAAAATATATAAATTAAAGTTGAAAATAAAAAAACTGTACAACAAAATACACAATATAGAACTATATAAGAATGTATGAAGAAATATAAATAAATATATACACAATAACAGCAGCGTGATTTAAGTAATGAAGTGAAAACAATGTCCAGAATGTCCAGTGTGTGTGTAAGAACTATATGTGTGGGTCAGGACTGTGTGGTGGTGTGATTGAGAGACCGTATCGCCTGCGGGAAGAAGCTCCTCCTCAGTCTCTCTGTGTTGGTCTTCAGGGAGCGGAATCGCTTTCCTGACCTCAACAGAGAGAACAGTCTGTTGTTGGGATGGCTGAGGTCCTTCACCATCTTCCTGGCCTTGGTCCAGCACCGCCTGCTGTAGATCGAGTGCAGGTCAGGGAGCTCGGAGCGGATGGTGCGCTCAGCTGACCGCACAACCCTCTGTAGAGCTCGTCTGTCCTGCATGGTGCTGTTCCCGAACCAGGTTAAGATGTTTCCCGTCAGGATGCTCTCTATGGTGCACGAGTAAAAGTTCCTGAGCACCTTGGAGGGCAGTTGGAAGTCTCTCAAGCGTCTGAGGTGGTAGAGACGCTGTCGGGCCTTTTTCACCACGGTGTTGATGTGACAGGACCATGACAGGTCCTGCGTGATGTGAACTCCGAGGTATTTGAAGCATGTCCACTCTCTCCACTGGGCACTCGTTGATGACGGGGGTCTGGTAGTTCCTCTCCTGCTTAGTGCTGAAGTCCACTATCAGCTCCTTTGTCTTACTGATGTTTAGAAGGAGGTTGTTCCTCTGGCACCAGTTCTCCAGATTCCTAATCTCCTTCAGGTAGGCCGTCTCGTTGTTATCAGAGATCAGGCCCACCACGACGGTGTCGTCAGCAAACCTGATGATGGTGGTGGAGCTGGTAGTGGCCACACAGTCATATGTGTACAAAGAGTACAGCAGGGGGCTCAGGACACACCCCTGGGGGGCTCCAGTGCTGAGAGTGGTGGAGGCTGAGACATGTCCGCCCATCCTTACTGCCTGTGGTCTGCCAGTTAGGAAGTTGGAGATCCACTGACACATAGATGAGCTGAGTCCCAGATGCTCCAGCTTGGTGGTGAGTGTGGAGGGAATTATGGTGTTAAATGCAGAGCTGTAGTCTATGAAGAGCATTTTAACATAATTCCCCCTTCTAGTGTCCAAGTGAGTGAGTGATGTGTGGAGGAGATGAGAGATGGCATCGTCTGTGGAACGATTTGGACGGTAAGCGAACTGTAGTGGGTCCAGTGTGTCTGGTAGTGAAGAAATGATGAAGTCTCTGACCAGGCGTTCAAAGCACTTCATCACTACTGAGGTGAGGGCTACAGGGCGATAGTCATTGAGAGAAGCAGGGTGGGGTTTCTTCGGGACAGGAACAATGATGGACTCTTTGAAGCATGTGGGGATCACCGACTGAGATAAAGAGATGTTGAATATCTCAGTGAACACAGGAGCTAGCTGGTATGCGCAGTCTCTTAGGATACGACCTGGGATGCCGTCTGGTCCTGCTGCTTTCCTGGTGTTCACTCTCTTGAAGGCTCTCCTTACTTCATGCTCGGAGATGACGAGCACGTTTCCAGTGCTGGCAGTATCTTCCTGTCTGCAGCCGTTAGCGCCGCTAGCACTAGCATTGTTGGAGTCCTTAGCTGCAGCCTCGAAGCGAGCATAGAAAGTGTTCAGCTCGTCTGCCAGAGTCACGGCCGCGTTCGTCATACCGGTTGTTGGTGCTTTATAGTCCGTTATTGTCCTTAGTCCCCGCCACAGGCTCCTAGAGTCACGCTGTTGGAGTTGTGACTCTAGTTTCCTCCCGTAGCGCTGCTTCGCCTCTTTCACCGCCCTCCGCACGTTATATGACGTGGCTTTGTACGGGTCCATGTCCCCCGTCATGAGTCCCGTGTTGTAGGCAGCGGTGCGGGATCTCAGAGCGTTGCGGATGGTTTTATCCACCCACGGCTTCTGGTTGGGAAACGTTGTGATAGTCTTTGTCTCCACGGTATCATCCGCTAGTTTCCCGATGAATCCCACAACCGCTTCTGTAAACACGTTGACATCATCATCGGAGCTGTTTCTGAACATGTCCAGTCTGCGTCATCGAGTGTGTCCTGTAACGCGGCCACCGATTGATCCGTCCAGCGCGCGACCTTCCTCTGAACTGGAACTTCCGGAATTTAACAGTGGTACTGAATAATTAAGCAAGTCACTTTGTAAATGTCCCAAAAGGCTGGTTGACATCTTCCACCTACCCTACCATAATCAATGCATAATCGATTTCTATAATAATCAATAAGAACAGGTTAATCTGAGAAAATATCTTATGCTGACCCAAGCCACTCTGGATGTCATTCTAAGAAGATGGAAGAAATGAGATCCACAGGTTTAGTGCCCTCGATGGGGAAATGCAGAATAGAAAACATTTGTCTGCTACGCACAAGAGATAGAGAGAGAGATGCAACAGCTGGCTATGAAAGCTTGTTTCCTACGCGCTCCTGGCATATGCAATGAAAACAGTTCTCCAGTGTTTTTGAGGGACATTTGAAAGCTCTTCTTTGGATGTTGGCTGACTTTTGGTTTCGATCCCTGTCAGGATGATCCTGCACTGCTTAAATAACGTTAAGGTCCATCAATATGCTTTTAATGTATTGGCAGTATGTTTGGGATCACTGTCACGTTACAAAAGAACAAAAAAAACAAATCACACACTTTCCAGATGGAAGTGGATCCAAATATGACAATACTCAATTTTGACAAGATCCCCAACACTGCTGGCGGAAAGGCAGCCCTAAACCACAAGTGAGTGGCTGGAATATTTTTCAGTCATTACTCCATACAACTTGCTGCCACTGATTTTAAGTCCAGTTCTTCTTTGGCATACCTCAGTTTCTTCTCCCTGTTGTTTTCCTGTAAATATGAGATTCTCGGTTTCAGATTCCCAGATTTCTCCGTTCCTATGTAAGGTTTTTGCTGGAATTTTTCCTTTTTACTAAGACCATGACTTTCAGATACTATTCATCTACTTTAGATATTTTTTAGGCCTACCACGTTTTTGCATTTTTTTCAATTTCCTCACTATTTTTAAATTCACACCTTATACCATGCTGGCAAGGTTTGGGGTAACAGCGCTTTGAATATGACTATTTTATGCCTATCAAGCTGTGTTATGTTTTGCATTTTTCCTAGATTCAATTAAAGAAATGGGAACAAATGTGTTTTAGTGAGAGGCCTGTTAGGTTTTGTATTGTTGATTGTCATTTATGCTTATAAATATCTACTTATACATGCTTAGAGTTTTATAATTAGTTGTAGATTGGTAGAGGTTTGATCCTTGATAGTCTGCAAACTTTGTGTGCATTAGAGAGCACTCTGGGAGCATGGGAGAGGTCGTACCTTCTCTTATTGTTTTATGGTAGGATAAACGTAGCTATATCTGTTTTAGTCTAAGTGCTTTTCTTTAGATGAACTGCTGGACTTCCAGACCAGCAGGTTTAGGGAAGTCTTTATGGGGTCACACTCTGACCACACACACACACACACACACACACACACACTAGTATTGTTCACATGTATACCTATGTAAGATGTTATATGTTAATGACCCTATGCATATTCATGTAACCACAATAAAAGGAGCGCTATGGGGAACCTGGCTGAGAGTCTGACGGAGGTCAAGTGGTGGAACGACACTTGGCTCCAGGCAGGTCTCCCTCATGCACGAGTAACACGAAGAACTTTGCCAACTTGGTGTTCAATGCTTTTGCTGCGTTTTTAAATTGTCTCGTTCCAGCGGTGGGCCTGTGCTAGACAGACCCAACATTAATTGGTCCTTCAAAGCCGGATCCCTAGAATTGACATTCACCGAGGGAAAAAGGAGACATGCCGAAAGACGTCAGCCAAGACGTATAGAAGTTCCTGTAGTAAAGTCCCGAGACATGAGAATTTGTCATCGGGCCGGTGGATTAGCTGTCTGTTTTTTCTCCTCGCTGGATGGTGATTGACGGGATTCGAGATTAATGCAAGAACAGCACCAAGTAAGTACTGTTCAAAGAAGAGCGCTGTAGCTGCGCGGGTTCACGCGGACCTGAGCCGTGCGGTTAATCGCAGGCTTATAAACAAAAGAGAGCAACGCCTATGCTGTGCGGTTTCACGCAGGCAGGTGCAGCTCAGTGACTGCGCGGGTACACGCGAGTCCAGGAGCTCAACGGTCGTGCGGATTCACGCAGGCTGGGGAAAGTTATAGGCCTATTTGTGTTGTTTGTGTACGTCTGTGTCAGTTGTTAAAAGTAATCTGCATTAAGCTTAGGGTTGCTCAAATTCAGTACAATGACATATGAGGTGAAGTGATAGATGAAAAAATTGTGAATGTGTCTGACGTCACAGTGTCTTTGTGCACTGTGTAAAAGTAATTGCCTCCGATTGTGAGAGCGGTGATGTCTTAGTTTGTCACTTTCAGATGAAAAGCAGACCTGAATCAATTTTCCACATGCAGCGGTCGGAAGAAAGTTATAGTTTAACATCACTGGAAACGTTCAGGCCAAGTTTATTATTTACAGCTCCATGTGTCCCTCAACCTCACATGCGAGCTCTCACTCCTCCCTGAAGACAAGGAATGCAGCTCCAAAGAGCAATAACATGGCAGATAAAGAGACAGCAGCAAAGTCCTGAGCAAAGAGACCCAGCAAGCAGCAGCAGTGTGGACAAACAGCATCAGAGAAGAAGGGCAAACCCACCATCCTGCCTGACTGGATGAATGGCACTGTGTTTCCAACAAGCTGCACCTTCACTGTGCATGTGACAAGAACATTTGAGGAGAACTGAGGAGACTGTTGGAGTTTGACATTTGCCACCTTTGGAGTAAAATGGCAAGAAGAGACAGTGGAGGGACTCATACCAGGTTCCCCCCCTCGATCTACACACAGCTTGGAGTGATCACACACCTGTTCCTGATAACCTTGCCTGGCTGCCACTACTTAAGGGATTCCACCATCTTTGGAGAATCATTGGAGAACTAACAGTTAGTGAGGCCCCCGTTCTGTCATCTGTGATCACTCTGGTCGTCTTTTTCTCTAGAATAAATACCCCTGTCTACCTGTGCACAGATTCCTGTGGCAAAAACTGTTAGTGAGAGTGGTGAGTGGATCTGTTTTTGTGAGAGAGATTCTGTGGAGAGACTGGACCCTTGGAGAACCTTGCCCTGTGGAATCAGGACCATCCCTGATATTGTTCTTGTGTTTTGGATTGTGCTTTACCTTCACCTTGTAAATAAACATTCTGCAATTGAGTCCTGTTGACCTAGTGGTCTGTTGATAGAACAAATCAGCAATTAACATCAGAATCTGAATCAGAAAGGGTTTTATTGCCAAATGTTGAGCAGGTTTACAACATTAGGAAATTGCTGCGGTGCTTCAGTGCAAACATACTGTCATAAATTACGCTTAAATAGACATGAAAATAAAAATAAGAATAAGAATTAAAAGTGCTACGTAGATAGATAGATATATACATGATATATACATGAGTGCAGGTGGTGATCAGTGCCAAACATGGAATGATGCAGTGAACACAGCGTAGGGTCATGTGTTAGTGGTGGGAACAGTCATATGGTTATTGTTCATGTGTCCAACAGCAGAGGGGAAGAAACTGTTCTTATGGCGAGAGGTTCTGGTGCGAATGGACCGGAGCCTCCTGCCTGAGGGGAGCAGGTCAAACAGACTGTGTCCAGGGTGAGAAGGGTCAGCTGAGATCCGAGCTGCACGCCCCAGTGTCCTGGAGGTGTACAGGTCCTGCAGAGATGGAAGTCTGCAGCCAATCACCTTCTCAGCAGAGCGCACAACACGCTGCAGTCTGTTTGTCCCTGATAGTGGCTCCAGCGTACCACACGGTGATGGAGGAGGTGAGGATGGACTCGATGATTGCAGTGTAGAATTGCATCATCGTCCGTGTTGGCAGGTTGAATTTCTTCAGCTGCCTCAGGAAGTACATCCTCTGCTGGGCTTTCTTAATGACGGAGGTGATGGTGGGCTCCCACTTCAGGTCCTGGGTGATGGTGGTACCCAGGAAGCGGAATGAGTCCACAGAGGTGATGGGGGTGTCAGTCAGGATGATGGGGGGGAGTGGGGCTGTGTGCTTCCTGAAGTCCACAATAATCTCCACTGTCTTCTGGGCATTCAGCACCAGGTTGTTGTGGCTGCACCAGGACACCAGACGTTCAACCTCCCTCCTGTAGGCAGACTCATCCCCGTCCGAGATGAGTCAAATAACGGTGGTGTCATCTGCAAACTTGATTAGCTTGACAGACTGGTGGGTGGAGGTGCAGCATTTGGTGTACAGGGAGAAGAGCAGAGGAGAAAGAACACAGCCCTGAGGGGAGCCGGTGCTGATGGTCCGGGAGTCCGAGACATTCTTTCCCAGCCTCACATGCTGTTTCCTGTCGGTCAGGAAGTCAGTGATCCACCGGCAGATGGGATCAGGCACATTCATATGGGAAAGCTTGCCTCGGAGCTGGTCTGGAAGGATGGTGTTGAAGGCAGAGCTGAAGTCCACAAACAGGATCCTGGCGTAGGTTCCTGGGGAGTCCAGATGCTGCAGGATGAAGTGTAGGGCCATGTTGATGGCGTCATCTACAGACCTGTTGGCTCTGTATGCAAACTGCAGGGGGTCCAGGAGGGGGGCCGTGAGGGTCTTGAGATAGGAGAGAACCAGGCACTCAAATGACTTCATGACCACAGATGTCAGAGCCACGGGTCTGTAGTCATTTAGTCCAGTGATCCTTGGTTTCTTGGGGACAGGGATTATGGTAGAGGACTTGAAGCAGGCAGGCACATGACATGCCTGCAGTGAGGAGTTGAAAATGCCAGAAAACACTGGGGCCAGCTCGTTTGCACAGTGTCTGAGGGTGGCAGGAGACACACCGTCTGGGCCGGGAGCTTTTCGAGCATTCAGACTCTTAAACTGCTTCCTCACACCTGCTTCATGAATATGAAGAGTTGTGGTGGGAGGAGGTGGTGTGAAATCCTCTTTTGTGTGGGGTGAGGAGGGGGATGTTGTAGGTGAAGTGTTTGATGATGGTGATGGCTCTATGGAGGGGGGAGAGGTGGGGGAATGAGTGTCCAAAGTGTCTCTATTGTTGGGGCCGTTGGAGGTGTGAAGGCTGCCTGATGGCTCGTCAAAACGGCAGTAAAAGTCGTTAAGGGTGTTGGCTAAGAGCAAGTCATCAGTGGAGTGGGGGGTTTTAGGCTTGTAGTTGGTGATATTCCTAAAACTTTTCCACACAGAGGCAGAGTCATTCTCTGAGATCTGCTGCTGCATCTTCTCAGAGTGCTGGTGTTTAGCAATGTCCACTTCTTTAGTGAACCTGTACTTGGCCTCTCTGTAGCAGTCCCTGTCTCCGCTTCTGAACGCCTTTCTCTTTTCCAGCCACAGCTTTTTGAGTTTAGGAGTAAACCAGGGTTTGTCATTATTATAACTCACCCTGGTGCGTGATGGCACAATGCTGTCCTCACAGAAGTGGATATAGGAGGTGACGGTGTCCGTAAACTCGTCCAAGCGTTTAGAAGCAGCCTTCATTGTGTCCCAGTCTGTAGACTCCAAACACGTGCGAAGCTCCTCCACAGCCTCGTTGCTCCACAGTTTTTTGGTCCTCACAACAGGTTTGGAGAGCTTCAGCCTCTGTCTGTACGCGGGGATTAGGTGGATCATGACGTGGTCAGAAAGTCCGAGTGAAGCGCGGGGCACCGCACGATAGGCCCCGCTGATCGTGCTGTAACAGTGGTCTAATGTCCTCTCCTCTCTGGTCGGGCATTTAATATACTGCTTGTATTTGGGAAGCTCATGGCTCAGATTGGCTTTGTTAAAGTCCCCAAGAGCAATAATGAGAGAGTCCGGGAATGTCCGCTCCATGTGCAGTATCTGCTCCGCGAGTGCGCACTGAGCTGCCTGCACATCCGCATCTGGCGGGATGTAAACAGCGGCCAAGATGAATGAAGCAAACTAGCGCGGAGAGTAAAACGGTTTGCAGTGAATAAAAAGGTATTCCAGAGAGGAAGAGCAACATGGAATCAGAGTTAGTTTGTAGGATCCTCTCAATTCACAAAGCTTAGCTCAGAAAACATGAAAATGCTCTGGAGAGCAGGGCACAATTGTTCAAAAGCTTGCCAAATTAAAAGATATGATGAAACCTCCAAATTTTTAACCAAATGTTAACCCTACTCCATCTTTGAGTTCCACACAGGTACTGCATTTGGAGCTTCCACAGAAGCCACTTTTTCTGGCGAGCTAGAAAATAGTGGTGGATATCTCACACAGTGTTTTTTAGCTTTTTGGGAACGCAGTAGAACTTTTTCCTCAGGCTGTGTAAAATTGCCTGCATGGTTGAGCTATTGCCTGCAAGTGTTTTGAGAGCTCAGGCAGAGTATAAATGCACTATATAAGAACCAGTTTATTTACCATTTACAAGCCCTGAGATGGGCTCAAGCTGTCCTCAAGTCTAATCGAAAACTCTTTTTTGAGCACTTCATCGCAGAGTATAAAATTTCTGACAAAGGATTGAACCCTGATCAAGGAGTCGAGGAGTGTGGTAAAAGGCAAATTAGCTACAAAGGATCTTAATGACTCACTTGATGCCTTACTTTCTGTGTAAATGTATCAGAATGGATGACCATATATGGGAGCATAGGAGAAGACACTGCAACTGCCATGGATCATCGGCCGAGCCATTTCTGGAACTGAAGGGGTTGCCCTGCAAAAGCTTGGCCGTACAAGAAATGAGTCAGAGGAATTCTGTAACATTTCATTGATGCCTGACCTGTGCCACCAAAAAAGCAGAGCCTGTCAGTAACTGTAGGGATATTGGTGGGTAAAATAAACAAAGCTAACTGTCAACTCTCAGACCCACTCACTTGAAGCATTAGTTGACTCAGACACCGAACAGACTTTTATTGATCAGACTCTGGGTAATGATTCAGTCATTCCCCTGATCACACTTCCCAAAGGATTACAAATTTCTGCAATAAATGGCACGTGGCTCCCACAAATAACCCGTAAAACTCAACCTGTTTCTCTCTCTCTCTGTCTGGCAATCACCCAACACTGAGGCAGGCAACACTGCCCTGGTTCTCAGACACCCTTGGCTCAGCACACATAACCTGAACATTGATGGAACACAAACGGTATCTCCAGTTGGAGTCTCAGGTGTCATCAGTCCATTTAAGTAACTGGTATTGCCGTTTGGGACAATACCAGTTGTCTTTCAGACCCTAGTCAGTGATGTCCTGTGTGACTTCATCAATCACTTCTTTGTGTACCATAATAACGTTCTGATTTTTTTCTAAGTCAGTTACAGAACATGAATGTGATGTCTGCCTTCAGCAGCTTCTGGAGAGCCGCCTGTATGTAAAAGGTGAGAAATGTGAAATTCATGTCGAATCAGTGTCATTCCTTGGGTTTCATTGTTGAAAAATGCCAGTTAAAAGTAGATGCCGTGAAGGTGCAAGCAGTGATTGTGTGGCATATCTCGCGCCAAAACTTCTGCACTGGTGGACAGAACCAAAGAGCGTGAATGTAATTGTCTGGTGTATTGCCTTGACAGTGTGAGCAGTTGTTGGAAGATGTAAAGCCCATCTTGAACATCCAATGACCTGTATAGTGCACTCTATGTATGGAAATTAATCATATTATTGTTTTGTAATATGTCAGGGTTATTCCAGATAGGTGTACGTTTGCATGGGATTAATGAAGACTCCGTTATTTTTAGAAACTCCCACCATGCTGTCAGAGAAAAGCTGATGTTGATACTTTTAAAGCATTCATGTCTTTTGATGTTTGAGCTAATAAATGGTAGGTCTGAAATCTCTAGATCCTTGCATAGTGCCTGTTCAACATCTAGCTAGGGCTCATCTAAGAAGGTATGTTTTAACCATTCTGAGATGAACTGAAGCCTGTTGGCTAAGAAGTATTGGTGAAAATTAAGCAGATCTAATCCTCCTCTATCCTTGGTTCTTTGTAGCATTTTTAAGCTGATACGCGGGGGTTTATCTTTCCAAAGGAATTTGGAAATATATGAATCCAGAGATCTGAACCAATCTTGTGATGGTTTGTTAGGGATAATCAAAAATAAGTAATTTATTTTTGGCAAGATCATCATTTTTATAGTGGCGACCCTTCCCATGAGTGATATGGGTAAAGATTTCCATCTAGTCAGATCGCCTTCTACTTTCTTTAGAAGTGGGATGTGGTTTAATTTAGTTAAGTCTGAAAGCTTAGGAGAAACATTAATACCTAAATATTTAATATTTCCGGATTGCAGTGGGGCAGAGGAAGAATTATGGAAGGAGCAGTTAATGGGGAGAACTGTAGATTTTGGCCAGTTAATTGAATAATCTGAAACTCTTGAAAACCAGTTTATTAGAGTAATTACCTCAGAGAGGTTGGTTTGTGTGTTTTGCAGAAAAAGCAACACATCATCCGCATAGAGACTAATTTTATGTTCTATGTTCTTACATTTTATGCCCTTAATTGTTGTAGCCTGTCTAAATGCTGCTGCTAGAGGTTCGATAAAAATTGCAAAAAGTGAAGGGGAGAGTGGGCATCCCTGTCTGGTGCCCCTCAGGAGACAAGCTGGAGGATGTCTGGTCATTTGTTCTGATACGAGCTGTTGGGGAATTGTATAATATTCTTATCCAGTTTATGAAAGAGTTTCCAAAACCAAATTTGTGTAAAGTTGCGAACAAAAATTTCCAGTTAACTCTGTCAAATGCTTTTTCTGCATCTAGATATAATATTATGGTTTCGATGTTTTTATTGTATGAGTAGTCTATTAAATTAAGTAATCTACGAGTGTTTGTTGAGGAGTGCCGACCTTTTATGAAACCAGTTTGGTCAGGATGAATTAAGAGGGGGGTTATTTTCTCTAATCTCTTTGAGAGAGCTTTGCAGATTATTTTAAGGTCTACATTTAAAAGAGAAATTGGACGATAGCTTGAGGGAAATAAAGGGTCTTTGCCTGGTTTTAGCAGGAGACTAATGTTGGCAGAATTCATATTTGGTGGTAGTCTGCCATTTTCCTCGATTTCCTGCAACATGCCGTGGAATACTGGTGCCAAAATTGTCCAGAATTCTTTGTAGAATTCTGCAGGGAAGCCGTCTGGACCTGGAGCCTTATTATTGGGCATACTTATCAGGGCTTCCTGGAGTTCACTTGGCGTCAGTGGCGAATCCAGTTCCATTGCTTGACTCTCTAGTAATTTTGGAAGAGTTACGTTGTCAAGAAACAGATCAATTTCATTTTTAGATGGGTTTATTTGTGGTGAGTATAAAGTTTCATAGAAATCCCTAAAAATGTTGTTTATTCTTCCAGGGTTATATATTGTGTTCCCCGATAAATCTTTAGCAGCACATATAGTTGTTTTTTCTTTCTTTATTTTTAACTGGTTAGCTAGAAATCGACCTGATTTGTTACTGTGTTCAAAATTCTGCAAGCGAAGTCTTTGTATAAGGAATTGTGTTTTTTTTATTAATAGTTTCATTTAATTCTAGTTTTGTCTTGCGTATTTTGTTCAATGTTTCCTGATCTTGGTCGCACGCGTAGGCTTCTTCTAGTGATTTGGTGTTTTTTTCTAATTCCTGAATATTTTTGTTTTCTTCTTTCTTTTTGTGTGATGAGAAAGAAATTATTTTACCTCTCATCATTATCCTGGACTTTGTTACCGGCGTTCCTCCATTTTCAACAACCCTAATACTGTTGTACTTACATAACTGATTGCTTTTTGAAGGCTGCTCATTTTATTGCTCTTCCAAATCTTCTTTCTACTTTCAAGACTGTAAATAAGTAAGTAAAGTTTATTTATTAAGTGCTTTTCACAGACAGGCAGTCACAAAGCGCTGTACACAAAGATTAAAACAAAAAGTACAATCAATAGACATTATGCACAATGTAAAAGGTCAAATATAAGTTAAATAATGTGAAGAATATAAAATACGTAGATCAACAAAAGGCTTGTTTGAATAGAAAAGTTTTTAACTGCTTTTTAAAAGAATCCACAGAGTCAACCAAACGTAACTGGTGGTAGACTGTTCCACAGCCTTGGTGCAACAGACTGAAAGGTTCTATCCCCTTTTGTCTTCAGTCGTGTTCGGGGAACAACCAACAGACTCTGAGTCTGTGAGCGGGGACGACGAGCAGCAGTGTATTTTGTAAGAAGCTTGGATAAATAATCTGGGGCCGTTTAATGCTCTGTATGATAAAACAACGCTTGCTAGAACGAGTTAGTAGTCTGGCTGCTGCGTTTTGTATTGCCTGGAGGAGAGAGAGAGAGATGATTTATCCAAGCTGGTAAACAGGGAATTACAGTAATCTAAACGCGATGACACAAATGCATGAATGAGTTTTTCCAGTTCAGCTGACGAGACCATATGTCGCAGTTTAGAGATGTTTGTTAAGTGAAAGAAACACTGCCCACTTGCTCACTGATCATGTACTCTGGCTATACGACATCCCCTTGGACATAATCTTTGACTGTTGGCCCTGGTTCACCTCGCAGGTATAGAAACAACACTGTTCAGCAATTGCAGCCAGGTCAGTCTTTCATCCTCAGAGTAAGTGTCAAACTGAGTGAGTAAATCAGGAGCTGGAAGCCAGCTTTTGCTGTGTCACTTCGGCTACTGGACGGTCCCCATTTGAATCATCACTTGGGCATCATCTTCCACTATTCCCCACTACAAAAGGTGAGCTCTCTGTCCCTTCCATGCAGCACCACCTTCACCACAGTCGCACCTTCATATCCTCCAGGTCAGAAATTGGTTTTCTACCAAAAAATGTTTCATTGCATACTGAGTCAAAGAAATGATCTCTCAACTTCGTTGGATCTTTTGAAATTAAATCCATGACCAACCCAGTGTCTGCTCACCTGAAACTGCCTTGTAACTTGACGATTCATACATTTTTCCATGCCTCTCAGTAAAAACCACTCTGTTATGTCTAGGCCCCCCACGAGCCCAGTTCAATGACAGCCAGCCAGCCTTCCCTGTAACACGAATCCCAGACACTATGGGAGAGGCTTCCAATATGTGGTTGACTGGGAAGGTTATGGTCCAAAAGAACACTCCTGGGTGTCACAGATAGTCAGGGAATTCCACCGTAGGCATCCCAACAAGGTTGGAGTGTCGCCATGAGGCCCTGTGGAATCAGGACTTTTTCTATATTATTATTGTGTTTGAATTATTGGTTTATCTTCACTCTGTCCTCAGTAAACCTTTCGATTGAGTGCCTCCTGCCTAGTTACCCCTTGACAATACACAAACATAGAACATAGAAGCAGGTTAAGATGTACCTGATGTTAACACAGAAATGCCACCAAATAATGAACCAGTTAAAATTGGATTCACCAGGCTTTATTTCTTCATTATGAAAGCAGGTTTAAAGTAAAAAACCAAAAATGCAGCGACAAACTACAATACGGGATAATCTGTGATTTATTATAAAATTAGTATAATAAAACCTTAACTTTCAGTTATTTTTGTATCAAAGAAAACTGTCATTACACAAGCAGTTCAAAGGATTTGGGTTTTGTTTTTGTCTATTTCCACACTTGTACTTCCATATCTTTTTTGTTCTCTGCAGGCAGAGTCATGGCTGAAGCTGTCATCTCAGCCTGCCCTGTGACCGCACTGATGACTTTTGCACTTCTGCTGAATCTGAGTACAGTACTTTACTGGGTAGATGGCAGAATTCCATCAGATCATTTAACCTCCTTTGGCACTATGTGGATCCCAATGAAAACCTGTTATCACTTCACAGCTTTCCTTAACTCCTTGTTTCAGTCTGTTCCACAGCTCCTCGTTTCCTGAAATCAAGCTCATCTGCTGTTCTGATTTACCTGCTTGTCGGAAGAGCTCAGTAGCCATCATCAACCTCCCTCACCTGACTGCCCACTCTCTGGCACTACATGCTTTGCCATTCATCCATTCTCTTCTGCTTATCCTTGGGGGTGCTCTAGTCTATCACAGGGTGAGAGGCAGAGTAATCCACCAGCCAACCAGACTCCCCCATTGACTCAAACCTGGACCCCCCCGAGGATAACTCCATTCCTTGTCCTCTGACAACATTTTCATTCCAACGTTGACCTTGAGTAATCTTGCCTCTTTTCTCTCACGGATAGCACTTCCATGCTGCCCACCGGTTCCCAAGGCCATTAACTTAGTGCTCAATAAAGCTTTTAAATTACTATCAGTGTCCTGAATCTGTCTATTGTGTCCAAACATTGTAGGTAAATGGCCTGTATTTGTATAGCACTTTACTTGGTCCATAAGGACCCCAAAGCGCTTTACACATTCAGTCATCCACCCATTCACACACACATTCACACACTGGTGATGGCAAGCTACATTGTAGCCACAGCTGCCCTGGGGCGGACTGACAAAGTGGTCTTAAGGTGTGCTGACTGGGGACTACTAATGCTTATCAATAATAATAATAGAAGGAAACATTTTAAAAGATATAAAACAATGTGCTTACATTTTTGCTGAGGTAACCAGTGGAGATATTCCTGCATTGTTTGTCCTCAGAGTGGCAGCATCCTCCACATCTGTAGACGGACACACATGGTGGCTTATAGAAGACGTTGGTAGGAGCACCAAACTCTCTCCCCACATCAATACACACTTCTCTGGGAGAACACTGAGTCTTCCTCCATTCTGACTCTATACCTGCACACAGAGAGACAGTCAGACCACTGTTACGGTGACTTGTTGTTCTTCCTAATGTAGTATTTATCATGTATATTGTGGAGAGAAAAGCAGACCTAATAACAATCATTTGAATAGATACATTTTGTTTTATTACAGTGGCTATGATTTCTGTGCAAGATGTCAAATCCTAGTTGACTCATTCAATCTCAAATGAGCATGGGCCTTGGATTAGATTTAGAACTGGATACATTCACTAAAGCTTAATTATAGTAATTCTAGATGATCCAAAATCAAAGAAGACTCACTCTCCTCTTTATGAAACTGAAAGAATTAAGAAGTAGAATTTGAAGAAAGAACATAATAAACAAAACATAAACATACTTTTCAGGATATCCAAGTTGAGGTAGACAGCAGCAAATGTTGGCTCTTCTGTATCACCCAGTGGCCTAAGCTGACGGACCTGTGACTGCTGGGAGAGTTTGGAGGATGAAGATGCAGCAGCAGAAAGTTTGGATTTACACTTCACAGCAGCCCAGTATGAAGGATAGATGAGACTCATCAGCTCATCTACACTGGAGGCTGAACGCAAACTCTGTTCCAAGTCTGGCGTTGGTGAAGTGTCCTAAAAGTGAAAACAGACACCTTTACTCAGAACACTGCTTTCACTGAGAATTATTACATATTTTATAATAGTCAAATGAAGAGGGCTAGAAACACTTTTCTACCTAAATGAATGATCGTAAAATTGTATTTTTGCAAGCTAGAAATTTCAATGAGGTAACAGTCAAGGCCAAAGACTGGTTTCAAGTTTGGATCAACACAATTCAAATCAATATTGGAGTTAAGGCAAACATCCCAAACTAATTCATTTCAAATTGTCCAAAGCATGCCCTAAAACTTAAAGGTTATTTTCTTAAACGCAAATAAAAATTTCCTACTTTTTAATGTCAATGTTAAATACCCCTAAATTCTTCACAACAAAATCTTTAATCAGAGTCTCAGAAATATGACTCTGACAAGACTATCAGCCTAATGACTCAAAGCCTTTTCCTATGTAACCTATGTATACTGGGGACCTTTATTCATTTTGTATATCACCTGTTTTTGTGGGAGCACTTTAAATGGCTTTGACTTTATGACTTTTATGAATATAGAAAAGGATTCTTCAGCATTCTTCAGCACTGCAGCTTTCTTACTGCTGCCAGTTGGAAGACTCGAGGGTGAAACCACAGGAACACTGGGAAAAAACACTTTTCTTTTCTACTACAAAAGTATCTGAAGTAACAAGACATTTTTGTTGCATCAACAACAAATAAAGTTTGTGCAAGATCAGTGAGGCAGTTCATCTTATTGGTTTACCATGAGCAAACACTTGCTTTGGATATCACAAATGAAGAACACGTGCTAGTGGTTACTCACTGCCAAATGTCTGTCAGTATGACGAGGATCTTAACCAAAGGGCAGGAGGGTGGGAAGAATTACAGTATGCATCACTTATAAGGTTTCCAGTCTGATGGAGTTATTGAATAGATAAAGCAATTTACTGCTGTGAACGTAGGCAGCCATACAACATATTTAAAACACCTTAAAAAAGCCCACTGAAAAAAGAAACAATACAAAACAAAATGCAAAAAAAATAATAATAATAATTAACGGAGAACTGGAACATCAATTCTACCTCAAATAACACTGGAGCTGCTAGTCCATTACTCCGTCAGTCAGTTTGTGCGTTTTGGGTGACTTTGACATATCAATGCATTAGTCCACAGGTGAGCCCATTTTAAATGGCTAAACTCCATTTAGCTTTTCAGAAGTGTTTGGTTAACTCATTCTTTTGGCTGCTTCTCCAAGCTTGGGTGTCTGTGCAGATCCCATCTTCTACTGCAGATAATATGCTGTTTATGGATGACATATTTTGATTTTTCATTTACTCTGTGGGGTACTAAAGACTTCCAGTCTATTGGTGGAAACAGACTGGAAACAGTCTTTAGTCTTTTTTTCTTTTTCTTTTTTTTGCCTGTCCCGTTTCGTTCTTTTGCCATCAGAATTGTTGTCTAAAGGCAAAGAAAGATGCCCAACGGATTTACTTTACCAAAATGGACCATCCCAGCCTTGCCGTATTGGTCTATTTGATTCACCTTTGCTTTTATTGTTTATTTTATTTTCATTTGCTGAACATGGGACAGACTTGACTGGGGAAAAGAAAAGGGAGAAAGAAAGAGGGAAAGAAAAAGAGAGGGGAAGAGGGACGGTGATAAAGGGCAAAAACCAAAAACCAACAAAACAAACAGACAAAAAATACAAATATCAATCACCTGGATCACCTGTTGAGAAAGAAAAAAGAGAAAACAAGCAAAAAAAGAGAGCAATATAAAAAACAACATCATCGCAATGATCTATGTGAATATAACAGTAAATACTAAATATTAAACATTATTGTGCAGCACGTAAGATCGACAGCGCACAGTGTGCATTGAGGTAGAAGCCAAAAAGGGTGTACTTTGTGTCTGTGAGAACCCGTCTGTACACCTGTGAGCGTGAGCGAGCTTGTATTTAAAAGGTTCCTTCATGTAATGATCTGCTAGAGGGTGTGGGGAGCCATAGCCCCGTCCTTCTGGGCATGAAGCAGTTATGGAGGAGATCAAGGCCATCAGAGGCCCCAAGAGCAAAGGAGACCAAGGAAGACCAACAGAGGGGCAACCGCGCCACTATCCCGGAAAGAGCTGAGGAGAGCCCCAGATGAGGGGTTGCTCAGCAGCTGCGGTGCAGAAGCCAGGGGGGGTTGCAGTGAGCCGGCAGCCAGCTGTGCCAGAGTGACCGAGCCCCAGGCCGAGAGGCCGAGGGTACCCCACGCCCGAAGGAGCCCGAGCGAGCCCCAGGCTCCAGGCCCCGACAAGCAGCCACCAGGAGTGAGACGGTGGGTACCTGGACGCCCGTACCCGGACACAAAGAACCACCAATGCACCGATGTCTGAGGGAGTCCGCCACTGGCAGGGGGAGTGGTGGGGGGAGATAGGCCTCCATACCATTGAGGGTCTGAGATGTCCCCAGAGAGGTGGCGTCTGATACCCAACCTGACATATAGACACAGGCATACAGGCACACACAGATACAAACATCGATTCCCACCATGCTCTCATATGCAATTACTCAGCACTCACCCAACGTGGAGACAGAAATAAATAGACACTGTACACTCAATCACACTCCCCAAGCGTACTCTATACCCCAGGTCTAGGTACCCTTGCCCCTGGAGGGGGAAACTGCACCAGACCCAGGTAGTGTTACCCTCTTCCCTGGGGTGGAGAGAAGCAGACGGCCCCGACTCCGCAGCAGCAGGGAGGCACCACACTCCAGACCCCAGTCGGACAGCCAACTCCTCCTCCCAGCCCCCCCACCCCAACAGGCAACAGAGAACGGGGGTCTGTGAAGACTCCAAACCTCCCTGTAGTGTTGATGCATGTGTGTCCTAAGGTGCATTTAAAAGCCAGGGGGGCATGGAGCTACCTGCCAGAGAGCAGCAGGTAAGCGCATAGCCCCTCCTGATAGCCCTCAATGTCTACATGTATTTAAAATTGAGAGGTGGGCAACGACGCCAGGGGTGAGGTTGTACACCCTGATGGTCTTCTGGACGACGTGTAGCATGCCCACCCCCAAGGTCCGATATGTATGTGTTATGAGAGTGTGAGTAATGTGAATGTCTAAGTTGTGGGATAAAATTAAGGCACAGGTAGCCAGAAGGGGACAGAGGGGGACATCCCCCCCAGATGTCCCCCTGCACCCTGGTGACACACCTTTGCCCTAAGGTCCTGCATGTGTGGGTGATTGTGGTGGAGCGGGAGAGGGAGGCAGGTGACCCCTCCCTGGGGCCAGCTCCCCCGCTGTCCCCAGTAGGGAAAGGGGGCCCAGGCCCATCCGGACCGGGGCCCAGTTCAGCAGCGCCGCCCGGCCCCACAGGGCCCGGGACAGCCCACCCGACCCCACCACAGAGAAAACTGCACCCACCCCATCATCCACTTATCTTCCAGACTACACAAGACCATAGACACCCAGGCTGAGTTCTTCCTCCACCTCTCCTATATCTCTCTCCACCTGCAGAGTCAGTTCCTGGAGAGAGGAGACCTCCTGCAAGATGTAACAGCCTCCCCCACTAGTTGAAGAGCCCACCAGGTGGCTCGATGCACCGGTGGCATCCTGCACCAGGGCTGAGCCCCCATACACCCACCCGCCCACAACCCCGGCGACACACCAACCAGGATCCAAGCTCCTAAGCCCCCGAGGCCCAGCCAGGGCCCCAGCCCGGAGACGGAGCATCCCCAGAACCCCCCACCTGCCCCGGACCCACCCAGGGACAGCCAGGCTCCCAGGTCAGTAACCCACGTCCGTCAGCACAGACCATCCCCTAGCCCCGCTGCACGCAGCCACGAGGAAACCATCACCTAAGAGCCAACAGAGCCCTTAACAGGCCATGACCACAACCCCGGGTTGAGCCCTCCAAGGAAGACGCTTCTGGGGAATCCCCCGACACCCCAAGCCTGTCCTCACCCTCACACCAATCACAACAGTGAAGGTGGGACCAAACTATGACCCCCTACCCCAATAGGTGATGGAGCTGATCAAAGGAGCCCAGAGCAATTGATCTGATGTGGTGGTAGAGGCTGTATCAAGACTAATGTAATCTATTAGATAATTTCTATATTGGTTAGAATTAAGATTATTTTTATTTTTCCAGTTCACGAGGACTGTTTTCTTGGCTATGCATAGGGCACTGAAAACCATATGGGCTATATTTTTTTCTGTAGTGACATAATCTAAGCTGCCCAACAAACACACTAAAGGGGAAGTTGGAACGTTACACTTCAGACACTTTGATAAGTCTTCACATATCTCGCGCCAAAACGTCTGAACTGGTGGACAGAACCAAAGAGCGTGGATATAATTGTCCGGTGTATTGGTTTGACAGTGTGAGCAGTTGTTGGTAGACGTAAAGCCCATCTTGAACATCCGATGACCTGTATAGTGTACTCTATGTAGTATTTTGTATTGAATTATTTTAAGACTGGGATTTCTAAATAAATGAAAGGTTTTTAAGCGTATCTGAGACCAGAAGTTTTGGTCTAAGTTAACTGATAAATCCGCTTCCCATTTTGCAATAGGAAGTGATACAGGGAGTGCAGAATTATTAGGCAAGTTGTATTTTTGAGGAATAATTTTATTATTGAACAACAACCATGTTCTCAATGAACCCAAAAAAACTCATTAATATCAAAGCTGAATGTTTTTGGAAGTAGTTCTTAGTTTGTTTTTAGTTTTAGCTATTTTAGGGGGATATCTGTGTGTGCAGGTGACTATTACTGTGCATAATTATTAGGCAACTTAACAAAAAACAAATATATACCCATTTCAATTATTTATTTTTACCAGTGAAACCAATATAACATCTCCACATTCACAAATATACATTTCTGACATTCAAAAACAAAACAAAAACAAATCAGCGACCAATATAGCCACCTTTCTTTGCAAGGACACTCAAAAGCCTGCCATCCATGGATTCTGTCAGTGTTTTGATCTGTTCACCATCAACATTGCGTGCAGCAGCAACCACAGCCTCCCAGACACTGTTCAGAGAGGTGTACTGTTTTCCCTCCTTGTAAATCTCACAGTTGATGATGGACCACAGGTTCTCAATGGGGTTCAGATCAGGTGAACAAGGAGGCCATGTCATTAGTTTTTCTTCTTTTATACCCTTTCTTGCCAGCCACGCTGTGGAGTACTTGGACGCGTGTGATGGAACATTGTCCTGCATGAAAATCATGTTTTTCTTGAAGGATGCAGACTTCTTCCTGTACCACTGCTTGAAGAAGGTGTCTTCCAGAAACTGGCAGTAGGACTGGGAGTTGAGCTTGACTCCATCCTCAACCCGAAAAGGCTCCACAAGCTCATCTTTGATGATACCAGCCCAAACCAGTACTCCACCTCCACCTTGCTGGCGTCTGAGTCGGACTGGAACTCTCTGCCCTTTACCAATCCAGCCATGGGCCCATCCATCTGGCCCATCAAGACTCACTCTCATTTCATCAGTCCATGAAACCTTAGAAAAACCAGTCTTGAGATATTTCTTGGCCCAGTCTTGACGTTTCAGCTTGTGTGTCTTGTTCAGTGGTGGTCGTCTTTCAGCCTTTCTTACCTTGGCCATGTCTCTGAGTATTGCACACCTTGTGCTTTTGGGCACTCCAGTGATGTTGCAGCTCTGAAATATGGCCAAACTGGTGGCAAGTGGCATCTTGGCAGCTGCACGCTTGACTTTTCTCAGTTCATGGGCAGTTATTTTGCGTCTTGGTTTTTCCACATGCTTCTTGCGACCCTGTTGACTATTTTGAATGAAACGCTTGATTGTTCGATGATCATGCTTCAGAAGCTTTGCAATTTTGAGACTGCTGCATCCCTCTGCAAGATATCTCACTATTTTTGACTTTTCTGAGCCTGTCAAGTCCTTCTTTTGACCCATTTTGCCAAAGGAAAAGACGTTACCTAATAATTATGCACACCTGATATAGGGTGTTGATGTCATTAGACCACACCCCTTCTCATTACAGAGATGCACATCACCTAATATGCTTAATTGTTAGTAGGCCTTCGAGCCTATACAGCTTGGAGTAAGACAACATGCATGAAGAGGATGATGTGGACAAAATACTCATTTGCCTAAAAATTCTGCACTCCCTGTATTGATTTATCTGTTTTAGAAAATATTCTGTATATTCTGGATAGTAATTTGGGGGTTTTAAGAGTAAGAAATTGTACCACACTTGATGGTGTTTGTAGTTCAGCTTGACCGGATTTAAATTTCTTTTTTACTATGGATTTAATTTGTTGATATTCTAAAAATCTTTCCTTTTTGATCCCATATTGTGTAACTAGTCTGTCAAATGGAATAAATTCTGTTCCTTCTAATATATGTTCTAAGTATTTGATTCCTTTACCACTCTAATCTGGAAAGTTTATCATATTATTGTTTTGGAATATGTTAGGGTTGTTCCAGATAGGTGTACATTTGCATGGGATTAATGAAGACTCCGTCAATTTCAGAAACTCCCACCATGCTGCCAGAGAAGAGCTGATGTTGACGCTTTGAACCATTCATGTCGTTGGATGTTTGAGCTGATAAATGGTAGGTCTGAAATCTCTTAGATTAAAGTGCTTGTTCTACATCTAGTCAAGGTTCGTCTAAGAAGGTATGTTTTAACCATCCTGAGATAAATTGAAGCCTGTTGGCTAAGAAGTAGTGCTGAAAGTTAGGTAGTTCTAATCCTCCTTTATCCTTGGTCTTTTGTAGTGTTTTTAAGCTTATACGTGGGGGTTTATCTTTCCAAAGAAATTTGGACATACATGAATCTAGAGATCTGAACCAATCTTGTGGTGGTTTAGTTGGGATCATTGAGAATAAATAATTTATTTTTGGTAAGACCATCATTTTTATAGTGGCAACCCTTCACATGAGTGATATGGGTAGACATTTCCATCTAGCCAGATCACCTTCTACTTTCTTTAAAAGCGGGATATGGTTTAATTTAGTTAGATCTGCAAGCTTGGGAGAAACATTAATACCTAAATATTTTATATTTCCCGATTGCAGTGGTGTAGAAGAGGAATTATGGAGGGAGCAATTAATCGGAAGGACTGTAGATTTTGACCAGTTAATTGAGTAATCTGATATTCTTGCAAAAGAGTTTATCAATGCAATTACCCCAGAGATATTGGTTTGTGAGGCTGATTTTATGTTCCACATTCTTGCATTTTATGCCCTTAATTACTGTATTCTGTCTAATTGCTGCTTCTAGTGGCTCAATAAAAATTGCAAACAGTGAAGGGGAGAGTGGGCATCCCTGCCTGGTGCCCCTCAGGAGACAGAAGCTGGAGGATGTCTGGTCATTTGTTTTGACACAAGCTGTTGGGGAATTATATAATATTTTTAACCAGTTTATGAAAGAGGATCCAAAACCAAATTTGTGTAAAGTTGCAAATAGAAATGTCCAGTAACTCTGTCAAACGCTTTTTCTGCATCTAAAGAAAATATTGTAGTTTCGATGTTTTTACTGTATGAGTAGTCTATCAAATTAAGTAGTCTACGTGTATTTGTTGATGAGTGCCTACCTTTTATGAAACCAGTTTGGTCAGGATGAATTAAGAGGGGGGTTATTTTCTCCAGTCTCTTTGAGAGAGCTTTGCAGATTATTTTAAGGTCTACATTTATAAGGGATATTGGACGATAGCTTGAGGGTCTTTGCCTGGTTTTAGCAGTAGATTAATGTTTGCAGAAAGCATATTTGATGGAAGTCTGCCCTTTTCTTTGATTTCCAGCAACGTTCTGTAAGAAATTGGGGCTAGAATCGTCCAGAATTCTTTGTAGAATTCTGCAGGAAAGCCATCTGGACCTCGAGCCTTATTATTGGGCATACTTATCAGGGCTTCCAGGAGTTTTATTCCTAATTTTAATAGTTTGCTGATGCGATGACAACAAATATGTAAAATCAGGCTCATATTTGACGGGAATCATAGGAATCAGAAAACATGAGGGTTCACAAATTCACCTCTACAATGTCTTAGACACATTGTACTGCATACATATTTCATTCAATTCAATTTCATTTATATAGCTTTAAATTACAACAGCAAGCTCTTTATATTATAAGGTAGAGATCATGCAATCACAGTACATATGTATGCATATATATGCAGTACATATGTATACATATGCATACATATGTATTAGTTGTGCAACAGATCAAAAATCTCACGGTTCAGATCATATCACGGTTTTAAGTCACTGATTGGATCAATTTTCGGATCAGCAAAAATAGAAAAAAAAGACAAAAATTCGACTCGCCATTTCCTTATTTAAATATTTTTTGCCTATTAAAAAACATTCAACTGAAGACTCATTCCAGGCACTTATATAAAAACAAATTAAGGTGCAATATGGACATTATGGACCATGCTAGGCATCCTCTGCATCCTCTGCACACAGCCATAAACAACCAGAGGAGTCTGTTCAGTGAAAGGTTGCTTCTCCCAAAGTCAAGGACCAGTAGACTTAAAAAGTCCTTTGTCCCACATGCCAGCCATCAAACTGTTTAACTCCTCGCTGGAGGGGAAACAGGGACAAAGGAGGGGGGAACAAGTAAGCTGTAGTGCCTTTTCACTGTGCAATAGTTTTTGTTCATATCCAACAGTTTCAATACTTGAAATGTGCCATTCCCTTGTATTCTTATTCCTATTTATTCTATTTATCCCTTTTGTATTCTCTGTATTTATATTTGTGTATATATGGTATATTTCTGCTCACATTCTGCAACTTCTGTCGGTGCTGTGCTACTGGAAACTGAATTTCCCGGAGGAACCCACCCGAGGGATAAATAAAGTTTTATCTAATCTAATGTAATCTATAGGGCAGTACAGGGCTTTGTATCTACCACTACTTGTGAGTATTTATTATTTAATCTGCTCTTTCACGTGATTCAGTTTATTTTGAAAAGTCTCAACAGGATCTTGAGCTTTATTGTGAAAGGTTTATGTGGAACATAAACAAGCGGACACGCGATGGTGTTACCGTCGTTGTTGCTAACGACAACGCATAAAAGCAGGCGCTTGTCCGTCTGTAGTGTGGTTATATTAAATATAAGAGAAAGAGAGAACTTTAAGAAATTAATATAGCCACTACAGTGACCATCAAAACGATGAAAAAATATTGCCATAAACAGTTTATTTTGCGGCACCACAAAACAAACGATAGCATAAAATGAAACGATAGACTTTTTTATATTGTCAGCCGATATATATCATTATATCGAACAGCCCTACACCACTCTACATTTAATTATTAATTATTATGAATCTCCAGCTCTCTTCCACAACGTGTAGCTCCCCTGTTGCTCCAGGTGGGACACGGTAGGTGTCTGGTGATTCCCACCTATAATATACAGATATAATAGAGTCTCAGGTAGAGGACCTGAGCTTAAAGGATAGACTGCCCACAGGAGCAAGAGGGGTATTTTTCTGATGTGTGTGTGTGTGTGTGTTTAGAATAATATTTATGAATGATCACAATGTAAAGAATCAGACTGACAGTAACAATACAACTGTTTTGTGCAAGCAACACTGTACACACAGACATGCATGCATTTATACATGTTGTCATTTAATAATTAGAAGGAACACACAGCAGAAAGTGGAGCACACACTTTCCTACTAGAAAAATGTAGTAATGTTATCTTACATGTCTCTATATACTTACTGGAGTTTCTCCGTACAGATTTTTTTTCCTTTCTCCTAATGTTTATGTCTCCATATGTCTGACTATTGTTTTGTTTTTGTCTAAATCCCCAAACCACCCACCCTCTCCACACACACAAACAGACACACACACACACTCTGACCCTTTACGTGGGAAAAACTTTTCCCAGCTGTCGCATGAATTCCATCCATCCATCTATTTTCCTACTTTTACCCAGTTCAGGGTTGCAGGACTGGAAGCCAAAACAATTGAGAACAAAATACTCCTAAATAAGACTTGTTTGTCACCTGATAAAGGGCACAGTTTCCTGCTCTGACTTCAGAGCAGGAATCACAAAGCTGACTGGGAACTCAATAGAACTGACATCAAATCAGCCACCATTTTGGCCTTTCCTGCTATTTACTTTTTCTAGAAGATTTAAACATTTGATGGTTAGAAACTACTTTGGAAAATTAACACAGACACTGCCATATTCAGCCAAACATTTTAATATGGTTGGCATTATATTAAAGCACCCTATTGATCATTTTACTTGTGTTAGCCTATTAACTTCTAAATGTGCATGTAGTAAACTGCTGTAATTTTCCCGAGTGTGGAATACATTCTTAGACAGATATCAAAACACAATCATTCATATCTGACTGGATCCTTGAGGTTAATTATCCAGCAAAGTGAACAGCTCACAGCACGGATTTTTGTTACAGATAGGGGCTCTTTAGCTTTTACCAGCAAGCTTTTTCAAATTTTCTAAAAGTTCCAAATTTCTGTTACACCAGATGTCCTTGAAGTATCACACTCCACTTTGTTGACCTAAAGCTGAACCAAGAGTTCAATGCAGTTTCCAAGATTTTAAGCAAACCAACTACCCTGGGAAAAATAAGTAAAAGAACTTGTGTGATTGACTGTGTTTAGTACGCACATGTCTTATGAATAAGCTGTAGTTTTTCAAATTAATGACCTCGAAATGCATTTCAGTGTAGTTTATTCACAACAAGAGTTCATTCACAAGATCCAATTTATGGCAAAAGTCATCCCAAGGCAGAACAAGGAGACAATGTAGAAGAGAGCCAAAGACTAATAATACCTAACGATAATAACTGATAATAACTAGTAGAGAGTGTCTCTGTCTTCTGAATCCAAACTATTCGAGACTTGTTTGTGATGAGAATGATTTTAAATTCAATTTTGGTTCTCAACAAGGAGTCAATGGAGCCAATACAGGAGAAATACGCCCTTGCTAGTCTCTGTGAGTATTCTAAGGTAATGCCATCCAGAGTAAGAATCTGCTTAGATACCATATTTCTAAGATTTTCAGGGCCTTGTTCAATAACCTCAGTTTGATCTGAATTAAGAAGCAGAAAGTTAGCGGCCATCCAGGTCTTTATGTCTTCAAGATATTCCTGCAGTTTAACTAATTGGTGTGTGTTATCTGGCTTCATGGATAGATAGAGCTGGGTGTCATCTGCATAGCAGTGAAAATGAATACTATGTCTTCTGATGATACTGCCTAAGGGAAGCATGTACAATGTAAACAGAATTGGTCCTAGCACCGAACCCTGTGGAACAGAAACAGAAGAAAGCAGGAGTTTTGATACGAATAGAAACACAGAAGAATCAGTTGAGAAGCCAGAGGCCTGCATGCGTGTCAGAGACCTGAGGTAATATTTGTAATTATGAGACTTAGAGAATTCAGAGAATTGAAAACTGTACAATTAGAAATCCCAAATGAAATAACAAAATTTCTTTTTGTATATGCATTTAGTTGTGTCAAATATTCCAACTCAACAATCCCAAATAGACTTGAGTACATGTGCATGTAGTAAAACAAAGGACAGCAAGCTATGGAAACTAATTGATGATTTACTTAAACAAAAAAGTGCAAAGTTCACTTAAAATAAAGAAAGTCAGTTTATATTTTCTCATCCTCTGGTAAATATCATCATTTTATGGCCTTTCTTGGCCTCCTGTAACACTTTGAGTCATTTTTGATGAGAACATGTCCTAAAATGTGATTATTTAATAAATATGTAGGACTGCTTTCTTTCTTTCACACGGTGATTTGCATATGCACAATTTACCCAAAGAGAATACCTTTGGGTAAATTGTGCCATTGATTATGAAAGTAAAACTGTAGATTTTGATCTCAGAAACTGTCTAGCTATATAAAAGTTAGACAAAATCAACACAAAATTACTTAAGGTTTATTTAAAGTTATTTTACAACATCAAAGGCCAACTGTGTCACGTGAGCACATCAAAAGTCAATTTTCTTAAACAAGGCCTAGCACCACATGAACACATGTTCAGAACAAAATGAAATTCAAATGAAGACAAAATTAACTGGAATTCTCTTCACACATCTGGCCAGCTCCATAGCATCCCACTTGTTGATGCTACCCACTGCTCCCTTCTGGGTGTACTGCAAAGTTTTTGTGGTGTGGTTATTTTTTGTTTGTAAATGGTAAATGGACCGATTCTTATATAGCGCTTTTCCACTCTCCCAGAGTACTCAAAGCGCTGTATACAACATGCCACACTCACCCATTCACACCCACTTCTAAACACAAGTGCAAACTAATCTGCATTCACACTACGATGAACGTATCGGAGGGCAACTTGGGGTTAGTATCTTGCTCAAGGATATTTGACATGCAGAACGGGGAAGCCAACGATTGAACCACCAACCTTCCAATCAGTAGCTGATCTGCTCTACCACCTGAGCCACAGCCACCTATGTTTGTTTATTTTTTGTTTTGTTTTTTTTATGCACATCTTCTCTTGGGATGACTCCATCACTTTCTTTGAAAGTGAAAATGGGCTTTCCATTCACAAACCTATTACTACTTCACCTTAAAAACTTTGCACCAGTGTCGGCACCATCAACCTTCTCAACTAATCCAACGCGGTTGTAGGATTTGGTTTTGCCTGCAAAGTTCACAATGATAATCACAATTACTTTCAGATTTAGAAAAGTTGAAGCTCTACGCTCCAAGTACCCAATTTTGCTTCTCTGTGAACTATCTGCATTTTGATAACTGATAATGAGCATTTCCTGGGTAAATAATTATTAATGTTCTCTACTACTTTTTCTTAAATGCACACTTAACCCAACCTGATTTTGCCTCTGATATCTCTGCCAGCTGGATCAAAATATCATTTCTTTGTGCATACTCAAATACTGTGAACTGGCTTTTGAGAATGCACAAAGTAAAGAACACATAAAAGCTGCTAGTGCTTTTAAATGATCTGCCAGCGCTTTCTTCATATTTTTGTCAAAGACTTGATTGGCAAGTCCAGTTCTTTTAGTTCTGCTAGTTGGAAAAGAAATGAGGCTATATTCTTTTTAGTCTTATTTCTTTTCCAACTAGCTTTTTCTTCTCCATGTATCGTTTTAATGTCATCCTGAATATGTTCATTTTCCTTGCCACCTGATGAATGGACTTCCCCTTCTCCACCTCATTCACTGCTCTCCATGTGCTCTAAAGGAGTGGAAGCCCTGCCTGTCCTCCCAATTAAAACTCTGATCTATTTTTAGTTTCATTATTTTTCTTTTCATATTATTACATTAAAATGTGTTTAAAATATTCATAAGTTGGGGTGAGTTGTGCCACTGCCACACTTGCCTTACTCTGAAAGGCAAAAATCAGTTTTTGAACTTAAGTGTGCTTAATTCTCAAAGAGGCTCTCTTCTTTGCAGGATGAGTAAAGTGGCTGACTCTTCAAAAATGAGCGGTCACATGACCAATTTCTTCTTTGGTTCCCTAGAAATAGTGGGTGGCACCCCACTTTCCCCTACTGTCTTATGGATTACTGACTACGTAAGTCAGGTAGTACGTGAGACTTGGCAGTGCTCTGATTTGCTCTTGTGCAGTGTGTGGACTGTGCTGTCTCCATTCCTGTTCACCTTATAAGCCACAGACTTTTAGTATAACTCTGGGTCATGCCACTTACAAAAATGCTCTGATTCTGTAGGGCTTGGATGCATCAGTCACAGACAGGAGGAGGGGTACAGAGCATTGAGTGTATGATTTTTGTTGAGTGGATTGGGAAGGGAAAATTCTCAATATAAATAAGACCAGAGAGATGGTGATTGACTTCAGCCTGCGTCTATTCTGAGAAAGGATTCTCATGTGGTATGGGAATACGAGTAACTTGGCATCCTCAATGACAACAGGAGGACAAACACAGGGGATAAGCAGGCTTTATTTCTCTAGGAAGCCAGTATCCTTCAATTTGTGCAGCAAAAAGATGAAGATCTTTTCTCAGTCACTAATCCTGAGCACAAAGTACTTTGCTGTGGTGTGCCAGGGAGCAGCTTGGGAGCTGGTAACATCAACAGACTAAATAAATTGGGTAGGAAAGCTGGCTCACAGAAGGAGGCCACAGAACAAATTTCTGTCCAACATGGACAATCCTGACCACACACAACACTGAAATCTTAATAGTTTTTTCCCCACCCTGCACACTAAGACATGTTATTGCACTTTTTTGATATTCAGCAGGGGATCACTTCAAGTTAGACTTAAATTTACACACTTAAGTTTGTTCACTTTAATTTAGTAAGCCATTTTAAATTGTGTTTTTATACATTTAAGCTTTTATTTACACTATTTGTCTATTTATTCTTAAGTGTGCTTAATTCTCAAATTTATTCTTTGTGTTTAATTTAATTATTTAATTGTTTAATTTATCTTGAACAGCTGTAACAGAACAGTTTCCCTAATCTGGGATAAAGTACATCTCACTTTAACAATCATGTAATTTCTCTTCCCAAACGTAAAAAATATGTCACATTTAAAAGTCTGTCACACTATTTAAAAAAAAGAAAAAAGAAAAAAGATAAATCAGATAACATCTGCTTTCCAAAACTCATCAACCCACACAGTGGCTACAGATTGAGTATGCTGCTTTTCTGCTCAAGATTTTCTAGCTGAAAAAAGAAAAGAGAGAATACAACACAGCAGCCACA
The DNA here is from genome assembly GCF_057382275.1 of Copadichromis virginalis. Classification (NCBI taxonomy): domain Eukaryota; kingdom Metazoa; phylum Chordata; class Actinopteri; order Cichliformes; family Cichlidae; genus Copadichromis; species Copadichromis virginalis. The sequence continues at coordinate 4,103,597 of NC_140623.1, read as the reverse complement.
GTTTTAGTAAAGTATAGGTTAAATCTGAATATATCACAGGCAGTCAAAAAGAGCTCATCAGTGTTACTTTTAACTACATTTGCATTTGAATGTCATTAAAGTAGGGAGCGTGGGCTTTATGTGAACCTTCCAGTGACTGTAGAAATAAAGCAGGTGAGTGGCAGTTTATGTGGTGCTTTCTTAGCGGGTAGTAGCTGTGAAACAGCAGCAACAATGTGTGACACATGTAATGCTGAGCTTCTGAAAGCTGTACTCACAGGCAGACAAAGGCCTGTCTTAGTTTTTATGTGTATCAGAATGGATGACAACGTGCGGAAGCATAGAAGACGAAGAGACTGTAACTACCATGGATCATCAGGTCAAACCATTTTAAGAACTGAATGGGTTGCCCCCAGAGAACATGGCCTTAGAGGAAGTGAGTCAGAGGAATGCAACAAGCGGCTTATGCAGCACCAGCCTATCAACCTGTACTTGGAGGAAAAAGCTGCTGCCGGTGTGTTTTCTATAAAATTGCCTTACCATTGACCAACTTGTTTTTCATTGGAACAACTCTGCCTCCAAAAGCGTTTGACAGCTGCAAACTGTGTTTTGCCTCATTCAACTTGAACTGACGACGCTGTTCATAGGGGAGGTGGATGTCTCCGACTCCAGTTTGTTAAGATCTCTTGTGATGCCTAATCTTCGAAGTCCAGTAGCATTGTGTCTGCTGCCATTGCTTTATGTCTATCTGCCATTGCTTTATTAATTACTAATTTGCAGTCTCAAGAAACCTTGAAGCTGGAACTTTTACTGACAGAACAAGTTCCAGATACTTTTCAGGGAAAATCACCTAAGAATAATAATATTTATAATGCAGAGATCACAGAGAAGTTACTCTGGTATTCGGTTAGTAAAGACTTCTGTTGTTCCAGACAGTTATTCACAGTTATTCACTAAACCATGTCCAGCACACAATTCTGATATTGTTCAAGTTGTGTCAGATGTCATACACTCGTACACTTTCTGTACTATGAAACTCAAATAGCCACAGAGAGTTGCACGCAGCATGTTATATAGTACTAGAAAATGCCCTGACTGCATTCTTTAAGATAAGGCTGTTTTTTGGGTTGTTTTTTTTTTTTCTTAATGTCACCAAATCCCATTGAAACACCAAAAGCAGTATCTAACAAATATTTTGTATAACTAACACCTGTTAACTTTCATCTGAAGGATCAACATTGTTAATGAGCACACATTTACTCTGGATAGTTTGTTGGTATGAAGAATATGAGCAATTTAATTCGATAATAATTATCTTCATGTCTACAATGATTGTCTAGTGACATTATGTTTTTTATGTTGTGTTAATGGGATTTTTCAGATGTTTAATTAATATGTGCTAAAAGTAAATACTAAAGAAAAGGGTTACAATCAAAACTTGCTTGCTTGATAGAAGTGTGTATACCTAAATATTCAGTGTTGGGAAGGTTACTTTTAAAATGTATTCCATTACAGATTACAGAATACATGCCCCAAAATTTATTCTGTGACGTATTCCGTTACGTTACTCAATGACAGTAACGTATTCTGAATACTTTGGATTACTTAATATATTATCGTGGTTTTTACAACAACGTGAATGTACTATTGCTGTGTGATTTATTACTATTACTGAAGGTCCGTGACTCCGAACTGTAGTAAAGGGACCTCTGACTAATATGGCGGGGTGCCTGTCAGCTCGTAGCCGAAAAATAGCTTTACTTTGTTGTGTGGGTCAACTTTTCTTGCGAAAGACAGAGGCAGGCGTTGAAAGGCTGCTCCAACAGAGCTTATTGTTTTCGGAGGAAAACACGAACACGGTGTACAGTCGAGTCTTAATAGCTTACTTACAACTGGGCTCGTCAGGCACTCTTCTTGGCTGCAGTGGTTATTATTATATTTACATGCTTCCAGCTCCCGTTTTTCCTCGATGACAGCTCATATCTTTCCACTCCCCTTTTTCTCCCTCCTCGCGCTCACAGACCCATAACGTGTATGGCAGTCCATTCTCCCTGCAGCACGGACTACACTGCCCATGATGCTACATTCTTTAGAGCTATGCTTGTAGCATTCTGCCTGTTAGCTTAGCACAACAACAACAAAAAAGCGCTCTCTCACCCAGGAAACACACAGTCGCAGAGAGAGAGAGAGCGTCGCCCTGTAACCATGGCAACCATAACGCTGCCGCCTGGAACAACAGAACGTAGCTGTCAAACAAAACCCAAACAGTCCTGACCCGCGACAAAATGAAACGGGAAAGTACCGCAGTGTAATCCATTTATTTCAACAAAGTAACTGTATTCTGAATACCACCTTTTTAAACTGTAACTGTAACGGAATACAGTTACTCATATTTTGTATTTTAAATACGTAACGGCGGTACATGTATTCCGTTACTCCCCAACACTGTAAATATTAGCCACGATTACGTCGACTATCAAAATCGTCGATGACTGATTTAATAGTCGACGCGTCATTTGAAGCTTTGTAAGATCCCAAAAGACGCAGGAATAAGTAGCAGGATTTAAGAGTGTAATAATGGACTGAAACAGAAGATGGCAGCACCGCATATACAAGGATGCCAGCTGCCGTTAAACCCCGAAGAAGAAGTAGCTCTGTCCCAGAATTCATAGCGCAGCCCTGCTTAGTTTCCAACAATGGCGGCAGCTAGTTAGTTTTAATATTACTCTTATTATTCTTTCTGGGTCACAAAATAAATGTTTAACATATTTTCAAGCGAGAATGTAGCTGTGTAAGCCTCAAATATCTGCTCAGTTTATCAAGACACCACATATTTTCAAAAGCGCTCCGATGTTTTTGGAGACGTCTGTTACCCACTAGCTCGATAGCTAGCTCAGTAGAGCCGTGAGAACACCGGACTCCTGGCAAATCGTTTTTAAACCCACCGCCGTCTTTCGCTACTCAGGTTAAACATGATATATAAGTCACGTAGATAACTTAAAAATGTTACTGTTTGGCTTTTTGTAGTATTTTATTTGTTCCTGAGTAAATCTGCTTGGCTGAGATTAAAGTTATAGTTTTTACACAGCTGAATAAACATCAAGCAGACAGCTGATTATCAGAAGTGTGAGATGCTCGAGAATATACTCCGGTGTCCTGTTATATTTTAGATAGCAAGGAGTTTATTAAACTTCACCAAAACAATCTGCAAATTTTATTAAAATGTAATAAACTATCATCTTGTCTTTATTTTTAGTTAGCACATACCTTAAACACTTAAAATTGTAAGCTAATGATAGTTATATAAGAGCAGATGCAACTTTGTTAAGAGTTGACAGAAATCTCTTGTCATGTTTTAACTCAAGGATACTCCTTGGCCACACTGGCATACCCTTCCCCTTTTAGCATTGATTTCTAACATGATGAACAACATAGGCTTACAGAGATCCACATTATGAGGCAGTCTCACAACCTTGATATGAATTTGCATGCTATCTAGGACCCCTTTTTTTTTCTTTTTTCACTGCCTATCTTAGCTGGCATGGGTTAAGAAATGGTAAATGGTAAATGGCCTGCATTTGTATAGCGCTTTTCTAGTCCATAGGACCCCAAAGCGCTTTACACTACATTCAGTCATCCACCCATTCACACACACATTCACACACTGGCGATAGCAAGCTACATTGTAGCCACAGCTGCCCTGGGGCGCACTGACAGAGGCGAACTGTGCTTGGGGTAACTAGTAGAGCTGGGCGATATATCGAGTTTTTAAAACATATCGATATATTTTTATACGAGATATAAGATGTGACAATATCCTTTATATCGATATAGTCTATGTTACGTTATAATTATAGTTGTGGAGCCGCAAGTTTGCCTCTCTTTCGTCCACTTTTGTCTCTACGCAACGTTACTCTGCCTCGCCTTCACTGAAGACAACTCCCCCTCCTCCCCCATCGCTTCACATGCAGGCAGCGACAAGACGGACACGGCAAATCTCCGTTAACGAGTTACTGCGCATCGCCCCATGCGTGGGGCTGGACGGCGTCAACGTGCTAACGAGCTAAACATGCTAACGAGCTAACAGCGCTAACCCTAAAATCCTTTCATTCTCTCAAAAGTTGATAGCGCGCCTTATGTATGAATTCTGGTTGTGCTTGATGGCCGCGAACTGATTTTATGTGGTACACGGCGCTCAGCAATCTGTCAAAAATGTTTGAGTACGACTTTGGTAAGCTACGGAGCTGCACCGCTTGATAGATTGTCGGCGCATTACGGCTACCGAGGAGCTTCGCGGAGTGATACGTACTGTCCATCAAAGTAATATTACCGTATTGTCTGTGTATAAGGACCATAAATGGCACCTGTAAGAGACGTGGTTATGAAGCGGATTTCAAACTCCAGGCTATCAGTCACACAGTAAAACTTGGGAACAGAGCAGCTGTGAAATCTGTCTGTCTTTGTTATTACGCTCAGCGTCTTTTAGTTTACATTTTGACTGCACAATTGTGAGCTCTTTGTTTAGCACAAAAACAACCTTGTTTTCTTTTATTTATGGAGCATTATTATTTAATGAATGCTCATAATTTAATTTTGAGTAATTTTTCATGTACATCTGTGCTGTATGTTAATAAAAGTGCCTGTGTGACATCTGGGACACAGCTTTGACTAAGAACTCTCTTTTTGTTCTTACTTTATGGCTTAAAAAAAAAATCGAGATATATATCTTATATCGCCATCCAGCTAAAAAATATCGAGATATGAATTTTGGGTCATATCGCCCAGCCCTAGTAACTAGCTCAGTGTACTATGTAGTATAATGAAAGATGGACCCAGTGTGTCATAGCATGTGATAGTGTGACGTCCCTGAATGCTGCCTAGAGTCACTATGTGATATGGCGGGACAGAATGGGTGTCTTAAGAGTATTTGGTTTAGCATAATGCCTACTTCTTTTACACCATTGTTCTATGTGACATAGGACTGACATTTCAGCTGTTGTGATATGGTGCTATATAAATTTTTAAAAAATGTATTCCCTCCATGAATCAAAACCTTGGTGGAGGGGTTTGTGTGCCCCAGGGTTCCCAGGAGCTATGTTGTCGGGGGGCTTTTGCACCCTGGTAGGGTCACCCATGGCAAACTGATCCTGGGTGAGGGACCAGACAAAGACTAATTCAAAATACCCCTATGAGTATGCATTGACGGAACTGTTCACGCTGCCAGGATAGAGTTATCAGGGCCTCGCCCTGGAGCCAGGACAGGAGAGGGTGCCAAAGGGTAAGCGTGTGGTGCTGGTGGGCACAGCCCTAAAGGGACATGGGTCCCATCCTGAAGGCCCACCACCCACAGGGGGTCAGGTGCAATGTTTGTTGAGCAGAGGCCCTGGCGAACATCCCTGACTACCAAAACTAGTGATTGGGACATGGTGAGTTGGATCAGGTGGTGTGGGAGGATGCTGGACAGACCTGGCACACCTAAGTATATAGTGACACTACTCTAGGAATGCCTGGCAGAGGCCCCAGTCCCCAAGATCTTTTCTAGGTGTAGAATTGGAAAGGAGGTTTACCCTAATTGGAGAAGTTTAAGTATCTCAAAGTATTGTTTATGACTACATCTGACTACAATGTCTTCTGGGTGTTTTTTTAAATCGACCACAGTCATTTTATTTTTTCACAGTGGTAAGGTTATGTATATTTTCAGCAGGCAGTACGTGGAACCAAAGGGTACATATCTCTGTACTGAGGCAGAGTAGTAAGCCTAAGCTGGATAAATCACAAAACATTCCTTCAAAATGGTTGTTAATTACACACTACATTCTTCTGCAGACTCCAGGGGTTTGTGAAATATGAGTGAGAGATACAGACAGACAGCAGTAGGGGGGAGATTGGTAGAGGCTAGACAGAAACTAAGAGATGAAAGAGAAACTTTGTGGTAACTGGTTCAAGATAAAAGCTTAAAATCTATCCTTAGTCCTATAAGATGAAGTAAGTGATGGACCAACATAAACCCACATACAGGATGATACTGAGACAGATTCAGTGAGAGAGTGAGGGAAATACACTGTTAATTCACCACATCTATTTCAGAATTTAGGGTCATTTACAGTTTCTATGTTACAGATCAGTGTAAACCATAAACTCATTTAAAAGATAACAGAAACAGCAATATTTGACTTGCTTTTTCATCCCTACTTCTATTCTCAATTTGTCAAGATTTCCTGGAGTGAAAATTAATACCAGAAACACAACTTGCACTGTTTCTGTTCAGTCAGATGGAAAATCTAGTGCTCAGCATGAACAAGTGTAGTAATATAAGCAAGCATGAGATGTTGTGTAATGACCTCTGCAGGAAACATACTCTAAAGACACTCCTGAGTAAGACCACTTTGTTATGTAAAAAACTGGCATGTTAACACAGCTTTAGACTTTGGTTGGAAAATTTAAATTTCAAAACCTCCACTCATCAGTCTATTGGTGAAGAAAATACTAATGAAAATAGCAGGATGTGCATTAGTGTTCATTTCAAGTTTTATACTTCTACCTAATTAACAGAAATGTTCACGTTTCATTATACAAACCAATTTTTAAACCATGTGTCAACTTTAATAATTCTTTTTCACTTACTGCAACCGATAAGTTACCACTTATTACCTCTAGTATAGACATCAAACAATTGGTCAACTGTCCACACAGAAGGTCAAAAATACATAATTAAAGAAAATGTTTCTTGAGCACATGAGGAGACAGAAGATAAACATTATTAATTGAAGACATCAGATTTAAAAACAGGCGTTATTGTGATGTGGACTTTTCAAAGCTCCACCATGCCAACATCTGAGGTCTAAAGAGGCAAAAACAGGCCAAGAAACGGAAAAATAAAGTTGTTCAAAGAGGAAAGATAAGAACAGCATGGAAAAATTTGACAGCATATGCCAAAAATGCTCTGGCAAACATGTGCAAACATGTGCCAGTAGCAAATATAAGGCCAAATGCGGGGTGGTAGCTAAAATATGTTTTTTTCTCAATCTCCTTTTCAGCTCAGCTCTACAGTGTTTCAGCATCTTTCAGCTCACTCCTTTTCACTTTTAACACAAACTAGAGATGGGACGATGCCACTTTTTTTATGTCCGATACCAATACCGATATCATAAATTTGGATATCTGCCGATACTGACATGAATCCGATATAGTGTATTTTTTAATCAATAAAAGTGTTTTTTTTTTTATCTTGCTGCATTTTGTATAAGTTCATACTCAAGTTAAAAAAAACACAAAAAAGCAAACAAACACTAAAGCTATTCTGTTAAACCTGTATGCAAAAAATACACTGCACCCAAAATATTTCATAGTTCAGCAAGCAAGCTAGTTTGCATCTCTTTCGTCCACTTTTGTCTGTACGCAACGTTACTCTCCACCTCGCCTCTCTCTTGCACTGAACACAACTCCCCCTCCCCCATCGCTTCACCTGCAGGCAACGACAAGATGGACACGGCAGCTATCAAAGATTAGCTGGTCGGTAAAAAGAAAACATTTGGAGGTTACCATTTTAGTGCTGTTAGCATTAATCTTGTTAAAATGACGTTAATGCCATAATGCGGCGAATCACCGTTAACGAGTTACCACGGATCGCCCCGTGCCTGGGGCTGGATGGCGTCACTCGAGGCTGTCAGTTTCACAGTAGTCTTTGTTATTATGCTCAGCGTCTTTAGTTTACATTTCGACTGCACAATTGTGAGCTTTTTGTTATGCACAAAAACAACATTTTTTTTTATTTATGGATCATTATTTTAATAAATGCTGATAATTTATTTCTGAGTAATCTTTCATGTACATCTACACTGTATGTTACTACAGAGATGTGTGAGATCTGGGACACAGCTTTGATAAGAACTCTCTTTTTGTTCTTACTTTATGGCTAAAAAAAAAATCGAGATATATATCGTATATCACCATCCAGCTAAAGAATATTGAGATATGAATTTTGGGCCATATCGCCCAGCCCTAATACGGAGCTAATAAACTTAAACCCTACACCTTCCACCCTATTCTGGTATTTTAAAGAGTAAAGAAATATTAAACAACCTAACTAATAGGGTTGCCAACTCCCAGCAAAAAAAAAAAATAGGGAACCACCCCCCGCCTCGTGATGCTTAATCGACGTAGTCAACTTTAATTTAATGCACGTGTAAAAAAAATTTAATAAATAAATAAATAAATAAAAATGCACAGAAATCAATTATTTTTCTACAATAATTACATAGATTCAACATCTTTCTTCAGCAGAATTGCAGACTGCACAGATGGTTCCCAAAGGAAAAAGTACTATAGCTGACTAGGGTATATTAGACTTAATAGTTACTATATACAGTAACGGACACACATTTTACATCAGATTAAAACTTTGGGTGTAAGATTCAGATAATTATTTATTAAAAGCTCGACATTTTAAATGAGAATAAGAAAGAAAAGTATTTCTTTGTGCCCCCCTTTTGCCCCCCTGGCAAAACTTTGCTAGATCCGCCCCTGCACAGTTACCAGCTATCAGCTACGTAGAAAAGGATCCTGGTGTAGAATTTATTTAATATTACTTTCTAACAACAGCGTATCAAGCTTAAACGTGCTGCTGTTGTTTAGCCGCTGGCTTCCTCTTTCAGGCACAAAGTGGGCAATAAACAAACAAAAGAGACGGAGTCATGAAAAGCCGATCAGCTGATCAGTGATCAGTTTCATGATTGAAGTAGCAACAGGAGAGGGAGAGAGAGAGAGGCAGTCGCTCCATATATCAGTTGTTAAGCTTAACGCTGGAATGCTTTACAAACATTCAGAGATGAACTTACACACTTGCTTTACTTCTCTCTGGGATAATGGGATAACTTTCTCTGAGATGAAATGCCAGTTTGGTAGCGAGGCTCCAAAATGCTCAATTAGACACGTCTCACACGCCACAGCCGCTCTATCACTAACGCATACTGCTCCGACGTGCTAAGGTTATGAGCTGAGTTACACCATGTCGCAAGTTTTCTAAGGTGCTTTAGTGATATTTAATGGATCGGATAAATTTTTTTATTTCTCTCCTATATCAGATCCAGTAATTTAGGTCAGTATCGGACAGATACCAATACGTAATATCGGATCGGCCCATCTCTAACACAAACATATGACTTTGACACCCACAATGCCATTGTCTGGGCTCATCCTGTGGTTACTTTTTCAATATTTAACAAAAAAATCTTTTTATTTATTGATATATTAGCCAAACTTGTCAGCATTCATAGTGGCAGTATGAATAGCCATTCATGTAAACTTACAACTACATTACTACAACATCTATGAAAACACTGATCTTTCCAACTTCAAGAGTTACGCACAATCTGTGGCCCTGCTCATAATAGTCAGCTCTTCGATGATGACTGACTTATACCTTAGCAATGCTGCCAAACCAGCGGTCTTTCACCTTCTTTCAAAACACAGAAATAAAGGAGAGGATCTTCAGACACCCACCAGATTTAGATTTAATGTGAATTCAAAAAAGGCAAACAAGCATGAGTGTGCCCACATGTCAAAGCCTTTTCAGTTAGAATGATTTGAATTACAAATCTCTTCACAAATGTAGCTCAACTTCTAACGACGTGATTAATTGTACATATGAATACAAAGCATTTTACTGTATCTTAAAAATCTCCGCATCTTAGTTTGGCTCTGATTTTTTGCTTACCTGTATTATTAAATCTTCACTGGAAGTTAACCTGTGGCTCTGACTGTCACACATGTCTGGGGTTGTCCCGTATTGTTGCTATAACAATGATATCACAATGACACTTAAAATAGTTTATCAGTATTATCGTGGACAATATGCTATAGTACAGCTCTAGCCTCTACCAGGCAGAGCAGCAACTATTCTAAGATGTTGGAACAGAGGTGGCAACTGACTGAAACTCTGTCTGATTTATGGTAACAATACCTAAACCTCAAGACAATCGAAGAGCTTTTGCCAGTTCCTCTGGTAGGATCCACTGAGTCTTTGAATGTGCCACTGTCTACTTGAGTGGTTAAAGTTGTAACAGTCTCTGGCCTGCCTCCTCTTATCAGAGGGCCTTTGAAGTCCACTGTGGCAGGGGTGGAGCAGTGGGTTCAGGGTGTGGTGTCAGGGGAGGCTAATACACATAGTTGACCTTTATCATCTGATCACATCTCCCCATTTGAGCATCTGCAACAGGTTTCCAGCTGTCTTCTCAGCTGCTGCAGAAACTGTTCAAAAATAAAAAAAATAAAAAAAACCTCCACATGTAATAAAGGACCCATGTGTGCATGGGTAATTTATTGACACATTGGTGCCAAAACCCAAGCTGCAGTGTGGTGGACCTGCAATCAGCCAGCTGAGGCGCAGGCCCAGATGGTGGCCGAGCTGACATGCAGCAGGAGCAGGCTGCAGTGGTTTGCCACCAGTTTGAACAGCTGCAGGAGTATGAGCCCTGAACAAAGGTGTTGGACAGTCTGGTTGCTTAGGCTGGTCGCTGGCGTCACTGCAGTTCACACCGGGCCCACGAGTATGCCTCGGCGGAAGGAGATGACCTCCAAAAAATGAAAGTCAACACGTTCCGGACCTAATCACCGCCTCACTGACCAGTCAGAAAAATAATTGACAGATTAGTTGACTACCAAGTTAAACTTTAATTGCACCCTTACTTAATATAAAAGCAACTGAATGCCTTCTAGCCAGAACCACACAGTGAGAGTAGTTCCACTGAAAGTCTCAGTAAAAACTCATTTCAATGTGCTAACATTTAGCACGCTGTAAATTAATGCCCAGTATGCTGCCAGTAACAACAAATTTGGCCTTTAATGTGTTTGTTAAAAGTCCCTAGCACATGCAGTATTTCAATTTGTGGTTAAAAAAAAAACAAACGAAAAACAAACGTTCATCTGTTATTCCAGGAGTGGGTTTGTGTAATGTGTTATTATTACCCTGCAACACTATTTATATTCTGAAATTGTTTTTGTGATCAGTAGGTTGATAGGGTTTAACTAAAAATATACATATAAAGCTATCAAGCAAAAAAAAAATAAAGTTAAAATCTTGTGGGCCAATGAAAACGTGGAGGAGAGGTAAAAACAAAGAGGAGCTAACAGGAAACTGGTAAAGATAAATGACAACAAGATTCACTGGAGAGGCTGACTGGGAATCCTTCCTTCAAGACCAAGCCAAATGTAGTAAGTCAAATGAATCAGGGAAGGATGATACACAAGTGTGCATTATAATGTCTCACACACACACACATGCACACGCACACACGCACATTCCTTGCAAGGAGTTAAACATGTTTTTTCTTCTAGATCACATATTAGAACACGTGTCAAACTTAAGGCCCACCAGCAAAATGTGGCCCGTCATGTTATTTTATGTGGCCCATGAGAGCATGTGCATGATTGTCTTAAAATAAGTTTACTATATGGTGTTTAAAAGCGCACACTGACTATAAACTACATCTCCCAAAATGCATTTGGATTGTTTGAACCCTAATGCCCCCGGTAGCAGGGGCAAGAGGGAGAACTTCTAGTTTGACGTGATGTACCGCCAGATCTGATTTTTAAAATACAGATGTGTATGGTATCCACAGAAACATCAGAATCTCAGCTAAAAGCTCATAAAGCCATTTCAACGACCACCAAACAGCAAAAACAGCAAACAATTAAAGAGCAGGTAAACAGATTCTGCAAAAAGATCTTACTTTGGCTGTCTTGCTGCGATAAAATTGCACTTCCTTCACGGCTCTACCTCTCAGGAAAGTTTATGTTTTTCACTTTCTACAACAGAAATCTGTTTGTTTTATGACTACAGCTAAAAAAGAACAATATCAACAAAAAAATTGAAAGTTTGAGCAATGACCTACCAGAATTTTAAGAGCTTTTTCTTTAACATGTAGAAAAACAGTTAAATAGGCCATTTGTTTACACTCACATAAGAGGAGTTTCACTTGTCTGGTCTGCTTAAGATCAAATCGGGCTGTATGTGGCCCACAGTGTACAATGAGTTTGACACCCCTGTCTTAGAAGAAAAGATACCTAGTAGGGAGCGCTCCAATAGAGGCTCCAATATTCATTACGCTTCATAGCTTAATATATAAATCCCATGGATGAGCTCCAAAGCAATGTGTAAAACTGTAGGAAACAACAGCAGTCCTTCTTCTATAGGCTCAGTGGGCACTGCAAAGTTGCACGTGAACATGAACTAGTTCTCCATCTGGTGAAGGTTCAACTTAAAGTAACCCATGGCAAGTTTCCAGAAAATAATAAGAAATAGCAGTGCCAGCTGCAGTCCAGCACTGTGGAGTTGGAGTTTGCCTCACTGACAACAGCTGAATGACTTTAAGGACTGCCACCCGAGCAGCATTGTCAGCCTCAAGGAAACAGAAGAAAGGAAGAGCTTGGGGTAATTTACTTGGACAACATTGCTCAGTTAAAGTCTGAGCAATCAAAAATCAGATTATGTTAAATTTGGTGCTTAGCAGCAACTAGCAAGGGAAAGAAAACGCAAGAAGCCAGTCTGTCTTGAAAAGGTTGACAGCAGGGATGACTTGGTGAAACTTCTCAGAGTTACAGCCAGAGCTACAAGAGAAACTCATCATTGCAGCTTACAATACCCTGAGATCACATGACTTCATGCCACTGCTCAGCATTTATCTCTGCCACCTCACCCTCATCAGACACAGTGAAAGGCCCCCCACCCAGACCCACACACACAAACACCCTTGACCCCTGTGACACCTGCCTCCATTGGCTCTTTTCTGTGGCTAATTTGAAAATACCTCTTCCTAATCCCTACTGCTACCCACCCCTGCTGCCCTGAAAAATGTTCCCTTCCTCTCCTCCAGTTCCTCTGTTCATTCAGTTCAATCTGTGTTGCTGGCAGCTTTTTGGTGGTGTATTAGTCCAACTATTGCTGTAACACTCAACAGGTATGTATGCATGATCAAGGGCGATCGTGGCTCAAGAGTTGGCAGTTCGTCTTATAATCGGAAAGTTGCCGGTTCGAGCCCCGGCTTGGACAGTTTCGATCGTTGTGTCCTTGGACAAGACACTTCACCTGCCGCCTAGTGGTGATGGTCAGAGGGGCCGATGGCGCGATATGGCAGCCTCGCTTCTGTCAGTCTGCCCCAGGGCAGCTGTGGCTACACCTGTAGCTGCCTCCACCAGTGTGTGAATGTGAGAGTGAATGAATAGTGGAATTGTAAATGCAATCCATTATTATTATAATAGCAATTTAACACAAGCCAGTTAAGATCCTCTATGTAAAAAAAAAAAGATGCTGGTTCATGAACCAATGCTTGAAATCAAGTGTTTCTGTGTTCCTTGACCTGAGATGCGGGGAAAAAGTGTTGAATCAAGATGAAATGAACTATATACACTGATCACGCACATTATGACCACCTGCCTAATACTGTGTTGGTCCCCGTTTTGCTGGCAAAATCTCTCTGACCCATTAAGGTATGGACTCCACAAGACGTCTGAAGGTGTGCTGCGGTACCTGGGACCAAGATGTTAGCAACAGATCATTGAACTCCTGCCAGGTGGGGCCCCCATTGATCGGACTTGTTTCTCCAGCACATCCCACGGATGCTCAATTAAATGTCTATGGGATCCAATCGATATCTGTGGAATCTGGGGAATTTTTGGTTTGTGGCAGGACACGCTATCCTGATGAAAGAGGCCATAGCCATCGGAAAATACTGTTTACATGAAAGGGTGTCCATGGTGTGGAACAATGTTTAGGTAGGTGGTACATTTCAAAGTAACAGCCACAAAACCCAAGATTTCTCAGCTGAACGTAGCCCAAAACATCACACTGCCTCCACTGTTGCTTTCGGTTGTGGACAGAGGTCAGCATGGGACCGGTCTGCCACTGTGCGGTCCCATGCGCAACAAACTACAATGCACTGGGTATTCTGACACCTTTCTATCAGAACCAGCATGAAGTTTGTCAAATCAATTGGACTGGCCCACGCAAGCCAGCCTTCACCCCCACATGAAATCAATGAGCCTTGTCCCTGTCGCTGGTTCACTACTGTTTGCCACTGTCCCGGGGCAGGAATAGCTCAGTAGGTAAAGTGGTCGCCCCATGATCGGAAGGTCGGCGGTTCGAATCCATTTAACGGCTACCCTGAGGTACCCCTGAGCAAGGTACCGTCCCTACACACTGCTCCCCGGGCGCCTGCTTAGTGGGCTGCCCACTGCTTCACTGAGTGATGGGTCAAATGCAGAGAAAAACAAGTAATTTCCCCATGGGGATCAATAAAGTATCCATTATTATTATTAACATAGCCCACCCACAAATAGATGAAGAGATCATTTGTGTTTCAAAAAAACTTGAATATTCTTGTCCATTCAGTTACTTGTGCAAATAAATTCTCTGCAATATGCAAAGACTTCAACTTGATTTAAAAATAAAAGTGAACTTTTAGGCTAACAAACAATATCCCACATACCGTAGAAGAGAAGAAGCTACTTCTGGCTGCTCACAAGAGGTCACCACAGTGGGTTGCTCCCTGAGTTTGGGATTTGGCAGAAGTTTATGTTGGATATAGATAGTTGTCAACAGAAAAACAGCTGTACCAGCGTGAACAGCTGGGATAGTTAGTATTGGTGTTAACTCTTATGATGAGCAGTTATTTCCTTTAAGAGACCAGTAAATAAAGTTACATGTGAGACTTACATTATAGACTCCTCTAAGCTTTCACTTTATTCTAGGTCTCTTAAATACTAATACTAAACTAGTCAAAGTCTGAATGGCTGCAAATCATAAACTTGCTTTTCTCCTGATTTTTGGTCCCAGAATCTTTAAGAAAACAGGGGCAAGAGAAGACAGAGAGAGATCACCAGTCCATCTTTCATCCATACTAACTTTCAGTTGGACAACAGCGGGATTATTTCATAGTCTTTAGAAGTCCACTCCCACCCTAGCTTAAAACACAGTTAAAGAATGCAACAACAAGGTTTTCTTTCTATATTCACTCTCGATTTTACTTTTTAGATATTGCTGTATTGTTCGGATACACATCTTCATGCATGAGTGACACTTGTGTAGAGTTCTGTCTATTCTAAACTAACAAAATGTCAGTGAAGACAACTGTCTGCATTCTTAAGCAACAGGAACCAGAGTCACATAGGGAACCCTGCACCTCATTCCTGATCCCTTCATGAACGCAAAATGAATGAGATATTCAGCTGATCACGTTAATCCCTAAATATCCACAGCGTGAACAAAGTTGATAATATACTGTGATTCAGTGGGAACGCCATCTCTGAGTCACTGGACGTCCTCAGTGACTGCATCAGCTGAAACTTTACTGTAAGCAGAGACGTGCGCTCCTTTCAAACAGCTTCACACTCACCGGCTCATCCAGCTGCTCCTGCTCGTAGTATTCATAATAGTCGTTGAGACTCAATGCGCTGCCGAGCGTGGTGTTGAGAAGGTATGCCAGTAAAAGAGAAAATCCTCGTAAGTGCATGTTTATATGAGCAACTCCTGAAGTGTTTATGATCCGAGAAAGCTCCCCAGTATCTGCGCTCCCCTCTTTCTGTCGCTGAAAACACACGCTCGCTCTCTCTCGCTCTCCTTTGTCTTCTTGGCAAGGTCCAGTACTTTCTCCTTGGAGGGCCTGTGTGTGTGTGTGTGTGTGTGTGTGTGTGTGTGTGTGTGTGTGTGTGTGTGTGTGTGTGTGTGTGTGTGGATGAAAGCCCGGTCACATGGAAACTGATAAATCCGGAGGGTCAACAGAGGCTGTCCCGGCAATTAAGAACGCCAAGGCGCACAATTACAGGAAAATAGGCTGCCTTCAAAATAAGAGCATACTAGTAACCACGTCTCTGAAAATACAGCTCAGAGGATGGCAACAGTAATCGATCATTTCTACTGACCTCTGTCACCAGGGCCCTATTTCAGGAAGCCGGTTTAGTGGAAAAACTGAGTAAGTATACCCTGAGTTAACGAAAACTCTGGGTTTTTGGTTTCACAAAGCGAGTTCAGCTGAAGCCTGAGTGAGTCACTATGACGACACACGCCGTGAAGCTAACCTGCCCCCTAGCAGGTTTACTACAACTAACCCTGACTGTCTCCGCCCCTTTGTCGGAAACCTGACAGTAGGAAGTGTCAGACATGGCCTGCCCCGTCCTTGAAGAGCCAGTAGATCGTGAAGCCCAAATCCTCCGCAGAGCTCTCCACCGGGAGAGAGTGATTAGAGCGCGTTTGGACATTTTATCATTTCCTGATGATTTTCTGTGTGAACGTTACCGTTTCTCAGCACAATCAATAAGTTATTTGGATAACATCCTCAGGCCATATATTACGCATGTGACACATCGCGGACATCCTCTCAGTTCATTGCATATTATTTGTATTGCACTCCGTTTCTTTGCAAACGGGAGCTTTCTGTATAATATTGGTGACGCTGAGCACGTTTCCAAGGCTACCGTCTGTCGGGCAGTCAGGAATGTTACAGTTGCACTGAAACGTCTCCTGTACTCGTCTGTGGTGTTCCCCGGTCATAGACCCACAAGATTTATCAAAGAGAGATGCCACAAAATTGCAGGTATCAGGATGACCAAAACTTAATATATGATGTGGTGATACTTGGACTACTACTTAAATTTTACATTTATTTTCAGGGTTCCCAGGCGTGATTGGCTGTATAGATGGCACTCACATTCCAATCATTGCTCCTTCAGTAAATGAAGGAGACTATGTGAACAGGAAGTCTTTCCACAGCATTAATGTGCAGGTACATAGTTCCCTGTAGCATTTCAAACTAACAAATTATTTCATTATAGTAATGGATGCTAATTTGTGTTCTCTGCACTGTGAAGATCATATGTGATGCTGCCAACATTATCACAAATGTGGAAGCCAAGTGGCCAGGCTCTGTCCATGACTCACAAATATTCCGTGAATGTACACTGAGCACAAAATTTGGACATGGTGAGTTGAGAATACTTTAAAATATATAAAGACCAATTGCTTCAGGGACATTTGAACTGAAGTGTATCCTTCTGTCTTAGGAGAGTTCACTGGCTACTTGCTTGGTGATAGGGGGTATCCATGTTTACCCTATTTGCTTACCCCTTACCCTGACCCTGAACCGGGCCCACAGCAGCGATATAATCTGGCTAATTGCAGGACAAGAGCCAGAATTGAAATGACTATCGGAATGCTTAAGGCCCGGTTCCAGTGCCTGCAAAGACTCAGGGTCACCCCAGAAAGGGCATGTGACATTATTGTGGCATGTGTGATTCTTCACAACATTGCCACAATTAGAGGAGAACACTGTCCTTCTGAACCAAACATCAGCAGTGATCCAAACCATGAACATCCTGACCCTCCCACGGACATACAAGATGGAAGTGCAGTCAGAGACACCATATGTCACAATCATTTCCTTTGACCCATCACCTCAACATGTTGAAAGAAGAATAAACAGATTTTCTGTTCAACTGGCTTTATTGGTCGCCTGTGTTTCCTGTACACAAAGTATTAAAAGATGTAAACCTCATAAAGTGTCTCTGTTGCTTCCTCCTCTGTAACAGCTGTCAATGTTTCTTCATTATTTTCCTGTAGTAAAGAAATAAACAACATTGCTGTTCTACTGTAAACTCATATAATCTGTGGAGTATTACTCACAATTGCATGTTGGTCTGGCTCAACAGGAGGCTGCACCAGATGCAGTACACCACCACCATCAACTGATAGAATATGAGGTTTATACAGGTCACTTATAACTTACAAGGGACCAAATGGCAATTAACAAACATACCAATCACCTTACACTTCATTGTCATTATGCTCTCAAAGACAACCAAGCCTGAGGCAAGGCAAAATCAGTAGGAAAATAACTTCACTACAAACAAATTCATTATGGTGAAGAGTTTATCAAATGAATGAGCAGCACTGCAAAGGTGACTGTGAAGAAAGGATGTATGCACATCATGTATTATTTTGAAGTTACCCCCTATGTAGGCACTTGTGTCTTGCGGGGTTATTGACTCAGAGGATGTCCCCGCAGAGATGCCTTCGGCCACAGGGCGCCCACTGTTTTGGCTGAGGGCCAACTGCTCAGCCTCTGTGAGTGGTGGTGGTGGAGGACCCCCACCTGATTTTCGGGCCTCCGCTTTTTTTCTGTTGGCTATAACGGGTCACATTTGAGCATACAGAGTAAGCAAATATGTACTTGTAATGTGCTCAGATAATTTCAATAAGTGCTTACAGAAAGAAAATTAATGTAGCCTCTAACTGCAATTGATTTACATGGGACAAACAGACCAAGCACTATGGCTCATAATACAATTACACCTTACCTGTTTGGACTATATTTTTATATTTCATTTTTACTTGCTGCCAGGAACGTTTGGGGCCTGTTGGGTTGCACCTGTGCTCACATCACGTCACAAAATAAAATGTATGAAATAAAAAATAAAATAAAATATAATAAAATAACGTGTTAAATGGGTGGAAATCCCTAGATCAATGTTTAAACTAACACTCACGCACTGACTCTGTCGGCTTTGTTTTGCCATGCATGCTCCCTTTCTTTTGCAGCTGTGGCTGTGTTACTTTTTTTCCGCGGAATTTGCATGTTATCGGCATATGCTGCCATCAGAATTTCGGCGTCAAGCGCTGTAAAATACATTGACCGCGCCTTCTTTCCCTCCGTCTCCATGGTGACTCGCTTAATCTGTGCTCCACTAATCAGGGCTTTATGTGTCCTCGTGCGTGTGCTTAACTTGGGGTTAAAGCAACTCCGCGTTGACTGAACTAATTGTTATCAGCCTTTCTGAAACCGAATATTCCGAGTTGGACAGTTCGGGGTTACTCAACCCTGAGTATCGTTTTTCACTCTGAGTTTTCTAAACCGGCTTCCTGAAATAGGGCCCAGGGGCCCGTTCTTCGTACGTCGCTCACTACATCCAAGATCAAATGACACATCCAAGACCAAACCACCGCGCTAACCGTGAGCTCGCTAATCCGGTTCCCCGAACACACCTGTTGTTGACGATTAGTACAGCTGGACGCAGTAATGTGACATCACTGGGTGTCGTAAAAGGGGCTACGCATCGATAGTAGAAACATTGATCGGCAACCCGCTGATTGGTCGGCGAAAATGTCGAAGGGGCGCGCTCGGTATTTTCCGGCAGCAGAGCAAGAACTCTTGATTGAGGGATTTCAGGAGTTTCAGAGTTTAATTAAAACGCAAGGGAACACTGCAAAGGCTGCAAAAGCAAGGAGAGAGGGCTGGCAGGAAGTTGCTGACAAATTAAACTCGTAAGTAATTCAATAATAACAATAATAATGGAGTGGATTTATATAGCGCTTTTCAAGGCACCCAAAGCGCATGACAATACCACTATTCAGTCACTTTATTATTTATTCATAGATTTATTATATTACACTATATTATCCAATATTATATTACATTATATTATATTGTTATATTATATCCCCTTTCACATTAGAGCCACAACAGGACCCACTAGAACATGGGAACAAGTAAAAGTGAAATATACGAATATTCTACAGAATGGTAATATTTATCACTTATATTGCTTTTCGTCTCTTGGAAAGAGACCCTGAAATAATCTGTTAGTTTGTTCATAACAGCAACCAAGAAAAGGGCAGAGCAAAAAAAGACAGGTGGTGGTCCTGCACCCCCTCGTCAACAAGTTGGTTAAGTGAATAATACCCTCACGGGAAAATCGATATCTCTCTATGAGCACACTGTCGCGCTGAGCTAAAGGATCCTGTCTGTCCCGCAATATACGCTGGATTCTGAGGACTCTCCTTATCAATCTTGCACCTTCCGCAATGGGCTGCTCGCGTAAACGGACAGGATATGACTGCGACAGACTTCCCAAATCCACCTTCACTTTTATAGCCGTGGTCTCTCATCTTGATTACACGAAGTAATTTGCAATTACTACTCTGAAATATGAATTACATCTGTAATAATCACATACATGTAATAGAATGTTAATAGTACATTTCCCTTTTTTAGGAAATGACCTGTATGTATCTGTGTGACATCAATAAAAGGATCAAGTGCTGCATTATCTTTAGTTACATTGCTGTTATTTATTTATGGTGAAACAGTGGTGGAATATCGCTGTTGCTTTCGTATAAATGAAGCGGACATACCTGCGTGGCCGCGATCTAATCCTGTTTACATAAAGTAAACCTGCTCCCGAGCAGGTTTACGCTTACGGCTCTGTTGCTATGACAGCAAGTCCCGGATGAGTTTCGGGGAACCGAACGATCCAAGATCACGCGAAATCGTCAACAATCTAATCCAGCTAACTTACTTAGCGAGGTACGAAGAACGGGCCCCAGGTGACAGAAACTGCATCAACAGTTTGTTTTTGTTTTTGTTTGGTTTTTAGTTCTTTTGTAGAATGCTATATAATACAAATAAGTTATATGTGTAGAATAGTACTGAAGAACGGAAGAACAGCCCTTTATTGTTATTGTACGTGTACGACGAAATTATGGACAGAGTCACAGCTGAAACTCTTACTCCAAAAATAAAACATTAGCATATTCATTCTTTCATGGTTGTTGTGGTGCTATCACGGTTAAACTCAATTATGATTTGATGGGAAAAAGTTGTTTTGCAAGCTTTTGATAACTAATTTAGTCTCAAGATTTGACAATATTTACTATAATTTAAGCATGGGTTTCTGCAGTAATGCAGTATTTTGCAGTTGTTCGTGGGAAAATCAAAATGACACCAAAAAAGTAAGATGCATTTATGGTAATTTCACTGCATTCAATAACAGTGAGATAGCACAGGTTTGAATGTATTTTACAAGTTGGGTTTTGAATAACCTAACTTCAGCAATCAGGTATGTGGTCAACACAAAGTGGGAATGTTTCTATGGTATGTTTCTATCCCCAGTGGGGATATAAATAATTTAGCAGAGGCAGGGATCAAATTTTTTAATGTTTCATTTTCAGGGCTATTCATTTTTAATGCTCTTAACTTGTACTTTCTGCCTTGACCAAAAAATTTCCCACTTTCCAGGAGTTAATAAAGGTTTATCTTATCTCTTATTAACCATTTTGCCCTTAGATTGAAAGAAAACAAAGGAAAAATATCTGCCATAACTTATTAATGCTACAACAAATTTTGATGAGGAACTGAAACTGAAGGTCACATAAACATTATATACTGTTGGACTGCAGGTCATTGACCCTGGTGGCCTGTCAAACTAACCAGCTACCTTTTAAACTGGCTCATTCATCATCACACTTTTTTCTTATTTTTTTCTAAATGACATATTACATTAATATGTCATTTATGCCATCAATTATGTTGATGCAATATATGTCTTCAATCCTACATCACCCACATCTGAACAAAACAGAGTATCATTGTTCCGGGCATTCTAGAGTGAATTCATGCATGCGTTGCATTTAATGAAGCCATTTACAATTGTACACCTCAGCATTCTGTTGGTACTTATGAAGATGCAATTATTATTCCTTGTGTGTGTTGAGCTTGGCAGAGCCTCAGTGCTATCACAGCTGCATGCAAAACCTACAAAATCATTCATCTGCAAACTTTTTAATAGTCTGTAGGTCCATGGTAAGACTACTGCCACAAAAACCTAGCAGGACAAAGACTTCTCTGCTTATTGTCAATGATGGACACCAAATGATTTAGGAAGCAAGTCGATATATCGTATATCATTTAATATTGTATAATGACTTCAAAAATGTGCCTTGAGTGGTCAACAGTCCCATTATATTAAACTAGTTGCTGGTGTTTATGCTGGTCTGTGGTCTCCTTTGCTGCTGTTGTGGTGTGGCTGGTGGCCCTTGAAGACTGGTTTTCTGTGTATCTTTAACTGTGTCTCTTTAACAATGCACTGGCCCCACCCCTGAGTGGGATCTTCTGTGGGTGTCATCCTTCCTACACCTGCTTCATATTTTCCTGCTTCCAGTCATTCAGTCAAGACTGTAAATGTTTGACTGAATCCAAACTTTGCACGCTCTCAAAGTAAGCACTCACCTGTTCCCTGACCTGCCCACTCTTACTCTGGATCATTCATAGATTTGTGTTCAGTCAAAAGCTGCACAAGCACTCTCTCCATGCCTTTGTAAGCCAGCTATTTAAGAAAGACCAACTCAGTAAATTCCCCCCGCCTCTGTTTGCACCTTATCACCGCTGGATATTTGCTAACTCTCTGTGTCTTTTGGCAGAGCTCCTGTGCATCATTCTTTGGAGCTGTGGAATATCCCCTGTATCAGCCCACTAACTTTCAGCCAGCGCACAGTAAATAAACATTTAAAATCTATCCACTGCTTTCTGAGTCTGGTCACTGGGTGTGTAATTAGCTTCATTATAATAGATGCAGATCTACCTTTTAATAGATTGGTGCATTATCAATTTAGTGGTTGATATTTTTTCCTCATTTATGGCCACAAGCGGCGAGTAGCTATTTTCAAAGCGTTGATAATAAGATTCTCCTGAACGGTTTCTGGATTAAGGCTTAAAAAAAAGCTCATAACAGAACCACTGCCCCTCAGCATCAAAAAGACCTAGCTGTGGTGGGTCAGGTGTCTGAATAGGGTGCCTCTTAGGTGAGTAGGTATTTAAAGTTTATGAGGCAAATAGAGCCAGGCATTGTAGTTTTGATGTACTGTTTTTCAAAAAGCACTTATCAACCAACTCAAACTCTTAAGGTGGCTGGGTCATTATGGAAAAAATAATTTATAACCCTAGTTGTTAGTTATGTTAAAAGTAATGCAATGAATTACTTGATTTAAAAAATAATTGATTATATCTGCAGAAGTGTAGAGTCCACAGTGAACAAAATGAGCTGCTTCAAATTTGGCGAATAGCATTGACAGATAGAGTGACACTTATTATACAGGCCTCAGGCTCTAGGCCCAAAAATGACATATACACAGAGACACAGAAGCACATATACACACATACTTAAAACTCTGGTGAAGGGTAAAGGCAGTACTGTGCAGGAGGTCTGTCTCCATGTTGAAGTCTAGCCAAGAATCTTTTATAGTGTGTGTGTGTGTGTGTGTGTGTGTGTGTGTGTGTGTGTGTGTGTGTGTGCGTGTGTGTGTGTGTGTGTGTGTGTGCGTGTGCGTGTGCGTGTGTGAGAGAGAGAGAGAGGCCACTCTACAGACATTTAGGGGATATGAAATACTTCAGCATGGCCAGCATTCCAAAGTATTGCGAGACACACCGCAGACTAGAGTCATACGAAGCAACAGTTAGCTGGGGTCAAGACTGAGACAGAAATACAGACTCCTGCATATGCATATTTATAAGTACGCTTTGTTTTAGATCAATGCATGCAAAACTTTCTCCACCGAGGTCCAGGGTCATGTTCCTTCTCACCAGGTGGACGTCTCACAGATACCGGGGTAAGCGAGGTGGGTGGGTAGTGAAACTAAAGGCCTGGTTGTCCCACTCTCCCAAAGATTCCCTGTCCCAAAAGGAATTGGTTTCTCACATCTGTCTCTGTGGACTCCTGGTTGGTACCTGTCATTGGCTTGGATAAAGGCCCACTACATGTGCGCCAGCAAGGAGCAAATCTCCCAAACCTGCAGCCTTTGACATTGTGACAGTGTGTGGTTTGTATTTCCCCATTTAAGTTGGATGCTGGAGCCTGATGGGAGAGCCGTGTGTTGTGAGGGGTTGATGAGGGCAGCTGAAAAGCTGGGCAAACTCGAAGTCCAAGCAACACTGTGAATAAAAAAACACGGCTTGCAACACTGTGCTTCTCTGGCTATTCCATTCTACATGCCAAATATTCTTGAGCAAGATGGTAACCCCAAATTGCTCTCTGCTGCATTCATTAGAGTATGAATGTGTGTGAATGTTAGATAGAGAGCACTTGCCAAGAAAAAAAAAAGCTTGTATGACCGAGTGTGAATGGGTGAATGAAGCATGTGTGCTTAGGTAGCGTAGAAAGCACTATATACAGGGACTGCAGAATTATTAGGCAAATGAGTATTTTGTCCACATCATCATCCTCGAAAGCCTACTACCAATTGCGCATATTAGGTGATGTGCATCTCTGTAATGAGAAGGGGTGTGGTCTAATGACATCAACACCCTATATCAGGTGTGCATAATTATTAGGCAACGTCTTTTCCTTTGGCAAAATGGGTCAAAAGAAGGACTTGACAGGCTCAGAAAAGTCAAAAATAGTGAGATATCTTGCAGAGGGATGCAGCAGTCTCAAAATTGCAAAGCTTCTGAAGCATGATCATCGAACAATCAAGCGTTTCATTCAAAATAGTCAACAGGGTCGCAAGAAGCATGTGGAAAAACCAAGACGCAAAATAACTGCCCATGAACTGAGAAAAGTCAAGCGTGCAGCTGCCAAGATGCCACTTGCCACCAGTTTGGCCATATTTCAGAGCTGCAACATCACTGGAGTGCCCAAAAGCACAAGGTGTGCAATACTCAGAGACATGGCCAAGGTAAGAAAGGCTGAAAGACGACCACCACTGAACAAGACACACAAGCTGAAACGTCAAGACTGGGCCAAGAAATATCTCAAGACTGGTTTTTCTAAGGTTTCATGGACTGATGAAATGAGAGTGAGTCTTGATGGGCCAGATGGATGGGCCCGTGGCTGGATTGGTAAAGGGCAGAGAGCTCCAGTCCCACTCAGACGCCAGCAAGGTGGAGGTGGAGTACTGGTTTGGGCTGGTATCATCAAAGATGAGCTTGTGGGGCCTTTTCGGGTTGAGGATGGAGTCAAGCTCAACTCCCAGTCCTACTGCCAGTTTCTGGAAGACACCTTCTTCAAGCAGTGGTACAGGAAGAAGTCTGCATCCTTCAAGAAAAACATGATTTTCATGCAGGACAATGTTCCATCACACGCGTCCAAGTACTCCACAGCGTGGCTGGCAAGAAAGGGTATAAAAGAAGAAAAACTAATGACATGGCCTCCTTGTTCACCTGATCTGAACCCCATTGAGAACCTGTGGTCCATCATCAAATGTGAGATTTACAAGGAGGGAAAACAGTACACCTCTCTGAACAGTGTCTGGGAGGCTGTGGTTGCTGCTGCACGCAATGTTGATGGTGAACAGATCAAAACACTGACAGAATCCATGGATGGCAGGCTTTTGAGTGTCCTTGCAAAGAAAGGTGGCTATATTGGTCGCTGATTTGTTTTTGTTTTGTTTTTGAATGTCAGAAATGTATATTTGTGAATGTGGAGATGTTATATTGGTTTCACTGGTAAAAATAAATAATTGAAATGGGTATATATTTGTTTTTTGTTAAGTTGCCTAATAATTATGCACAGTAATAGTCACCTGCACACACAGATATCCCCCTAAAACTAAAAACTACTTCCAAAAACATTCAGCTTTGATATTAATGAGTTTTTTGGGTTCATTGAGAACATGGTTGTTGTTCAATAATAAAATTATTCCTCAAAAATACAACTTGCCTAATAATTCTGCACTCCCTATACACTGAACAAAATTATAAACACAACACTTTTGTTTTTGCTCCCATTTTTCATGAGCTGAACTTAAAGATCTGAAACATTATCTACATATACAAAGGACCCATTACTATCAAATATTGTTCACAAATCTGTCTAAATCTGTGTTAGTGAGAACTTCTCGTTTGCCGAGATAATCCATCCCACCTCACAGGTGTGGCATGTCAAGGTGCTGATTAGACAGCATGAATATTGCACAGGTGTGCCTTAGACTACCACAATAAAAGGCCTCTCTGAAATATGTAGTTTGATCACACAGCACAATGCTATAGATGTCGCAGTTTTTGAGGGAGCGTGCAATTTGCTGTCTACCAGAGCTGTTGCCTGTGAAATGAATGTTCATTTCTCTGCCATAAGCCATCTTCAAAGGCGTTTCAGAGAATTTGGCAGTACATCCAACTGGCCTCACAATCGCAGACCACATGTAACCACACCAGCCCAAGACCGCCACATCCAGCATGTTCACCTCCAGGATGGTCGACCAGGTGGAGACCAGCCACCTGGACAACTGCAGCAACAATCAATTTGCATGGTAAATGGAATGGCCTGTACTAGTCCCTCCTAGGGACCCCAAAGCGCTTTACACACCCAGTCATCCACCCATTCACACACACATTCACACACTGGTGGAGGCAAGCTACAGTTGTAGCCACAGCTGTCCTGGGGCAGACTGACAGAAGCGAGGCTGCAATATTGTGCCATCGGCCCTTCTGGCCATCACCAGTAGGCGGTAGGTGAAGTGTCTTGTCCAAGGACACAACAACCTAGACTGTCCGAGCCGGGGCTTGAACCGGCAACCTTCCGATTACAAGGCCCATTGCACACCATTTGCCTCACAAGGTGCAACACATCTCCATCTGGAGGCTCATGTTGAAGGGGGGGTACTGTCATGGTCCCCATGTCTCTCCAGCTGGCTCACGTTGGGCCACAGTGTTGTTTTTGTTGTTTCTCCATACCTCTCTCTCCTCCTCTCTTTCCTTCACTCTTCTCTGTCTGCCTGGGCAGAACTCAGGTGATCTGCACCTGCCGTTAATTAGTTCCTGTTTTCCCTGGCCGCTATTTAAGGTCCTCTCCTACCTTATCGTGGTGGAGGGGTTTGTGTGTCCCAGGGATCCCAGGGGCTATGTTGTCAGGGGGCTTTTGCCCCCTGGTAGGGTCTCCAATGGCAAATTGGTCCTGGGTAAGGGACCAGACAAAGAGCGATTCAGAAGACCCTTATGAGGAAAACATCAAGGTAATAGTTTACCCTGCCTGGAATAGGGTTACCGGGGCCCTGCCCTGGAGACAGGCCCGTCGAGGGTGCCCGAGGGTGAGCGTCTGTTGGCCGGGCCTTAGTCCATGGGGCCCGGCCGGGCACAGCCCGAAAAGGGGACATCGGCCCATCCTCCCACAGGCCCACCACGCGCAGGAGGCGCTGTAGGGGTCGAGTGCATTGTGTGCTGGGCAGCGGCCAGGAGCGGAGGCCCTGGCGGACTGATCCCCGGCTACCAAGACTGGCAACTGCAACATGGAATGTCACCTCTCTCGTCGGGAAGGAGACCTGAGTTAGTGCGTGAGGTTGAGAGTGAGGTTGAGAGGTACCGGTTAGATATAGTCAGGTTCACCTCTACGTATGGCTTGGGCTCTGGAACCAGTCTCCTGGAGAGGGGCTGGACTTTTTCTCAGTCTGGAGTTGCCCCTGGTGACAGGCGGCGGGCTGGGGTGGGTATTCAAATATCCCCTCGGCTTGCTGCCTGTACTTTGGGGTTCTTCCTGGTGGATGAGAGGTGTTTTGTTATTGGACTTCTGTGCAAAATCACAGTTTGGCCATAACGTGCCACAGAGTGTCCATAAGTGCAGGTGGCACCAGGATGCTCTAGGCCGCAGGCCGATGATCGATTTTGTAATCATATCACCGGACCTGCGACCATATGTTCTCGACACTCGGGTAAAGAGAGGGGCTGAGCTGTCAACTGATCACCACCTGGTGGTGAGTTGGATCAGGTGGCGGGGGAGGACGCTGGACAGACCCGGTGCACCTAAACGCGTAGTGAGGGTGTGCTGGGAATGCCTAGCAGAGGCCCCAGTCCATGAGATCTTCAATGCACACCTCCGGCAGAGCTTCAACAGCATTCCGAGGGAATGGACCATGTTCAGCATCTCCATTGCCGAAGATGCTGCATTGAGCTGTGGCCGCAAGGTGGTTGGTGTCTGTCGTGGTGGTAATCCCCGAACCAAATGGTGGACACCAGAGGTGAAGGGAGCCACCAGGCTGAAGAAGGAATCCTATTGAGTTTGGTTAGCCTGTGGGACTTCGGAGGCAGCTGACAGGTACCAACAGGCCAAGCGGAATGCAGCTCGGGCAGTGGCTGAAGCGAAAACTCGGGTGTGGGAGGAGTTTGGAGAGGCCATGGAAAAAGACTTTTGGACTGCCTCGAAGAGATTCTGGTAAACCGTCAGGCGTCTCAGGAGGGGAAAGCGGTGCTCCGCCTGCACTGTGTATAGTGCTGGCGGAGCACTGCTGACTTTGACTGAGAAAATTGTCGGGTGGTGGAAGGAATACTTCGAGGACCTCCTTAATCCCACTGACACATTTTCTGAGGAGGAAGCAGAGTCTGGGGATGAGGGGAATGACCAGCCAATTTCCGGGGGAGAGGTCACTGAGGCAGTTAAACAACTCCTTGGTGGCAGAGCCCTTGGTATGAATGAGGTCCACCCTGAGTTCCTGAAGGTTCTGGACGTTGTAGGGCTGTCCTGGTTGACACGCCGGCGGTACCCCTGGTCTGGCAGACCGGGGTGGTGGTCCCTATCTTTAAGAAGGGGGAGCGGAGGGTGTGTTCCAACTACAGGGGGATTACACTCCTCAGCCTCCCTGGGAAAGTCTATGCCAGCGTGCTGGAAAGGAGAGTTCATCCGCTAGTCAAACCTCAGATACAGGAGGAACAATGCGGTTTTCATCCTGGTTGCAGAACACTGGACCAGCTCTTTATCCTCTCAAGGATACTTGAGGGTGCATGGGAGTTTGCCCAACCAGTCTACATGTGTTTTGTGGACTTGGAGAAGGCATTCAACTGTGACACTCGGGGTGTCCTGTGGGAGGTGCTACGGGAGTATGGGGTGTCTGGCCCATTGCTATGGGCCATTCGATCCCTATACAGTGGGGCAAAAAAGTATTTAGTCAGCCACCGATTGTGCAAGTTCCCCCACTTAAAATGATGACAGAGGTCAGTAATTTGCATCAGAGGTACACTTCAACTGTGAGAGACAGAATGTGAAAAAAAATCCATGAATCCACATGGTAGGATTTGTAAAGAATTTATTCGTAAATCAGGGTGGAAAATAAGTATTTGGTCACCTCAAACAAGGAAAATCTCTGGCTCTCACAGACCTGTAACGTCTTCTGTAAGAAGCTTTTCTGTCCCCCACTCGTTACCTGTATGAATGGCACCTGTTTGAACTCATCATCTGTATAAAAGACACCTGTCCACAGCCTCAAACAGTCAGACTCCAAACTCCGCCATGGCCAAGACCAAAGAGCTTTCGAAGGACACCAGGAAAAGTATTGTAGACCTGCACCAGACTGGGAAGAGTGAATCTACAATAGGCAAGCAGCTTGGTGTGAAGAAATCAACTGTAGGAGCAATCATCAGAAAATGGAAGACATACAAGACCACTGATAATCTCCCTCGATCTGGGGCTCCACGCAAGATCTCATCCCGTGGGGTCAAAATGATCATGAGAACGGTGAGCAAAGATCCCAGAACCACACGGGGGGACCTGGTGAATGACCTGCAGAGAGCTGGGACCAAAGTAACAAAGGTCACCATCAGTAACACACTACAACGGCAGGGAATCAAATCCCGCAGTGCCAGACGTGTTCCGCTGCTGAAGCCAGTGCATGTCCAGGCCCGTCTGAAGTTTGCCAGAGAGCACATGGATGATACAGCAGAGGATTGGGAGAATGTCATGTGGTCAGATGAAACCAAAGTAGAACTTTTTGGTATAAACTCAACTCGTCGTGTTTGGAGGAAGAAGAATACTGAGTTGCATCCCAAGAACACCATACCTACTGTGAAGCATGGGGGTGGAAACATCATGCTATGGGGCTGTTTTTCTGCCAAGGGGACAGGACGACTGATCCGTGTTAAGGACAGAATGAATGGGGCCATGTATCGTGAGATTTTGAGCCAAAACCTCCTTCCATCAGTGAGAACTTTGAAGATGAAACGAGGCTGGGTCTTCCAACATGACAATGATCCAAAACACACCGCCCGGGCAACAAAGGAGTGGCTCCGTAAGAAGCATTTGAAAGTCCTGGAGTGGCCTAGCCAGTCTCCAGACCTCAACCCCATAGAAAATCTGTGGCGGGAGTTGGAAGTCCATGTTGCTCGGCGACAGCCCCAAAACATCACTGCTCTCGAGAAGATCTGCATGGAGGAATGGGCCAAAATACCAGCTACTGTGTGTGCAAACCTGGTAAAGACCTATAGTAAACGTTTGACCTCTGTTATTGCCAACACAGGTTATGTTACAAAGTATTGAGTTGTATTTTTGTTATTGACCAAATACTTATTTTCCACCCTGATTTACCAATAAATTCTTTACAAATCCTACCATGTGGATTCATGGATTTTTTTTCCACATTCTGTCTCTCACAGTTTGTTACAGGAAAAATGATTCTATGTTTCTTTACCTTCTTTTAAATGTACAAAGATGCCTTTTGTCTGCCCTCTGCCTATGGTTAGATTAGTTTAGAATTATCTTTTTAGACTTTCCCAGCAAACACATCTTGTTTCTGGGACATATTGTTTTAGATTGTTTTATCTTCCCTAGCTCTCTGCTGACGAGACTAGCACCATATATGGAGTTGTTTTATTTTATCTGTTTATTATTTGTTATCCTGTTCTCACTGTCTCTGTGCTCTGTGCCTATAAAAATTACCAAGCCACTGTGCATGGTGTGAGTTGTTCTTAGCAGCTCACCCGTGTACACGTTTGATAAAGAAAGTAACTTTGTCTCATTGTGTCTTTATTTCTCCTGGGTTTTTTACAGAGTTTTCCCCCAACATTTCTTGGTCCTTCGAGCCGGATCGCCTCCATCGTGTCCCATCTCCGTGACCAGTCCACGTTGTTCGTCTGTCGACAGGTCACACACCAGGTGTGTGATAAAAGTCCAAGAGCGTTTAAATTCGGGTCTTGGCCAACGTCTTAGAAAGCGACCCACGGTGGTGGGACCCGATCGAGGTGGACCAGACCCGGCGACACTGACCAGGTAGATACAGACACACTGACACAATCTTGCGTAAAAGCGTATTTTAAATTCAGGGAATTTAAAATAGCGAAAGTAGCTCGTCGCGACTGGAAGCTCCCCACCTCTGTGGGTTTAAAGTAGCTCGTCGGCTGGTAGCTTGGAGCTCGTCGACTGGAAGCTCCCCACTTCTGTGGGTTAGGTTTGGAGCTCTGGGTAGCTCCCCCAGCTGGGTCTAGACAGGGTCTAGGGAATAAGTAGCTCGTCTACAGAAAGACTGGCAGCTCCCCTTATGATAAGGGTTCCGATCGCGCGAATAAGTGTGAATGTGAATGTATGTGTGTATTGTTTTAATTAACGGAGCAAGCTGAATTTTCACGGTCCAATAAGAGACTGAGCTGCTCCTACTGTGTTTTTCTTTTACTGCTATTCACTGACGTGCTGGTGAGTTGAGAGAACGGTCGAGTTCCGTCTCGTAAAGTTCACACCGCTTTTGGAAATAGTCCGAAAGTAGAAGGGCGTGTGAGCAACCACTCTCGTCTCTAATACCAGCGAAGGTGATAGCAGCTGTATCGTGTATATATTACTTAAACAAAAATAAGTAAATACATAAATAAGATGGGTAATCAAGCAAGTGAAATTAAAACTCATTCCTGCTGACGAGCAGTGGTGAGAAAAGAAAAGTCCAGACGCCGGACAAAAACAGAGAGAGATTTAAGAAAACAAAATATAAACAGTCAGAAGAACAGAATCCAACTGCCAGTTTAGTAAAACCAGAAGACGAGACACTGTGCAGTGTCCACAATCCTTTTAGTAAACCATCACTCATTCCTGCAGCCGCATGTGCAGCAACACCCATATCAGGAAGAACATAATAATCCCTTATTAAGTGAAAACTAGAGATCACAGTAGTTTTGTAGTAGTTTAAAAGGGTTGAAAACAGACCCCACTGAGTAGATATAAATATAAAAAGTACGAAATAAAGATGAACAAAGGGAAAATTACAGTAGAACTTATCTTTAGAGTATTTGAAATTAATAATAGCAAGGATAACAACCTGTAAAGTGATATTAACAATGAAACACAGTTGGCATGATGACCATGCCCACAATGTATAAAATGAATATAAAGCAAATAATTCACACGAAAATATTTTAATAACATAAATAAAGTATATTAAGGCTGTGTCACTGTTCAGCCAAGGACAGTGTGTGAAAAGGTAACTGTCTCCACCTTGGGAAAAGGATGATTCTGCAGGTCATCTGAAGCCCTTGATGGATACAAAATAAAATATAAATAATATATTATAATAGAACTGCCTGGTCCGCCATGCAACAGAGAGAACAAATGTGACCGCAGATTGGATGAATTCTAAATTATCTGTTTGCTGAATAAGATGATCCTAACTATCAAATTGGCTCAGTAGTAGTATAGTGGTACACACTGATAAAATATTATAATATGCTATTGCTGTCATATAAGACAAAGAGGATAATATTAACAATGACATAATATTAATATGAAGAGGCACCTTAATCGGTTATGATGTGAGGTGGATAATTGTTAAGCAGTAGTCTGCATCAAGCTTAAGGTTTGCTGAAACTCAGTGTAATGACATGTGAGATGAAGACTATACAGAGAATAACTAAACTAATGAAGTGCATAGAGGCACTTGACCAGCTTGAAACCTATCATCCTAGAATGACACATTGCTGAGATATAGAGCACACCTATAATAACAACCAATAAACAAAACCCTGTAGACAACAGCTACAACTACAGGATTGAGAAGCTGAATTAAACATGTAGACACTGCTAAGCTGATGAGCATGTTCCACATTTTCTTTTCTTTTTCTTTTTTGTTTCTTTTAGAGCAGAAGCTGCTGTAACACACCCAAAGAAAGACTCTAGGTCTGACCAACCGTCTCAGTCGTGGGCAAAAAGATGTCAGTCAATAAAATTCTAAAAGATAATTTATTGATGAAAAATATATCAAGAGATAAAAGATAAAACAGTCCAGTGTCCCACTTAAGAATTGTATAAAAACACACAGTCCCAAGGCCAGAGCCAGCTATGCCACACAGCCAAGTTGCACCCCACATGTTGCCTTTAACAGGGTTAGAAGTTGTCCTTGGAGACCCACCACCCTGCAAGCATATAGTCAGTGGTCACTCAAGCCTCTGGAACTCTGCTGCCTTTAGGCTGTGGCATATAATAGGCCCTGGACTGAACAGAGAGACAAAACAACACAGCAGTGTTTGTAGTGTGGGCTATAAGTAGACCAGTGTATCAGTGCAATCAAGTACACCTGCCTCTAATTAGTCCAACCCCATTCCAGCCATTGGCTCACCAAAAATGTGACAACCACAAAACCACTCCCAACCCAGTGCAACTTCACACAATAATATGGAGCTGAATTAACACAGGCACATTAGTCTACCATGTTACAAGCTGCATGCTATTACAAGCCAACATATGCAGACTTCTGCCTTGTTCGGGTGGCAGCATTTTTCTTTTTCTTTTGTGTCCTGACACGTTTATGTTTTTTGTTTTTGTTTGATTATTTTGTTGGTTTTGGAAACGATTTTAAACGAACTT
Organism: Copadichromis virginalis; assembly: GCF_057382275.1. Lineage (NCBI taxonomy): Eukaryota > Metazoa > Chordata > Actinopteri > Cichliformes > Cichlidae > Copadichromis > Copadichromis virginalis. Next base: position 4,070,261 of record NC_140623.1, on the reverse strand, counting down.
GTGACAATACTTGAGAATCACAGTGACACATAGTGATTAGGCATATGATTGAAAAATGCCTAGGTTTAGAGCTGTGAGCTATGAGCTGTGAGCAATGCAAAGTTAAATATATATATATTTGTATAAATGGGAAACAACCGTAACTTGAAAGTTTGAAATGTGTGAGATCCATGCATTGTTTGAAGAACTAGAAATTATCTAAAACTGCCTTAAGTGAAAATGTAGAGTTGCATCTATTCTCCCATACAAAAAAAAAAAAAAAAAAAAAAAAGGGAGAAGCATTCTGTAACTTAAAAATAAGGCTGACTGTTGACAACAGACTAAAACACTAATTCGCAGGTGGCTATCAGGAACAGAGAGGCGAGCAAAGTCACAAACACTAAGGCTGCAGACAGCCATGCAGAAACAGCAGATAACATAGAGACAACGCCTGCTAGAACCGTGGAGAGGAAGGTCACTTCCCACGAGATTGTAGGAGTAGAGGACAAATTAGTTGTAAAGTCAGCTTCAGGCCACACAACTGTACAACAATTAACTGCCCTTTAGAACTAGTACACACAGCAAGTGGCCGCAGGTGCTTTATTAAATGCATATGACCCGTCGTGTCCAGTAAATTTGCTAGGTAGAGACGCTCTGACAAAACTTAAGATAGCAGTCATGCCATTCTTTTCTGGTATTACACCTGAGTGCCAGAAACCGACCGAGTATCACAACATTCTGAGATTTACACAAACTCCAGGCCCAGATCCACCTTATGATCAGCAAGTGTGGAAGCTAGGAGAACAGCATTTGACCTTACAGCACAGGCCGAAATTGTGTAGGTTACGCAGTAACCACAGATAGTAAAATAATAGAAGCAAAACCACTTTCTTCTTCATGTCCTGCACAGAGCGCTGAGCTGATAGCTGTGATACGCGAAAGCTAAATACACAAAGACAAACTAATAAACATACATACAGACAGCCAGTATGTTTTCTCTGCTGTGCATCATTTTGCAAAAAATTTGGCATAACAGAGGAATGATTACACCAACTGGAAAACCGGTTCAGCATGCCAACCTCTTACAAAGCCTACTGACTCTTTCATTACTACAGGCAACAATTTTGCTGACAGAGCAGCAAAATAGGCGGCACAAAACACAAACATCACATTGATGGCAGTAAACACACATCAGATTCCACTGGATGTGTTGAAAAATGAACAAAAGCAGCAAGCACAGCAGAGCAGGCAAAATGGCTAAAACACGGTGCAGTTCTGACAAACGACTTAATGATGTGTTATGGCAAGCTAGTGTTGCCAAAATTGCTCCACAAGATGGCGGCATTAGTGACTCATGGCTGTACGCATTTGTCAACGGGGGGACTGACCAGTATTGTCAACTCTCATTTCTACACTGTAAATTCTACACTGTAAATTTTGAAACCTCAGCAAAACAATTTGTCAGAACGTGCATGACGTGTCAAAAATATAATGCTCAGGGAAACCTGAGACCACACAATCCATATGGACTTTATTGAGCTAAATGAATGCCAAGGGTAAAAATACACCCTAGTGGTTATAGATGTATTCTCAAAGTGGCCAGAAATCTACCCAGTGAAAAAGGCAGATACAATTTCAGTAGCAAAATGTATGTCTAAGTTGTTGGAAAATAAAGAGATGATTGTAAATGACGAAGAATGTAATGATGTCTATCAAGTGTCTTGCAGATCACAGCCCGGTGACTGGGTTCTGATCAAAGTGCTCCAAAGGAAAAACTGGAGCTTGCAAAATAGCGGAACGACCATCTTGCATCCATCAGAGCCAGTAAGTGAAGCCATCTAAACACAGCTGACAGCAGGCTTGCCCACTTGTTGTGATCTCGCCCGGTGGAGGGGTCAGCTTTCCTGGCCGGGGGGTCTACTCGCGACAGGAGGGTGTGTCCCGTCGTCATGAGGTGGTGGCTCTTAACAACTGCAGCGGCCCTGACCATGGCCGGGCTCCTCATCTTTGCTTCCGTGAGGGACAATAAGTCACGCTATATGAAGAAAAGGCAGACACTGTATGACAAAGGAAAGTACACCAAGTTTCCCCATGGCTATGCCACTAATTTCTGGTGGCAGTTTATGAACACTACAGCTTACTTGAATAATAAAACTGACTGCTATGCAAATACATATACACTTTCTGCCCACCGAGGAACGAGAGGAAGTGTATGGACTGTTCACTCAACGAAACCTGTGCCAGTAACGCGACACTGATGAGCCTCAACTGTCGCTCCAACTACAGCTACCGAATGATACTACAAACAAAGACTCATTACCAGACAGGATGTGCACGGACGGCACCAAGCAGTAAAGGAACCAGAGTTTCGCATCTGAGGAGGAGTGAAATTCTTACAGAGCTTGATCCCCAGCATTGGAGTTGCCGAGGTGCGGGATCACGTGGAAATCAACCGATATGCTCTGCTACGACACATCAACTTAACTAAGGCCCTGGGAACGGCCTTAGCAGGAGAACAGAAGGCCATCAGAACGATGGTGTTGAAGAACACACTGACACTAGACCTGCTAACAGCATCACAAGGAGGAGTTTGCAAGCTGATCGGGGAAACATGTTGCACTTTTATCCCTGATGGATACGAAACTGGAGGAGACATTTATGAAGCTTTGCAGAATTTGTCCATTCTGCAAAAATATGTCACTGACCACACATCTGGAGCAGCTACACCGCCATGTCTAAGAGTAATGATTTCAAAGATGATAACAACTACAATGACTGCTTATGTTGCCGTGCCTGAAGAAGAACAGCATCCCGTTGCAATTCTGTTAGAGGAGAACTTGTAATAACTGCTAATGAATGACGTGGTGATTAAAAATGACTTCTGCCTTTTTCAAGTGATCATGCACTGATTAACACATTAGTAGTTTATGCAAGTACAATATAAGGTTTTCATCATTTTATTTTTTGAAGTTTTCATTTTAAATATGAAGTTTTCATCATTTTACATATAAAGTTTTCAATTTAAGGTTTGCATCATTTTAAATATAAGGTTTTCATCCTTGTATTTTTTGAAGTTTTCATTTTACATATTAGGTTTTCATCATTTTCAAATACAAAGTTTTCATTTTAGTTTTCATTCTTTTATTTTTTGTAGTTTTCGTTTTAAAATATAAGGTTTTTATCCTTTATTTTTTGTAGTTTTAGTTTTATTATTTTTTCTTGTTTATTCCACTTGTTATTTCATTTACTATGATTTTCATTTACTATGTTTTTCTTTTTATTATTTTCTTTTGTTTTATTCTTTAGACCAAATGACTTCCATTTCTGCTATGCTGACATTTTGAAAATTAAAAAATTGCTTAAGATACTTAATAAATAACCTTCACAGACAATTGTTGTATACATTTAAAATAAGTTAAAACAGGAGGGAATGTTACAGGAAAAATGATTCTATGTTTCTTTACCTTCTTTTAAATGTACAAAGATGCCTTTTGTCTGCCCTCTCCCTATGGTTAGATTAGTTTAGAATTATCTTTTTAGACTTTCCCAGCAAACACATCTTGTTTCTGGGACATATTGTTTTAGATTGTTTTATCTTCCCTAGCTCTCTGCTGACGAGACTAGCACCATATATGGAGTTGTTTTATTTTATCTGTTTATTATTTGTTATCCTGTTCTCACTGTCTCTGTGCTCTGTGCCTATAAAAATTACCAAGCCACTGTGCATGGTGTGAGTTGTTCTTAGCAGCTCACCCGTGTACACGTTTGATAAAGAAAGTAACTTTGTCTCATTGTGTCTTTATTTCTCCTGGGTTTTTTACAGAGTTTTCCCCCAACACAGTTGAAGTGTACCTCTGGTGCAAATTACTGACCTCTGTCATCATTTTAAGTGGGGGAACTTGCACAATCGGTGGCTGACTAAATACTTTTTTGCCCCACTGTACAACCGTTGCATTGCCGGCAATAAGTCGGACTCATTCCCGGTGGGTGATGTGCTCCGCAAGGTCCGGTCCGTCGTGGTGAAGAGAGAGCTAAGTGTAAAAGCGAAGCTCTCAATTTACCGGTCGATCTACGTCCCTACCCTCACCTATGGCCACGAGCTATGGGTAGTGACCGAAAGAACGAGATCACGGATACAAGCGGCAGAAATGAGCTTCCTCCGAAGGGTGGCTGGCCTCTCCCTTAGAGATAGGGTGAGAAGTTCGGCCATCCGGGAGGGGCTCAGAGTAGAGCCGCTGCTGCTCCACATCGAAAGGAGCCAGTTGAGGTGGTTCGGGCATCAGATAAGGATGCCTCCTGTGCGCCTCCTGGGTGAGGTGTCCCGGGCATGTCCCACTGCGAGAAGGCCTCGGGGCAGACCCAGGACATGCTGGAGAGATTATATCTCTCAGCTGGCCTGGGAATGCCTTGGTGTTCCCCCGGATAGGCTAGAGGAGGTGGCTGCTGCCCCCGCGACCCGGCCCCGGATAAATCAGAAGAAAATGGATGGATGGATGGCTATCTAAGGTTACAGCTTGGAGCAGCTCATCAATGGAATGTTGAACCCCCTGAGTTCGTAAAGCCCGGCTAAGTGTAAGTTTCCTTTTGCGATTGCTTGGTGTAGTGTTAACACTCGCTTCTGTGCGTAGATTCCCTGGACCTGTTCGTGTTTCCTTCCCTGGACCCCTTGTGCAGTAATGTGGACTGGAGTGTGAGAGCTGAAAGGTGTGAGTGGCAGAAGAGGAGTGCTGTCTGAGGAGAGAGTTACGGAGCATGTCTGAGCGGAGAAGAGATTAGATCAGCAACTACTGAAGATTTGTGTGTGTGGATTTCCTTCCCCTTTCCTCCCCGGAGCCGTCTGTGTAGTCAGATCTGTTTACACAGATCTGAAAAATCAGGCTAGGTTAAAAAATAAATAAATAAATGCCACATATTCATCCAGTGAAATCAAAGCTGCATTAAAAACAGTTGACTCTGAAAATTTTTTTTTAACACATGAAATATTTGCACAGATTTTAGGCTCCTGGTGTGCAAAGAATGGAAGCCTCCTTCCTGGTTCATCCATCCATCCAATCTCTTCCACTTATCATTGTCACATACTGGGGGATTTAATAAATTTGGCCAGATTTCTAGAAATGAATGCTGCTCTAGCTAAAAGTCAAGGTCAAGGTCAAGGTCAAATTTATTTATATAGCACATTTCAAACAGCCGATGCTGCACAAAGTGCTTAACAATATAAAAATGGTATTAAAAAGCAATAATGTAATACAATAATAACAATAAAAAACAATAAAAGGACAATAAAAGAATTAAAACAATAACTAAACTAATTCAAATAAGACCAAAATGCTTGGGTCATAGTGTGTTAAAAGTCAGGGCATAGAAATGTGTCTTTAGTAATGATTTAAATTGCTCAAGTGTTTGTGCAAATCTAATATTTAAGGGGAGACTATTCCAAAGTCTGGGACCTGCCACAGAGAAGGATCTATCACCACAAGATTTGAGATTAGTCCGTAGGATGGACAGCATTAGTCTTGAGCTAGACCTCGTGGTTTTTCCAAGAGCATAGGCAGAGAGGAGCTCAGACAGGTAAGGAGGGGCTCGAAGGGCATTAAGTGACTTAAAAACAAAAAGTAAAAGTTTAAATTGGATCCTGTAGGAAACAGGAAGCCAGTGTAAAGAAGCTAAAACTGGGGTTATATGCTCTCTCCATTTGGTACCAGTTAGCAGGCGAGCAGCTGCATTTTGAACCATCTGAAGACGATGGATGGTGGCCTGATCTAGACCATAATACAATGATTTGCAGTAGTCTAATCTGCAAGTAAGAAAAAGAGGTATGGCTTTACCTTGGCTAGCTGTCTTAACTGAAAAAACAGGACTGAACTACTGCACTCACCTGCTTATTCAATTTAAAAGAACCATCAATGTAGACACTGAGGTTTTTTACATGTGTTTTACAATACGAGGAAAGGGCGCCCAGAGTTGTGTCAATATGATTAAAGTTGCCAAAAATGACAACCTCAGTTTTATTTTCATTTAGCTTTAAAAAATTTAATGACAACAACTGTTTGACATCATCAAGGCAGCGTAATAGGAGCTGCGGATGGTCTGACCCTGCTTTTAAAGGTAGATAAATCTGCAAATCATCAGCAAAACAGTGAAATGAAATGCTGTACCGCGAGAAGATGGAGCCCAATGGCAACAAATAAAGTGCGAACAGGGCAGGACCCAAAATAGAGCCTTGAGGTACACCGTATTTAAGAGGGGCTATTTTGGAGTTGTGGGGGCCCATATTGACATGAAAAAACCTTTCTGACAAATAGGACCGAAACCACTGTAGGGCAGATCCTTTTAGGCCAGCATGAAATTCTAGCCGTGATAACAGGATGTCATGGTCAACCGTGTCAAAAGCTGCTCACAAGTCCAGCAATAAAAGGGCAGCAGGGCTGCCAGAGTCCAGAGTTAAAAGAATATCGTTAAAAATCCTTAAAAGTGCCATCTCAGTAGTATGTAGTGATTTAAAACCAGATTGAAATTTTTCAGAGATCATATTAAAATCAAGGTGGGCCTGCAACTGTAGGTAGACCACTTTCTCCAAGACTTTAGATAGAAAAGGAAGCTTTGAGATAGGCCTGTAGTTGGACAGATTAGTTGGGTCCAGGTTTTGTTTTTTAAGAAGAGCTAAACTATTGCTTGTTTAAAGCATGATGGGACGCAGCCAACTATTGCTTGTTTAAAGCATGATGGGACGCAGCCTGTAGCATTAATTAATCTCAGGATGAAAGGCCCAACAGTATTAAAAGTGCTTTTAAGCTTCACTTCAAAAAAAAAAAAAAAAAAAAAAAAAGTGCTTTTAAGCAAGCTCGGGGGGGAGACAATCAGAGGGGCAGTGTGATGATCTTAGGTTACTAACTACCCCGGTCAAGTCATTAAGTGAGACTGGATCAAACTGCTCTAAGACAGCTGAGCACACAGGAGAAAGACTCGGATCTGAGGCAGCAGACAACGAGACAAGGGCCCTAATCGATAGGATCTTGTCATTAAAAAATGCTAAAAAAATCATCGCACATACTTGGTGAAGAAATGACTCCAGCATTATCACGTGAACTAAGAAAGCGATTAAGAACGTTAAAAAGTACCTGAGGCCTGTGACTGTTTACTGACACTAAGTTTGAGACAAACTGTGTCTTTGCAGTTTTTAAAGCTTCTTGGTAAGCAGAAAGACGAGTCCTTAAAATCTGTAGGGAAACATGCAATCTGTCCTTTTTCCATCTCCTTTCAGCACGTCTGTAGTCACGTCTGAGGGAGCACGTATGTTCATTCAACCACGGCTCTGATAAATGCTTAGCGCGCACAGTCCTGAGCAGAGCAATAGAGTCCAAGATATCAGTGCAGGTAGAATGAAGAATGTCCAAAAGGTCCTCAACACTTTTACAGTTGGAGATCATTATTCCAGAATCCATAAAGGCAGCAGAAAAAGCGGGCACTGTTAGAGTATTAAGCGCTCGCTTTTTGCGCGCTGGGACGTACGGCTTATCTACCGAGCAGCGCAGCGTTAGAGTGAACAACACAGGAAGATGATCGGAGATGCGCAACTCAGATATTTCCGTGATGCACACATCCAGCCTGGGGGAGAGCACCAAGTCCAGTGTGTGACCTTTTTCATGCGTGGGACCGGTAACCCACTGGGTCAAGTTAAAAGAGTCAATAATATTTAAAAAGTCCTTGACCAAAAGTTAAGAGTCACAGCAGACATGGATGTTAGAATCACCAAGGATTAAAAAACTGTTGAATTTAAGAACGATTCCAGCTGTAAAACCTGAAAACTCTTTGATAAAATCCTTATTAAACTTGGGAGGGCGGTATATGCGGGCACACAGCAAAGGCGCAGCAGAGTTCAGGTGTAACTCAAACAGCTGGAGTTCAAAACTAGAAAATGAGTCGTGCTGTAATGTTTGATGGCAATGAAATCGAGCGTTGAACACGGTGGCTAAGCCTCCCCCCCTACCAGAGGACCGAGGGAGGCTGAAGAATGAGAAATTAGGAGGAACCAGTTCTAACAAAGCTACAGACTCACCGGGTTGAAGCCATGTTTCTGTCAGAAACAGAAAATCCAACTGTTGTGACTTTAGGAAGTCATTTAATACAAACATCTTGTTTGCTAATGATCTTACATTTAGTAGAGCCATTTGATGTGTGTAGATCCTAACATCAGATGTTCCAGCTCGGTTAAGTGTGCGAAGATTTCTGTGGTCCACACTGCATCCACGGGTCCGGGGCCGCTTAGGGAAATAGAATGCTGAGAGCGGGAGATCAAGTGTCGTGGGAGCTCCAGGGACAACAGGCAGGATCCATCTAAAGATGCACTCTGCTGGTCCAGTAGTTCCACGAGAAGCACGGAGAAGAGCTCGGACTTTAATGAGTGTACCAGCCCGCTTTCCTCGTTTCCTCGGGCGCTTCTTCCAGGAAGTGGTGTAGGAGTGTTGGCACAGATAAACCGGGATACAGGGCTCAAAAAGTGGTGGAGGAGGCCCATAATCATCTCCTGTCTCCGTTTGTTTAAGAGCCAGGTCATACGATGCTTTGATTTCTAAGAGTACAGTAACTGGCGATAGTACACACGCAGAGCGAGGGCATTTAATATAAAATAGAAAAGGATAAGGCTAGCAAAAGCCAAAGCAAAGCTAGTAGAGTTGACAGACGTGTCGCCGTGCATACTGCTGGCGCCATCTTCAGTGCCTGTTTTAAAGTGCGATGGATGCCATCTCTCCTAACATGACCACAATTTTGGTAGAAATTTTCTGAATTATCTGTAAAACACATATTTCCTTGGATACTACTGGTATAGCCAGCAATGTAAGGAGAACATGCAGCGATACATTTCACTATGAGTTAGGAGTGGGTTTCAATATTGATTTATTGATTAAAATAGATTTTAGCTTTAATAAGGTGATATCGATTCATTAAAATCCTGAATTGATTTTTAAATATACATGTATTTTCCCAGAAACACCAGAATCTCAATTTAAACGTCTCAAAAATATTTAAACAACCACCAACCACCAAACAGGTGGCTTAGAAACCACTACTTTAGAAGCCTCAGCTAATAGCTAAGGTTATAGCTATGCTAGCGAAGCACAGTGGAAGACATATCTTGTTCAAAAAATGCTCCAAGTGACTCACACTATTACTAAACCTAAGGTAATTGTAGCCCGGGTATATTTTATGGGGCTAAGTTTTATTTCCAGTTGGATATATCTTTTTTTTTTTGCCTGTCCCGTTTGGCTCTTTTACCATCAGAATTGTTGTCTAAAGGCAAACAAAGATGCCCAACGGATTTACTTTACCAAATTGACCATCCCAGCCTTGCCGTAATGGTCCATTTGATTCACCTTTTATTGTTTATTTTATTTTCACTTACTGAATACGGGACAGACTTGACTGGGGGAAAGAAGGGGAGAAAGAAAGAGGGAAAGAGAAACAGCTGAGAAGAGGGACGGGGGAGAAGGGCAAAAAACAAAAACCAACAGAACGGGCAGAGGGGAAAAAAATGCATATATCAATCACCTGGGTCACCTGCTGAGAAAGAAAAAAGAAAACAAGCAGAAGAGAACAAGAGTAATAGAATAAACAACATCACAATGATATATGGGAATATGACAGTAAATACTAAATATTAAACATTATTGTGCAAGCACATAAGATCAACAGAACACAGTGTGCTTTGAGTTAGGAGCCAAAAAGGGTGTCGTTTGTGGGTGTGATCACCCGTGTGTACACCTGTGAGCATGGACGCGCTTGTTTTTTTTTTTAAAAGGTTCCTTCATGTAATGATCTGCTAGAGGGTGTGGGGGGGCCACAGCCCCGTCCTCCAGAGCATGAAGCAGGTATGGAGGAGATCAAAACTCCAGACATCCAGAGGCCCCCAGAACACAAGAGACCAAGGAAGACCAACAGAGGGGCAGCCGCGCCACTGTCCCAGAAAGAGCTGAGGAGAGTCCCAGATGAGGGCTCACTCAGCAGCCGCGGAGCAGAAGCCAGGGGGAGTTGCAGTGACGCGCCCGTGAGCTCCGCCGGCAGCCAGCTGTGCCTGAGTGACCGAGCCCCAGGCCGAGAGGCCGGGGGCACCCCACCTCCGAAGTGGCCCGAGCGAGCCCCAGGCTCCAGGCCCCGATAAGCGGCCGCCAAGGAGTGAGCCGGTGTGTACCTGGACGCCCGTCCCCGGATACAAAGAACCACCAATGCACCGATGTCTGAGGGAGTCCGCCACTGGCAGGGGAAGTGGTGGTAGGGGGAGATAGGCCTCCAAACCGTGGAGGGCCTGAGATGTCCCCAGAGAGGTGGCACCTGACACCCAACCTGACATATAGACACAGACATACAGGCACACACATATACAAACATCCATTCCCACCCTCATGCTCTCATATGCACTTACTCCACACTCAACCAACGTGGAGACAGACATAAAGAGACGCTGTACACACGATCACACTCCCCAAGTGTACTCTACAAACCGGGTCTAGGTACCCTTGCCCCTGGAGGGGGGAACTGCAGACCCAGGTGGTGTTACCCTTTTCCCTGCGGTGGGGGGAGGCAGACCGCCCCGACTCCGCAGCAGCAGGAAGGCCCCACACTCCAGACCGCAGTCGGACGGCCAACTCCTCCTCCTAGCCCCCCCGCTCCAGCAGGTCGCAGAGAATGGGGGTGAGAGAAGACTCCAAACCTCCCTCCACCCGCTCATTGTAGTGTTGATGCATGTGTGTCCTAAGGTGCATTTAAAACCCAGGAGGGCATGGAGCTACCTGCCAGAGAGCAGCAGGTAAGCGCATGGTCCCTCCTGCTAGCCCTCAATGTCTACGTGTATTTAAAATTGAGAGGTGGGCAACGACGCCAGGGGTGGGGTGTACACCCTGATGGTACTTTGGATTCCGTGTATCGTGCCCACCCCCAAGATCCTATATGTATGTGTAATGAGAGTGTGAGCTGGATATATCTGAATAGTTCTGTTGTTCGTTCTACTGTGTTGTAGTAGTAATAAGGAAGTGTGTTTAGGTGCTTTTACTTTGAAAGGGAGCGGGCGGAAGGAGAGAGGAGAGAGCGGAGCCAGCCACGAGAGAAGAGAGGAGAGAGAAAAGCGTGCGCGAGATGCGGCTAGGGTCTACGGAGACTTTTTTCCAATGGACAGTGAGGATAAATCATCCCACGCCCACGGCTGAGTAACAGAGCGTGACTGTGAGGTGGTGCAGCCCGGACTGGTTTGCACTGTTGCCTCGAAATATCCCTAGTTAGCGGCGTGCTAACTTGGCTAATCGGAGTTAGCCATGAAGGCGGACTTCGCTGGATGTCACCTGACCTGCACAGAGTGGGAGGCTACTGACTGCCAAGGCGGGCCGATCAGGTTTGCTGCCTAAAAGGAGTAAGCGTGCAGCTCGGCGACCTAAGGGACGGACCTCTCGGCGTGCCGTGAGTGTATTGTGGACAAAAGACTAAGGTTTCCAGGTAGGAGCACCATTTTGTTTTCTTTTAGGACCGTTGGTTCCTACGCACCCTAGCATCGATCCAGGCCTGCACCGAGGGGACTTGGGAAACTGGGTGGTGTGAGAGTGTGTGTGTGTGTGTGGGGCCCATTACAGTAAAGAACTGTGTAACTGTTATTATTGTTATATTTTGTCATTGCAAGAGACTTCTTACTTTATTGATTTATTGGGTGTTTACCAGTTCCTTCAGTAAACCTGCTTGGTTTAAACATAAGAGCTTGTGTCTAGTACTGTTTCTTATCTATAGTTCAAAGTAAGGTAAAAGTGTATCTGTGTGTTATACGTGTGTAAATCAGGGGAACTTGCACTGAGGGCAACTAAGTAAGTTTAAGATAACTAGAACTCAGGGCGTACCCGGCTATAGTGGAGTAGACAGTCAGGGGCGCTACATAAAATGGAGGCACCGCTGGGATATTTTGTTGTTTCAGTCTGAAGTTCCCAAGCACGTGTATTTTGAGATAAAAGCAGTAACTTTGATATTGTTTGGTCATGGATGTTCAATCTATGCACTCTGAGTTGTTCGAGGAGCTTCAGGAATGGAGTTGTGGAGAGACCTTAGATGAGGCTCACACACTGATGGTGCTTACTCCCGAAGGAGTGGAGATAGACCAAATAGAGCACACTCTGGAGAGTGTTAAAGCTTTGGGTCGAGTGCGGGTGAGAGGCCGGAGATACAACAAAGCGCTTGATAGGCTAATTGTCCTGTGTGAGACCAAAGAGAAAGTAGATGCCACAAGAATCCCACCTGAAGTATATCCTACGGGGGCTGGTGAGCCGTGGTCCATCATAGTGACAGCTGAAGCTTCGCCTCGTGAGGATTTTTCCCAGAGTAAATCGAAACGCGGGGCAGAGGCACAGGAGAATGGTAACTCTGCAGAGTCGATAATCCATGCTGTGGGCGATTTTTTGGCAAAGATGGAGAGACCCTCCAGTGAAGGCAGTAGTTATCGTAGACTCAGAATGTTCTCAGGCACAGTACCAACACCGGTTGGAGAAGAGACATTCGAACAGTGGGTTGAACAAGCACACCTAATGGTGGAGGAGAGTGACAGTTCTGCTAAAGAAAAGAGGCGCAGAATCATTGAGAGTCTTAAAGGTCCAGTACTAGCGGTGGTGAAAGCTGTGAGGACAGCTGATCCTGATATTAGCCCAGAACAATGTCTAGAAGCTGTTACAAAAGCTTTTGGCAGTGCTGAGACGGGTGAGGATTTGTACTTTGCTTTTCGGTTACTACAACAGCAACCGCAGGAAAAACTATCCGACTTTCTGAGGCGATTAGAGCAGTCGCTGAGCAGGGTAGTGAGTTGTGGTGGAATTGAAGCCCACCGTGTTGATAGGACCAGAGTAGAACAGCTCCTTAGGGGTGCCATGTACTCCGACATGATGTTAGTGCAACCCCACCCAGTTTTGTAGAGCTCTTAAATGAGATCAGAAGTGAGGAGGAGTATGAAGCCTCCCGGGCTAAATTGCATCTGGTAGCACACAAAGTCCAAGCACAATCAGAACAGGATAACAGACAGATTGAAATTCAGAATCTGAAAACTGAGATTCGAGAACTGAAGTCTATGGTTTCATCCGTGGTATACCAGTCATGCCCTGCACCAAGAGAAGTTGCAGAGCCTGTTCCAACAAGCAAGACTGACGGTGTAGAGAGTTCAGCAGATGGCGAAGTGGTTGCGCTGAGAAAACGGGTTAAAAGGTTGCAGCAGAAGCTGGACGCCAGAGAGCAAAGGTCTGTTGTGTCCTCTCCAGTTTTGAGAGTGGAGCCGTCCAGGTCTGGTCTGAACTCTGCACGGACAGGTAGCACCAGTGATAAAGAAAGCAACTTTTGTTACCGCTGCGGAGAAAATGGGCATTTTGCTAGTAAGTGTGGAAATGCCGCAAACAAGGCCAAGGTTATCCAGAGGTTCATTCAGTCACGGAAAAAGCCCAAACGACGGGAATCATATCCCAAACCCCCTGATGCAGGTGATACCGTGTGTTCAGTTAAGAGGAGTGAAGTAGTCATGCTAGAGGACAGAGCGATCCCTAAAGGTTTGATAGGTCCATCTAATGTAAAGCAAGTCAGAGTGAATGGTGAACCGTGCAATGCTTTGTTAGACAGTGGGTCAAGAGTAACCATCATTTTTGAGAACTGGTATAAGGAGCACTTGTCAGGTGTCCCAATTTACCCAGTTTCAGGTCTGGCCATCTGGGGTTTGAGTGATTCTAGTTACCCTTATCTCGGCTATGTCGTTGTGGATGTGGAATTTCCCGAGCAAGTCAAAGGAGGTCACGAGACCATTTCGGTCTTAGCTTTGATCTGTCCCAACTCCAGAGGTCCGGACCAGACCCCCATGATCATAGGCAGCAATGCCTCCCTTTTCCAGAGATTGGCCACCTTGTGCCAGGACACCGTAGGCGTGAGTAGCGTGCAGACTGTAAGCCAAACAGCTGGAGTTTTAACCCCACCAGCTCCTGTGGAGACCCCTGTAGAGGATGAGGGTGGAGTAGGCTGGGTGAAGTGGGTTGGGCCCAGCTCCCTGTCACTCCCAGCTGGTCAAAGCTGTCATGCTATATGCCGGGTGGAGCTAGAAGAACCACTCAGCAAAGGCATATTAATGGTGGAAGCATCCCCAACCATTCCGTTGCCAGCTGGCGTGCTGCTGCAGCCCATGGAGTTGCCTAGCTCTGCGTTGGAGGTAGACCATTTTGTTGTGGCAGTGCAGAACCAGTCCTCCCGGGATATCGTTCTCCCAGAAGGGACCGTTATGGGTCAGTTGTGTACGGTTGATACTGTAACTGCAGCAGTTGAAGTCTGTTCAAAAAAGGGGAAAGATCAGAGAGAGCTAGATCCCCTTCTCATAAATTTTGGCAACTCACCTTTGCCAAATGAATGGAAAGAGCGGCTCCGACAGAAGTTGTCCAAGAGGGCTAATGTGTTTTCCCTCAGTGAGTGGGATGTCGGTCTGGCAAAGGGGGTAGAGCATCACATTCGGATGTCAGACTCCAGACCATTCCGTGAACGGTCACGGCGTCTTGCACCAGCTGACATTGACGATGTGCGTAGACACATACAAGACCTATTACAAGCTGGCATTATCAAGGAATCTCGCAGTCCTTATGCCTCTCCCATTGTCATTGCCAGAAAGAAAAATGGCAGTATCAGGATGTGCATTGACTATCAAACACTAAACCGCCGAACCATTCCTGATCAGTACACCACTCCCCGCATCGATGATGCACTTGATTGTTTTTCAGGGAGTAAGTGGTTCTCTGTCCTGGACTTTCGCAGTGGCTATTACCAGATACCCATGGCGGAGGAGGACAAAGAAAAGACCGCGTTCATTTGTCCGTTGGGTTTCTATCAGTTTGAGAGAATGCCCCAAGGTATCACAGGGGCACCCGCCACTTTCCAGAGGTTGATGGAGAAGGCAGTAGGGGACATGAACCTCCTGCAGGTAATAGTGTACCTCGATGACCTAATAGTCTTTGGCAGGTCATTGGAGGAACATGAGGAGCGACTTTTGAAGGTGCTAGACAGACTGGAAGAAGTGGGATTAAAACTCTCATTGGATAAGTGCCAGTTCTGTCAGCCGAAAGTGAAGTATGTGGGACACACTGTGTCTGCAGAGGGTGTTGCCCCCGATCCGAGTAAAGTAGAAGCGGTTACTAAATGGCTGGTGCCCACAGATTTGAAATCCCTGCGATCTTTCCTGGGGTTCTGCGGCTACTATCGCCGCTTCATAGCTCACTATGCTTCCATTGTAAGGCCACTCACAGAACTCACTAAAGGCTATGCCCCTACGCAGCGCAGTAAGAAAGGCCAGGCAGGACAAGGAAAGACCTACTTGAAGGAATCAGAGCCCTTTGGGAGTAGATGGGATCAGTCGTGTGTTGATGCTTTTCACCACATCATTCAGTGTCTGACCACTGCCCCTGTGCTAGCCTTTGCCGATGTAAACAAGCCATACACCCTTCATGTGGATGCCAGTCTGAAAGGTCTTGGGGCTGTGTTGTACCAAGAGCACCCCCAGGGGCTGCGGCCCGTGGCTTTTGCCAGCCGGAAATTGAGCTGTCCCGAACAGCAGTACCCCGTGCACCAGTTAGAGTCCCTGGCTTTGAAATGGGCCGTCGTGGACAAATTCCATGACTATTTGTATGGTGCAAAGTTTACTGTGCGCACTGATAACAATCCGCTGACGTATGTCCTTACCACTGCAAAGCTAAATGCAACAGGGCACCGATGGCTCGCGGCTCTAGCTAGTTATGACTTTAATCTTCAGTATTGGTCTGGCAAGACTAATATAGATGCTGATTTGTTATCAAGAAACATGGTTGATGACTTGAAGGAGACAGAATGGGATCAGGTCTCTCAAAGTGGCGTAAAGTCTATTTGTAAGAGAATATGCCTGGATGATGCAACTGAGACCAATGTGAGATACATTGATCAGCTGGGGGCACCTCCCGAGTGTGTTCCAGCTGTGTATGCTACTCAGTTAAGTCTGTCAGCAGTAGGGCAGGTGTCAAGGCCAGAGTTGCGACAAGCTCAAAGAACAGACCATGCCCTACGCAGAGTGATCGATGTGCTGAACACTGGTACTTGGCCAAAAGGTATCCATTCTGACCCAGAGTTTGTGTCAATGAGGCGGGAGGCCAGCAAACTTGTCATGAGAGATGGGTTACTTTACAGGACAACCCGAAAGCAGTCCGGGGATGAGCTGTACCAGCTTGTGTTGCCTTGTCAATACAGAGAACAGGTATTGCGGTCTACTCATGATGACATGGGACATTTAGGAATAGAAAGAGCCACTGACCTTCTGAGAGATCGGTTTTATTGGCCAAAAATGGCAAATGACGTGGAGCAGTATGTCAAAAACTGTGGGGTATGTGTCACCCATAAAACGCCCTACAAGAGAGCAGCCTTTTTGCACCAGATGAGCAGCAAGGGTCCCATGGACTTGGTTTGCATGGATTTTCTGTCTATGGAGCCAGACTCCAAGGGGATAGGTAATGTCTTGGTGGTAACTGACCATTTTACCCGGTACGCACAGGCTTTCCCCACCAAAAACCAAAAAGCCACCACGGTTGCCAAAGTGTTGGTGGACAAATATTTTGTGCACTATGGATTGCCTGCCAGAATACATTCTGACCAAGGACGAGACTTCGAGAGCCGGTTAATCCATGAGCTCTTGCGGTCATTGGGTATACGGAAGTCTCGGACAACTCCCTATCACCCCCAGGGGGATCCACAACCCGAGAGATTCAATCGAACCTTGTTGTCAATGTTAGCGACACTAGGGGATGAGAAGAAGCGAACTTGGAGTCAGCATGTAGGGTCGCTAGTTCATGCCTATAATAGCACAAAGAGCGATGCCACAGGGTATTCTCCCTATTTTTTGATGTTTGGGAGGGAGGCTAGGCTTCCCGTGGATGTTTGTTTTGGAACATCTCCTGATGGAGCTGAGGAGAAGACTCATTCACAGTATGTGACGAACTTGAAACAGGATTTGCAGAGAGCTTATCAGTTAGCCAATGAAGCTGCTGATAAGGTACACAAGAGAAACAAAAGAGCTTTTGATCGACGAGTCAGTTTCCAAGCCTTGGAAGTGGGAGACAGGGTACTCCTTAAGAATCTGGAGTTGAAGGGGAAACATAAGTTGGAAAGCAAATGGAACGCTGTACCACATGTGATTGTGGGAAAACTGCCCAACCTACCGGTGTATAGGGTGAAGCCACAAACGGGTCAAGCATTCAGCATTCAATACCATCGTTCCCTCGAAGCTGGACAGGAAACTGCAGGATCTAGGACTGAGCAGCTCCCTCTGCAGCTGGATCCTTAGCTTCCTGTCTGACAGACGCCAAGTGGTCAGACTGGGCAGCATCACCTCATCCCCCGTCACACTGAACACTGGTGCTCCACAGGGGTGTGTACTGAGCCCTCTCCTGTACTCACTCTACACCTATGACTGCACGGCCACTAACAACTCCAACATCATTGTGAAGTTTGCGGACGACACTACAGTGGTGGGTCTTATCACCAACAGTGATGAGACAGCTTACAGGGAGGAGGTCAGCGCCCTGACCCACTGGTGTCAAGACAACCATCTCACCCTCAACGTCGCAAAGACAAAGGAGTTGATAGTGGACTTCCGGAGGTGCAGAGAAGTACACACCCCCATCATCAACGGCGCTGCTGTGGAGAGAGTGAGCAGCTTCCGGTTCCTTGGTGTACATCTGGCTGAGGATCTTACGTGGCCAGTACACACAAACAAAACAGTGAAGAAGGCGCAACAGCGCCTCTTCTTTCTCAGGAGACTGAAAAGATTCGGCATGAGCCCCCGCATCCTCAGGACCTTCTATCACTGTGCCATTGAGAGCATCCTCACTGGATGCATCACCACCTGGTATGGCAACAGCACCGCCTACAACTGCAAAGCTCTCCAGCGAATAGTGCGGTGCTCTGAACGGATAATTGGAGGTGAGCTTCCCTCCCTCCAAGACATCTACAGGAAGCGGTGCCTGAGGAAAGCGGGGAAGATCATCAAGGACTCCAGTCACCCCAGCCATAAACTGTTCAGACTGCTTCCATCAGGAAGGAGGTTCTGCAGCATCCGGTCCCGTACCAGCAGACTGAGAGACAGCTTTTTCCATCAGGCCATCAGACTGCTGAACACTTCATAGACACCTCAGCTTCACTACTGGAACTTTAACATTATGCACTCCATACTGTACAGTAACGCCACTGTTTTGCACATGTCTCACTCTGTATATTTTATTTTATATATTTTATTTATTGTTTACTCTATTTAATTTGTAAAATATGTGTACACACACACACACACACACACACACACACACGTAGAAAAATATTTAGTATACACATCCAGAAATGCATATACAGTGGGGCAAAAAAGTATTTAGTCAGCCACCGATTGTGCAAGTTCCCCCACCTAAAATGATGACAGAGGTCAGTAATTTGCACCAGAGGTACACTTCAACTGTGAGAGACAGAATGTGAAAAAAAAAATCCATGAATTCACATGGTAGGATTTGTAAAGAATTTATTTGTAAATTAGGGTGGAAAATAAGTATTTGGTCAATAACAAAAATACAACTCAATACTTTGTAACATAACCTTTGTTGGCAATAACAGAGGTCAAACGTTTACTATAGGTCTTTACCAGGTTTGCACACACAGTAGCCCATTCCTCCATGCAGATCTTCTCGAGAGCAGTGATGTTTTGGGGCTGTCGCCGAGCAACACGGACTTTCAACTCCCGCCACAGATTTTCTATGGGGTTGAGGTCTGGAGACTGGCTAGGCCACTCCAGGACTTTCAAATGCTTCTTACGGAGCCACTCCTTTGTTGCCCGGGCGGTGTGTTTTGGATCATTGTCATGTTGGAAGACCCAGCCTCGTCTCATCTTCAAAGTTCTCACTGATGGAAGGAGGTTTTGGCTCAAAATCTCACGATACATGGCCCCATTCATTCTGTCCTTAACACGGATCAGTCGTCCTGTCCCCTTGGCAGAAAAACAGCCCCATAGCATGATGTTTCCACCCCCATGCTTCACAGTAGGTATGGTGTTCTTGGGATGCAACTCAGTATTCTTCTTCCTCCAAACACGACGAGTTGAGTTTATACCAAAAAGTTCTACTTTGGTTTCATCTGACCACATGACATTCTCCCAATCCTCTGCTGTATCATCCATGTGCTCTCTGGCAAACTTCAGACGGGCCTGGACATGCACTGGCTTCAGCAGCGGAACACGTCTGGCACTGCGGGATTTGATTCCCTGCCGTTGTAGTGTGTTACTGATGGTGACCTTTGTTACTTTGGTCCCAGCTCTCTGCAGGTCATTCACCAGGTCCCCCCGTGTGGTTCTGGGATCTTTGCTCACCGTTCTCATGATCATTTTGACCCCACGGGATGAGATCTTGCGTGGAGCCCCAGATCGAGGGAGATTATCAGTGGTCTTGTATGTCTTCCATTTTCTGATGATTGCTCCCACAGTTGATTTTTTCACACCAAGCTGCTTGCCTATTGTAGATTCACTCTTCCCAGTCTGGTGCAGGTCTACAATACTTTTCCTGGTGTCCTTCGAAAGCTCTTTGGTCTTGGCCATGGCGGAGTTTGGAGTCTGACTGTTTGAGGCTGTGGACAGGTGTCTTTTATACAGATGATGAGTTCAAACAGGTGCCATTCATACAGGTAACGAGTGGGGGACAGAAAAGCTTCTTACAGAAGACGTTACAGGTCTGTGAGAGCCAGAGATTTTCCTTGTTTGAGGTGACCAAATACTTATTTTCCACCCTAATTTACGAATAAATTCTTTACAAATCCTACCATGTGAATTCATGGATTTTTTCTTCACATTCTGTCTCTCACAGTTGAAGTGTACCTCTGGTGCAAATTACTGACCTCTGTCATCATTTTAAGTGGGGGAACTTGCACAATCGGTGGCTGACTAAATACTTTTTTGCCCCACTGTACTATTATATATTGTACATATATTTATTAGTTTCAGATGTAGCCATTCTTGTATTTTGCTTGTTTACATTATTGTATTTTGCACAACTCTGTTGCTTGTGAAGCTCGCACACAAGAATTTCACTCACATGTGCTGTACCAATGTACCTGCACATGTGATGTGACAATAAAAGTGATTTGATTTGATTTGAAGGTAGTGTGAGAACCCTACACAGAGATCATTTGTTACCGATTGGGACAGAAGTAAGACTGCCAGAAGGCATGGCCAGAGATGAAGTGCCAGCGAGACCACAGACTCGCAGGATGGGAAAAGGAAAAGAGAGGGTAGAAAGCAGAGACGTGAGTCAAGACACTGGGGAGTCGACTGGATCGTCAGATGTAGAATACGAGAGGCCACATGCCTGGTACAGAGACTGTGTGGAGAAAGTGTTGAGGGAGGAGTCGTTTAGTGACAATTCTCCATTGGCATCGGAGGATGACACTCAAGCTATGTTTCTATCTGAGGGCAATGCCGAAGAGTCTCAGGAGGAAGCAGATGACATTGGTGATGTAAAGAACACCGATACAGAGTCAGAAGAGGAGAAGGAAAGACCTCTCTCAAAGAGGTCTAGGGGAAGATGGAGTATTGGGAAAGAGGTCAGCAAATGCCTTAGGTCAGGGACGACTGGGAAGAGAAGAATAAAACCAGTTTTGAGACTGTCCTACGATGAACTAGGGAAGGCTAGTGACCAACCTATTACTATTGTTCACAGAGGGGTTGTGATAAAGTTGGGGAATGTGTAAACGAGAAAAAAAAAAGTGAAGTTCTAACAGTGTCTGTTATACATTCAAGATGTGTGGAGTTTTATTTGTTTATTTGTTTTCAGTCGCCTTGGGAGATGTCTGATGAGGACATCCAGACGATTAGAAGGGGGAGGATGTAGCCCGGGTATATTTTATGGGGCTAAGTTTTATTTCCAGTTGGATATATCTGAATAGTTCTGTTGTTCGTTCTACTGTGTTGTAGTAGTAATAAGGAAGTGTGTTTAGGTGCTTTTACTTTGAAAGGGAGCGGGCGGAAGGAGAGAGGAGAGAGCGGAGCCAACCACGAGAGAAGAGAGGAGAGAGAAAAGCGTGCGCGAGATGCGGCTAGGGTCTACAGAGACTTTTTTCCAATGGACAGTGAGGATAAATCATCCCACGCCCACGGCTGAGTAACAGAGCGTGACTGTGAGGTGGTGCAGCCCGGACTGGTTTGCACTGTTGCCTCGAAATATCCCTAGTTAGCGGCGTGCTAACTTGGCTAATCGGAGTTAGCCATGAAGGCGGACTTCGCTGGATGTCACCTGACCTGCACAGAGTGGGAGGCTACTGACTGCCAAGGCGGGCCGATCAGGTTTGCTGCCTAAAAGGAGTAAGCGTGCAGCTCGGCGACCTAAGGGACGGACCTCTTGGCGTGCCGTGAGTGTATTGTGGACAAAAGACTAAGGTTTCCAGGTAGGAGCACCATTTTGTTTTCTTTTAGGACCGTTGGTTCCTACGCACCCTAGCATCGATCCAGGCCTGCACCGAGGGGACTTGGGAAACTGGGTGGTGTGAGAGTGTGTGTGTGTGTGGGGCCCATTACAGTAAAGAACTGTGTAACTGTTATTATTGTTATATTTTGTCATTGCAAGAGACTTCTTACTTTATTGATTTATTGGGTGTTTACCAGTTCCTTCAGTAAACCTGCTTGGTTTAAACATAAGAGCTTGTGTCTAGTACTGTTTCTTATCTATAGTTCAAAGTAAGGTAAAAGTGTATCTGTGTGTTATACGTGTGTAAATCAGGGGAACTTGCACTGAGGGCAACTAAGTAAGTTTAAGATAACTAGAACTCAGGGCGTACCCGGCTATAGTGGAGTAGACAGTCAGGGGCGCTACATAATGCTGTGTGAAGTAAGCATCTGGTTAGATATACTGCTTCTAAGATTTTTAGAGCTGAGTACTTCAACCTTGTTTTTATCTAAATTTAGAAACAGGAAAATAGAGGTCATTACTGCAGTTTAAGTAACTGGTGTGAGTCCTCATGGGTATCATCTGCAAGTATCATTGAACGATACTTACTAAAGAAACTATGTATAAGCATGTATATAATGGTCCCAGCACAGAACTACTTAGAACGCCAGTATTAACTTTTATGTGTGAAGAAGACTACATATTTACATGAAAAAGTTGGAGTCTGTTAGACAAATGACATCACAACATACTCTGATCTCTGAAATAAAATATTATGATAAAAAGTACTGAACATTGCACTTGGGTCATGCAGGACAAGCACAGAGTTGAGTACACTGTCCACCATTTGTAAGCTTCACTAACACTGTACTATGATGAATTCTGAAACACAACTTAAATTCCTTTTTTTTTTTTTTTGTTTCTCCATGTAACGATCTGCTAGGGAGTGTGGGGAGCCATAGCCCCGTCCCCCAGGGCATGAAGCAGGTATGGAGGAGATCCAGGCCCCAGACATCCAGTGGCCCCAGAGTACGAGGACCCGAGGAGGACCACCAAAGGGGGGGGAACCGTGCCACCCTCCTGGGAAGAGCTGAGTAGAGCCTTAAACGAGAGGTCACCCAGCAACTACGGAGCAGAGGCCAGAGGGGGTTGCAGTGGCGTGCCCGCGTGCCCTGCCGGCAGCCAGCTGTGCCAGAGCTTCAGGCCCAGAGGCCAGAGGCCTGAGGGCATCCCACCCCCCGGAAGGAGCCCAGCCGGGCCACAGGCGCCAGGCCCTGCCAATCGGCCACCAGGAGTGAGCCGGTACATACATGAGCGCCCAGCCCCAGTCGACAAGAACCACCAACACACCAACGTCTGAGGGCATCAGCCACCGGCAGGGAGTGTGGTGAGGGGAGATAGGCCTCTGTACTTTGGAGGGCCTGAGATGTACCCAGAGAGGTTGAGTCTAAGACCCAACCTGACATATAGACACAGACGAACAGGCGCACGCGGACACAAACGTGCATTCCCACCCCCAAATACACAACCAAATACTCTGCACTCACCCAACGTGTAGACCAGGGGTCCCCAATTCCAGTCCACGACAGCCGGTGTCCCTGCAGGTTTTAGATCTCATCCTGGGTCAACACACCTGAATCACACGATTAGTTCATTACCAGGCTTCTGGAGAACTTCAAGACATGCTGAGAAGGTCATTTATCCATTTAAATCAGCTGTGATGGATCAAGGACACATCTAAAACCTGCAGGGACACCGGCCCTCGTGGACTGGGATTGGGGACCCCTGGTGTAGAAAGACACAAATAGACACTGCACAGACAGTCACACTCCCCAAACATACTCTATATCCCAGGTCCAGGTACCCCCGCCCCCAGAGGAGCAAGCCGCACCTAGACCCAGGAGATGTAACCCTTCTCTCTGGGGTGGAGGCAAGCGGACCACCTCCTTATCTGCAGTAGCAGGGAGGCCCCGCATCCCAGACCCCAATCTGATGGCCAGCACCTCCTCCCAGCCCCCCAGCCCTGACGGGGTGAACCGGGGTGACCCCAAACCTCCCTACGCCCGCTCATATGTAGTGTTGCTGTGTGCTGTTCTAAAGTGCATTTAAAACACAGGAGAGCATGGTTCCTGCTTCCTATCAGAGAGCAGCACGGCTCCTCCCGAAAACTCTTAGTGTCTATATGCATTTAAAATTGAGGGTAGGGCACCAGCGCCAGAGGTGGGTTGGAGTACACCGACCCTCCTCTGGATGCTGTAAAACGTGCCCACCCCCAAGGCCCTATACGTATGTGTTATGTGAGAGTGTGAGTAATGTGGATGTCTAGGTTGCAGAATAAAATTGAGGCACAGGCGGCCAGAAGGGGACAGAGGGGGAGTGCCTCCCCTGCACCCTGGTCACATACCTGCACCCCAAGCCCTGCATGTGTGGGTGGGTGTGGTAGAGCGGGAATAGGGAGGCAGCTGAGGATGGGGAGGGAAGAAGGGAGGGGCAAGTGGCCCCTACTGGGGCCAGCTCCCCCGCTGACCCCAGTAGGCACCCCCACACTCTGGAACCAGACATAACTTTAATTCTTAAAATACACCATTCCATTGGCTCAGTTAGCTGTCTTACAACTACTTTTTCAAGAATAACTGAACTTAATTAAAGTTTGTAGATTTGCTTATAATTAGCTAAAACAACTGGGTCAAGTGATGTTTGCCTACTGGTGTTGGCCAGAAGGGCCGATGGCGCGATATGGCAGCCTCGCTTCTGTCAGTCTGCCCAGGGCAGCTGTGGCTACAACTGTAGCTTGCCTCCACCAGTGTGTGAATGTGTGTGTGAATGGGTGGATGACTGGGTGTGTAAAGCATTTTGGAGTCCCTAGGGGGGACTAGTAAAAGCGCTATACAAATACAGGCCATTTACCATTTAATGTTATTTTACCAATATGTTAATATAGGACAAGGTTCAGTTAGCTCTGCACAGAAACAGCTGGTAAAAAATGTCCTCCAAAGAGCTCATTTTTACTTTCGTACTTTGTGTACATTTCAGCACCTGTTGTCACGGTTTGGGGCAGTGGCCGTGTGAAGAGTGGAAGGAGGACTCAAATGCAGCACTTATTCAGATGTGAAGGGTGATTTATTAACAATACCAGACATAAAGTGGAGATGGCAAACAGAACTAAGGACGAACTAAACTGGGATAAACTACACAAAGGAGTGGCAAACCTGAACATGAAGGGAGAACAGCAGGGAGAGCACGCAGGGGATTTCACAGGGTATGAACACAGACGACGCGACGAGGAGCAGAGGAAATCACACACTATAAGTACACAAAGAGACACTGGGAAATCACACACAGGTGGGGGAAACAGCTGGACCTGATTAACCTGACGAGACAGGGGAACACTAACACCAGGGACCAACAGAGGGAGCACAAACCCAGAACCCAGTGTCTAAAATCCCAAACACAAACCATCCCAAAACAGCCATGAATAATAATGAAAGTAATAACAATAAAGAACATAAACATAAAGTCACTGAGTCATGGTCGCAGGACCATGACACCTGTACCTTTTTACTTTTACTTGAGTAAAGAAGTTGAATTAGTACTTCAACTTTTCCCAGTGTATCTGTACTTGCTCTTAGCTTAAGAATGTCTGTACTTTCTAAAAGAACCCAACATTAATATTGATAGTAGGGTTAGTAGTCAAGAGCATTTGAGTTAAGGTGCACAAGTGTGAGCAGTTTCAGGTCTGACTAGATGAGTAACTTTTATACGAGCAGCATTGTATAAGAAGCAGAAGGACCTCCATTACTTCTTTTTCCATCATATTTCCCACAAGTAACTATACAGAAATTCCCCTTATATGGACCCAAAGATGAGTGCAAAAGAAATAAACAAACCCTGATTTGTTTCTCATAGAGTAAGTCCAACTAACTTTGTCAAATGGGACAAGTAACGCAGTTTCTCTTTCTCTCTCTCACATGCACAGACATATACACACAGTGACCAGATGGAAGGCATAGGAAAGCATGTTAGCCATGAGATAAGCCTCCCTTGTTAGCTGATTGACACTTAGACGCCATTAATTAGACTGGGCCCAAGGAAAAAGGCCATTGACTTAACTAATAGCTGGTTCTTTTGTATCTCTCTGTGTGTTTGTGTGGTACAATCTCCTATTTCTCTAAATAACTCCAACTTGTAATTTTACTTTAGACATGGCATTCCAGCTCGCACTGGAACGGTTCGCAGCCGAGTGTGAAGCAGCAGGAATGAGGATCAGCACCTCCAAATCTGAGGCCATGGTTCTCAGCCGGAAAAGGGTGGAGTGCCCACTCCAGGTCGGGGATGAGTTCCTGCCCCAAGTGGAGGAGTTCAAGTATCTCGGGGTCTTGTGATGGGAGAAGGGAGCCGGAGATCGACAGACGGATTGGGGCTGCAGCTGCAGTAATGCGGACGCTGCACTGGTCCGTCGTGGTGAAGAGGGAGCTGAGTGTAAAAGCGAAGCTCTCAATGTACCGGTCGATCTACGTCCCTACCCTCACCTATGGTCACGAGCTGTGGGTAGTGACCGAAAGAACGAGATCGCGGATACAAGCGGCAGAAATGAGCTTCCTCCGAAGGGTGGCTGGCCTCTCCCTTAGACATAGGGTGAGAAGTTCGGCCATCCGGGAGGGGCTCAGAGTAGAGGCGCCTCCCGGGGTGAGGTGTTCCGGGCATGTCCCACCGGGAGGAGGCCCCGGGGCAGACCCAGGACACGCTGGAGAGATTATATCTCTCGGCTGGCCTGGGAACGCCTTGGTGTTCCCCCGGATAAGCTGGAGGAGGTGGCTGGGGAGAGGGAGGTCTGGGCCTCTCTGCTTAGGCTGCTGCCCCCGCAACCCGGTCTCGGATAAAGCGGATGAAGATGGATGGATGGATGGACATGGCATTGTCTTCTTATCAGCTCTATCATCTATATATTTAACAGATATAGTGCTTTATTCCTTAAAATACATTAACAATTGGCACGTTACACTAATCAAACTTCATCCTTTAAGCTAGTTTTTTCCCACTGGAAAAACCTCCCAGTTCAGTCAATAACAATTTCAAACCTATAAAACCAAAATTAACAAGACTGTGTGTAAAACATGTTAGTAAATGTAGTAACATACACTACCGGTCAAAAGTTTTAGAACAATTATTGCATTTATTTATTGTAATTCAAGTCATTCAGATCCAATGAATAGCCTGAAATGGTACAAAGGTAAGTGGTGAACTGCCACAGGTTAAAAAAAAGGTAAGGTTACCCAAAACTGAAAAATCATTAAAAAAGGTCTTTTTCAGGGAACACAACATAGGTTAGACTAAGGAGCTTGGAAAGAAAAGCGTCTGGACTTCTTTGAGTTGCTTGAAGACGTTTCACCTCTCCTCCGAGAAGCTTCTTCAGTTCTAAGGGTCAATTAGTGGGGAGTCCCAGATTTAAACCCAGTGGGAGTTTCCCCCCAAGGAGGGACAAAGGACCCCCTGATGATCCTCTACCTAATCACATGAGCCAAGGAGTGAAAGCGGGTGGGGGTCCTAATCAGCCAGGGTTTTGGGTGAGCTCATTGTGAAACCTGGCCCCACCCTATCATGTGATTTCCTGAGGTTGGATGGCCCAGGATGTGAGTGGGCGTTAAGGCGTCTGGGAAGGGATCTCAAAACTGGATTATAGATGGCAGACAGTTGGTGTCGTAAACCACCGCCTCTGTTCAAAGATGGTCGCTCACAGTGGACGTAAATGGCTTCTTTCACTCCTCTTTCAAACCATCTGTCCTCTCTTTCCAAAATGTGAACGTTGGCATCCTCAAAAGAGTGACCTTTGTCCTTTAGATGCAGATGAACTGCTGAGTCTTGTCCTGTGGAGGTGGCTCTTCTGTGTTGTGCCATGCGCTTGTGAAGTGGCTGTTTGGTCTCTCCGATGTAGAGGTCTGGGCATTCCTCGCTGCACTGTACAGCATACACCACATTGTTAAGTCTGTGTTTAGGAGTTTTGTCTTTCGGGTGAACCAGTTTCTGTCTGAGTGTGTTACTGGGTCTGAAGTACACTCACTCACCCATGTCTTTGTGAACTTTGCTCTGTACATTGGTGTGCATCCATGATGGAACAGGAAGTGCCATCCCCAAAATGTTCCCACAAAGTTGGGAGCATAAAATTGTTCAAAATGTGTTGCTATGCTGAAGCATTTAGAGTTCCTTTTACTGGACTTAAGGGACTGAGTCCAACTCCTGAAAAACAATCCCGCATCTTAATCCCCCCACCACCAAACATTACAATTTGCACAGTGCAATCAGACAGGTCCCATTCTCCTGACAACTACTGTCAGAGTTTTACCCCTGATACTGCTGGATAAACAGAAACTCACTCAGGAACGAGGTCACACAGAGCTCAAGTTTTCACTCGCAAGAGGGAAGCAGTTGTCTCCAACCCACTTCAACTTGCTTTCCCCCTGCAGGTTGTTTTTATTGGTTACACACATGAATATTCATAAAGTTTGTTGCTGTATTACCTTTGAGAAATTGCTATATTTGGTTACAAAGTGTAATTGTGCAAGCATGGTTATACAACAGGATGTTGTAGGTATCTCGTCCCAGCCAGGTGGCTTCCTTCATTGAGTAGAATCTGTTCTTCTCAAGGCCGCTTGTTCCCCTTATCGAGGTCGTGCACGTACTCATATGTGTGGGTTACAAACAGAAGCATTCTAGCTTTTTAAATGGAAACCTACAACACATACATTAAACCTAACAACTACCACACCCAGACTCATCCATTGGATAACCAGACAAGGAAGCGTGATCCATCACTACACTGCTCTAGAGTACGGTGTCGCCATGCTTCACGCCATGCAGCCGATGCTTTGCATTGCATTGGGTAAGAGTTAGATGCAGCTTCATGGCCATGGAAACCCATTCCATGAAGTTTTCAGTGCACTGTTCTATAACTAATTTGAAGGCCATATTAAGTTTGGAGGTCTGTTATGATTTGCTGTAAGAAAATTGGCCAGCCCCTTGGCATCCCGCTCTGTGCTTTTAACGAACCTACCACTTCATGGCTGAGTTGCTGTTGTTGGCAGTTGCTTCCACTTTGCTATAATACCACTAACAATTGACTGAAATGTTTTGTAGCAAAGAAGTTTTACGACTGGACTTATGTTGCTGGTGGCATCTTATCACGAAACAACTCATGAATTCACTGAGCTCCTGAGAGCGATCCATTCTTTCAAAGATGTTTGTAGAAGCAGTCTACATGCCTAGGTGCTTGATTTTATGCACCTGTGGCCATGTAAGTGATTAGAACATCTGAATTCAATGATTTGTATGGGTGAGGAATAGTGATGTGTCAGTCGCGAACGAAATGGCTCTTAGAGCCGGATCTTTGACGTGAACGGCGCGAGCCGTGGGGTGTTTTTTCTTTCTCTCACCCTCTCTCTCGGACTTTTTTTCCGCCTCACTCCACACGCAAGCCCTGTGCTTTGCGCTGGGAAAAGGGGGGAGGGGCGGTAGTTACACTGGCAGTAGCACAGGAACAGAGCAGGAGGGAGAGAGAGAGAAAGAGAGCCAGGGACAACAACGTCACATTAGAAAGGTATAGTAATCATCCACAACTATTTTCAGTTGCGGATGATAAAGGATTCAGAAAGTTTATTCATGCAGGCCCATATGACAGAGAATGCACATCTTCTTTTTGTTTTCATATTGTAATTTCTATTTAATTGTGTTGTGGTTTGCAGTGTTTTGTGTTGTTTCACTTTAAATTTGTAAAAGGAAAAAGCTGAAAATTTAAATATTTAAAAGCTGAAATGTGAATAGTTGGTTTTTGTATTATATGATTTCTTTATTACATTTTATGTGGAGTGAATAAATAAAAGTATATTTATGGTGGCCCCTAGAGGCAGAGTACATACAAACTCCAAAACATGTACAAACTCCAAAACACGTACCAACTCCGAAGCACGTACAAACCCCGAAGCACGTACAAAACACAACAGAAGTGCTCCAGGATGCTAGGAGCAGTGTTGAGCGTTTGTTACCTGGTGGCTACACAAGCCAGGAAGCACCAACGACTGGATTTGGTGTGTGGTAATAACAGGTAAATGAACATTTTTTTTTAAATTATTTGAATATATATGAGTGCTTGTGTATAAATACACAAACAATAAACATATGCTTTCAATTGTGTAATTTAAGTGATTTAGGTAGCTCTGTTTTGGAAGTTCAGTTAACGCTAGGAATTTGTTTTGGAATTTGTACGTGCTTTGTCTCTAGGGGCCACCGCATATATTTATATATAAACATATATAAATAAAACCACTTTTTTTACATTAGTAATTCCTTTTGTGCATAATTTTATATTATTGTTAATAATAAATTAATTGAAGCAACAAAACAACCTGAAGAGCCGGTTCGGAGCCGAAAGAGCCGGCTCTTCGGTTCGGCTCACTAAAAAGAGCCGAAAATCCCATCACTAGTGAGGAAATACTTTTGGCAATATAGTGTACTTGCAGTCCTCCAAACGAGGCCCCATTTTCTCTCACATAATGGGCAGTTGACCCTTTCCTGCTCTTGGACATGAAGGTGCTAGTTCCCATCTCAGACACTTTGCACTCTGCTGCAAACCTCCCCGGTGCAAGCTGGAGGTCATAGCTTGGTGATGCCATTAGGACCGCATTATCCATGAAAACCAGACTTAAATGTGTGTATCTTTAGCAATATTATGTCTGGATAAACAAATGTAGTCAAGTCATCAGGGAAACATTTGCTATTATTCAATTCAATTCAATTCAATTCAATTCAATTTTATTTATATAGCGCCAAATCACAACAAAAGTCGCCTCAAGGCGCTTCATAGATACAGAGAAAAACCCAACAATCATATGACCCCCTATGAGCAAGCACTTTGGCGACAGTGGGAAGGAAAAACTCCCTTTTAACAGGAAGAAACCTCCGGCAGAACCAGGCTCAGGGAGGGGCGGCCATCTGCTGCGACCGGTTGGGGTGAGAGAAGGAAGACAGGATAAAAGACATGCTGTGGAAGAGAGACAGAGGTTAATAACAGATATGATTCAATGCAGAGAGGTCTATTAATACATAGTGAGTGAGAAAGGTGACTGGAAAGGAAAAACTCAATGCATCATGGGAATCCCCCGGCAGCCTACATCTATTGCAGCATAACAAAGGGAGGATTCAGGGTCACCTGGTCCAGCCCTAACTATATGCTTTAGAAAAAAGGAAAGTTTTAAGCCTAATCTTAAAAGTAGAGATAGTGTCTGTCTCCCGAATCCAAACTGGAAGCTGGTTCCACAGAAGAGGGGCCTGAAAACTGAAGGCTCTCCCTCCCATTCTACTTTTAAATACTCTAGGAACAACAAGTAGGCCTGCAGAGCGAGAGCGGAGCGCTCTAATAGGGTGATATGGTACTACAAGGTCATTAAGATAAGATGGGGCCTGATTATTTAAGACCTTGTATGTGAGGAGCAGGATTTTGAATTCAATTCTGGATTTAACAGGAAGCCAATGAAGGGAAGCCAAAACAGGAGAAATATGCTCTCTCTTTCTAGTCCCTGTCAGGACTCTTGCTGCAGCATTTTGGATTAGCTGAAGGCTTTTCAGTGAGTTTTTTGGACATCCTGATAATAATGAATTACAGTAGTCCAGCCTGGAAGTAATAAATGCATGAACTAGTTTTTCAGCGTCACTCTGAGACAGGATATTTCTAATTTTAGAGATGTTGCGCAAATGGAAGAAAGCAGTCTTACATATTTGTTTAATATGTGCGTTGAAGGACATGTCCTGGTCAAAAATGACTCCAAGGTTCCTCACCGCGTTACTGGAGGCCAAGGTAATGCCATCCAGAGTAAGAATCTGATTAGATACCATATTTCTAAGATTTTCAGGGCCGAGTACAATAACCTCAGTTTTATCTGAATTAAGAAGCAGAAAGTTAGCGGCCATCCAGGTCTTTATGTCTTTAAGACATTCCTGCAGTTTAACTAATTGGTGTGTGTTATCTGGCTTCATGGACAGATAGAGCTGGGTGTCATCTGCATAGCAGTGAAAATGTATGCTATGTCTTCTAATGATACTGCCTAAGGGAAGCATGTATAATGTAAACAGAATTGGTCCTAGCACTGAACCCTGTGGAACTCCATAATTAACCTCAGTGTGTGAAGAGGACTCTCCATTTACATGCACGAATTGGAGTCTATTAGATAGATATGATACAAACCACTGCAGCGCAGTACTTGTAATACCTACAGCATGTTCTAATCGCTCTAATAGGATATTATGATCAACAGTATCGAACGCTGCACTGAGGTCTAGCAGGACAAGCACAGAGATGAGTCCACTGTCAGAGGCCATAAGAAGATCATTTGTAACCTTCACTAAAGCTGTTTCTGTGCTGTGCTGAGCTCTGAAACCTGACTGAAACTCTTCAAATAAACCATTCCTCTGCAGATGATCTGTTAGCTGTTTGACAACTACTCTTTCAAGGATTTTTGATATGAAAGGAAGGTTGGAGATTGGCCTATAATTAGCTAAGACTGCTGGGTCTAGAGATGGCTTTTTGAGTAAAGGTTTAACTACAGCCAGCTTGAAGGCCTGTGGTACATAGCCGATTATTAGGGATAGGTTGATCATATTTAAGATCGAAGAATTAATTAATGGCAGGACTTCTTTGAGCAGTTTTGTAGGAATGGGGTCTAAAAGACACGTTGATGGTTTGGAGGAAGTAATTATTGAAGTTAACTCAGAAAGATCAATTGGAGAAAAAGAGTCTAACTTAATATCAATGGTACTAAGAGTAGCTGTAGATAATATTACATCTGTGGGATGATTATTGGTAATTTTTTCTCTAATGATAAAAATTTTATTTGTGAAGAAGTTCATGAAGTCATTACTAGTTAACGTTAAAGGGATGGTTGGCTCAAAAGAGCTCTGACTTTTTGTCAGCCTGGCTACAGTGCTGAAGAGAAACCTAGGGTTGTTCTTATTTTCTTCAATCAGTGATGAATAGTAAGATGTTCTGGCTTTGCGGAGGGCTTTCTTATAAAGCAGCAAACTATTTCTCCAGGCTAAATGATGATCCTCTAGATTTGTGACACGCCATTTCCTCTCCAGATTACGAGTCATCTGCTTTAGGGTACGTGTTTCAGAATTATACCACGGAGTCAGGTACTTCTGATTTGAGGCCTTAGTTTTCACAGGAGCTACAGTATCCAGAGTCGTACGTAGTGAGGAGGTGAAATTATTAACAAGATAATCGACCTCTGTTGGGGTAGCGTTCAGATAGCTGCTTTGCTCTGTGTTGGTACAGGGCATTGGAGATGATAACAATGGGTGGATTATATTCTTAAACTTAGTTACAGTGCTTTCAGAAAGACATCTACTTTGATAAAGTCTACTCTTCACCGCTGTGTAATCAATTATTGTAAAAGTAAATGTTATCAGGAAATGATCAGACAGGAGAGGGTTTTCAGGAAACACTGTTAAATGTTCAGGTTCGATGCCATATGTTAAAACAAGATCTAGAGTGTGATTAAAGTGGTGGGTGGGTTCTTTTACATTTTGAGAGAAACCAATTGAGTCTAATAACAGATTAAATGCCATGTTGAGGCTGTCATTTTTAGCATCTACATGGATGTTAAAATCACCCACAATAATTATTTTATCTGAGCTCAGAACTAAATTAGATATAAAGTCTGAGAAATCAGACAGAAACTCTGTGTAAGGCCCAGGTGGACGATAGATGATAACAAGTAAGACTGGTTTCTGAGTTTCACAGCTGGGGTGGACAATGTTAAGCATCAGGCTTTCAAATGAATTAAAAGTCTGTCTTGGTCTTTCATTAATTAATAGGCTGGTGTGAAAAATTGCTGCCACACCGCCCCCTCGGCCTGTGCTTCGAGATTTCTGGTAGTTAGAATGGCTCGGGGGTGTTGATTCATTTAAACTAACATAATCATCCTGCTGCAACCAGGTTTCTGTAAGGCAGAGTAAATCAATTTGTTGATCAATTATTAAGTCATGTACTAACAGAGACTTGGAGGAGAGAGACCTAATATTTAATAATCCACATTTCACTGTTTTACTCTTTGGTTCAGATGTGGATACTGTATTGTTCTTTCTTTGTGATTGTTTATGTTTAAGTTGTTTGTTGCTGGTTTTTAGTTTGTTTTTTGTCTTTTTGGAAGCTGACACAGTCTCTATGGAGATGGGTTTTTGGGGGGGTAGCAGGAGGAGAGAAGCTGCAGAGAGGCGTGTAAGACTGCAACTCTGCTTCCTGGTCCCAACTCTGGATAGTCATATTTTGGGGGGTTTAATAAATTTGTCCATATTTCTAGAAATGAGAGCTGCTCCATCCAAAGTGGGATGGATGCCGTCTCTCCTAACAAGACCAGGTTTCCTCCAGAAGGTTTGCCAATTATCTATGAAGCCCACATCGTTTCTGGGACACCACTCAGACAGCCAGCAATTTAAGGAGAACATGCGGCTAAACATGTCACTCCTGGTCTGATTGGGGAGGGGACCAGAGAAAACTACAGAGTCCGACATTGTTTTGGCAAAGTTGCACACCGATTCAATATTGATTTTAGTGACCTCCGATTGGCGTAACCGGGTGTCATTACTGCCGACGTGAATTATGATTTTACTGAATTTACGTTTACCCTTAGCCAGCAGTTTTAAATTTCCTTCAATGTCGCCTGCTCTGGCCCCTGGAAGACAATTGACTATGGTTGCCGGTGTCTCTAGCTTCACATGTCTGAGAACAGAATCGCCAATTACCAGAGTTTGACCCCCGGCGGGTGTGTCGCCGAGTGGGGAAAAACGGTTAGACACATGAACGGGTTGGTGGTGTACCTGGGGCTTCTGTTTAGGACTATGCTTCCTCCTCACCGTGACCCAGCCGCCCTGATTCCCCAGCTGCTTGGGACCTGCCGGGGAACAGCTAGCGGGGCCTACGCTATTTTCGGCTGCACCAGCTACAGGGGCCTGGCTAGCTGCGGGTGAATGAAGGGTGCGAAGCCGAGTCTCCAATTCAGTAATCCTGGCCTCCAGAGCTGCAAATATGCTACATTTGTTACAGATATCATTACTGCTAAAGGAGGCCGAGGAGTAACTAAACATCTGACACAATGAGCAAGAAAGTGCAGGAGGGACAGGTGAAGTAGCCATGGTGCTAATGAGTCGGCTACGAGCTAAGCTAGGCTAGCGAGACAGTACAGAGACAGTGAGTGAATACTTTGGCTATAAATTAGGTAGTGAGTACACAGAAAGTGTGCTTCGGAGGAAGCACGTGAAGATTATACTATGAAAGAAGAATGTATTTAAAAGTTGTTAATTAAATCGCTAAGCAAATAAGCTACTCAGAAACACCACTGTGTTTGAGCAGGAACAGGAAGTGATACTCTACCACAGAGCGAGCGAACACCAAGTGACAAAATCTCTTCAATAAAGCGATCTATTTAAAACACAATCCACTTAATCCCACCCTCATTATTTTCCTTCCCTCCCTTCTCCTCAAACCATAAAAATTAAAACAACACCTGACCATATTCTATTATGATGCTGTTTTTTCCATTATGAGACTTGTAGGGCCCAGTGTTTTAATAACAATATATCGTGTTTTAATAGAGCACAACACTAAATCATACATTTTTAATATACAAAAAAATACACTTGTGGTAAATTCTAGTGACTGACTACAATCTTGTGGTAGACAAGAGAAACTTGTTTGAATAGCTCCAGGCACTCACAGATATTCTGGCTTTCTATTTTACAACCTTTACCACAGTTAGAGAAGAAGTTATCCATATGCTGTTTTCTCTCCCCGTGTCTTTCGAGCCCTCGGTAAAATAAACAGTAAATCCTTGGCTTACTATTGACCTCCTGGTTAAGCAGTTAGTAGTGCAGTGTTACACACATGCACAAAGTACATCCAAACATTAAGAGCTCAGACCCCCCACATAGAATAGATCACGGTTGTATGCGCTGACAACCAATCTCTCTTTCCCTCTGAGTGTGTGTATTCATCCTCATCAGTGTTTGTGTGTGTTGCCTAATTGGAATGCTATGCTCTTTTTTCATGTAATCACAGACGCCTGTGGAATTTGAGCTGATATGAAAGTAATTGTTTCACTTTGGCTGGGTCAGAAATTGTAACAAACTGTTTTGTTTTTTTCCACAGTCAGAAATGGAACATTATATGCTCCTGTGTTTTTACTGTGACTCTTAGAAGCTGCTGGAAGGAATAAGTTGTAAGAATCAGTTTTTTTCTGACCTAGATGCACTACACTTTAACTTGCAGCTAAAGTTTTTATTTGTGTCAGCCACAGTCTCTATTATTGCAGGACAAGTGTGTTATCTGTACATGGAACTGTTTATGTGTGTTTGTGGCTGGAGCCGTAAATCCTAATTGGCTCTTCAACGTAAACATCCTTCACTAACTCGTCAACAGATTAATACTAGGCAGAGCAGTCAAGGAGATTTTTATTTGTGCTATCTAAAACCTACTTTGAGTCTTGAAAACATCTTAAATCATAAACCATTGAAACTATATAATAAGTCTGAAATTTTCCTCTGAAAGGTCTTGTGCTTATCTGAAAAGATGTTTCCAACATTAATTCACAATAATGTGACAATAATTCACATTAATGTCATGTTCATATTATTGTGAATGTCACATTAATATAACATTCTTACACAAGAGACAGATGTTGAAATGTTGCAAATAAAAAAAAAAAAAGAATGTCTGCCTCATTAGTCTAATGTCTTTAAAGTCTGGAATGTAAATGTGGGGTAGGGTACGTTATTTCATTGTGACATTTACTCTACCCGGAATGGTTTTTTGTTTGTTTTTTTAAAACCTTAGAATACTTCGATATACTAGATTTTTACCTAACATAAAAACAAACAAAATAAAATGTTTCAGTCCAGTCACCATCAACCTATACAAGTCTTTGTTACGTGCAGGCAGGAGTGGTAGTAGGAGGACCCAATGTGCAGACACTCGGAGGCGGAACGTGAACTCAAAACAGCTTTAATGCTGAACTCAAAAGGGCAACAAAACTAGGAATACAAAATACACTTACGCAGGCAGAACACACAGCTAGACAAGGGCAGAACACAACACCAACAAACTGAAACACAGGGCTTAAATACATACAATCAGGGAATGAGTAACAAGAGGGAAACACAGCTGGGGCAAATCAGGCCTAACGAAACAGGGGAAGAAAAACCAGATACATTAACATCAGACATGGACCTTCAAAATAAAACAGGAAACAACACAGACTGAACTAAAGACACAGATTCACACGCAGGCACTGCAACAGAGGGAACCGAGACGTAAACCACAAGACAGAACACAGGCAAAAACCAAAAACTAGAAATGATAAATAATATAATAAACTCACCCCCCCCCCCCACCCCCCACCCCTCCCGCCAAAAGGGCTGGCCAAAACAAACTAAACATAAGGAGCCAGAAACAAAAAAAAGCGCAAACACTGGAGCCCGGAAAACAACAGAACAAAAACAGGCTCACGACAGGCACAGGCGGCCAGGAAAAACAGTTTCTACAAAGTTCAGGGGGCCGGCCCGGAGGTTGACAGCACAACAGTCCAAAACAGTTCAGGTCCGGAGGCCAGCCGCAACAACGGCAACGATGTCCAGCCAATGGCCTGTAAGGTGGCCGGACAGGGCGAGGACGTGCAGGCCGGACAGGGCGAGGGGAGGCAGAACTAGACGGCATGGAGACCTCAGGCGCAGACGAAGCAAGACGGGGTGAGGCAGGACCAGGCGACGCTGAAGGCGAAGACACGGAGGCTGGACTAGGTGATGCAGAGGCTGAAGCAGAGGCTGCTGCAGGCGAGGATGACGAGGCTGAAGCTGGACCAGGCGAAGCTGAAGCTGTAGCTGAAGCTGGACCAGGCAAAGCTGAAGACTCGGAGGCAGGACCAGGCGAAGCTGAAGACTCGGAGGCGGGACCAAGCGAAGCTGAAGACTCGGAGGCGGGACCAGACAAGGATGAAGACTCGCAGGCTGGACTAGACGAGGATGAAGACTCAGAGGCTGGACCAGACGAGGATGGCGCTGCAGGCGACGGTGTGGGAGCCGCAAGTGGTGGCGCTGCAGGCGAGGCAGGTTGCTGGACGGGCCCCTCGGACCCTCCAGCGGAGACAGGCTGCTGGACGGGCCCCTCGGACCCTCCAGCGGAGGCGGAAGGCTGAAAGGGCCCCTCGGACCCTTCAGCGGAGACGAAAGGCTGTACAGGCTCCTCGGACCCTTCAGCGAGGACGGAGGATGGCTGGCGCGGTTCTCCAGAACCCCCCGCGGGAATAACAGACAGCAGGATGAGCCCGTCGGACTCTCCAGCGGGAACAGGCGGCTGAAGTGGTTCCTCGGACCCTCCAGCGTGAACAGGTGGCTGAAGCGGTTCCTCGGACCCTCCCGCGGAGACAGAAGACGGCTGGAGCGGTTCTCCAGAACCCCCAGCAGGAACAACAGGTGGCAGAACAGATGATTGAGGAGAGGAGTGACAGTGGCGTTGTTTCCTTCTGGATGAGGGAACAGGAACCGGTGGAGAAATGGAGACCTCCTCCTGATCCTCCGACCACATAGCCCTGTTGTTAATAATTTTAACAACACTACGTACGACTCTGGATACTGTAGCTCCTGTGAAAACTAAGGTCTCTAAACAGAAGTACCTGACTCTGTGGTATAATTCTCAAACATGTAGCCTAAAGCAGATGACTCGTAATCTGGAGAGGAAATGGCGTGTCACAAATTTAGAGGATCATCATTTAGCCTGGAGAAATAGTTTGTTGCTTTATAAGAAAGCCCTCCGCAAAGCCGGAACATCTTACTATTCGTCACTGATTGAAGAAAATAAGAACAACTCCAGGTTTCTCTTCAGCACTGTAGCCAGGCTGACAAAAGGTCAGAGCTCTTTTGAGCCAACCATCCCTTTAACGTTAACTAGTAATGACTTCATGAACTTCTTCACAAATAAAATTTTTATCATTAGAGAAAGAATTACCAATAATCATCCCACAGATGTAATATTATCTACAGCTACTCTTAGTACCATCGATGTTAAGTTAGACTCTTTTTCTCCAATTGATCTTTCTGAGTTAACGTCAATAATTACTTCCTCCAAACCATCAACGTGTCTTTTAGACCCCATTCCTACAAAACTGCTCAAAGAAGTCCTGCCATTAATTAATTCTTCGATCTTAAATATGATCAACCTATCTTTAATAATCGGCTATGTACCACAGGCCTTCAAGGTGGCTGTAGTTAAACCTTTACTCAAAAAGCCATCTCTAGACCCAGCAGTCTTAGCTAATTATAGGCCAATCTCCAACCTTCCTTTCATATCAAAAATCCTTGAAAGAGTAGTTGTCAAACAGCTAACAGATCATCTGCAGAGGAATGGCTTATTTGAAGAGTTTCAGTCAGGTTTCAGAGCTCAGCACAGCACAGAAACAGCTTTAGTAAAGGTTACAAATGATCTTCTTATGGCCTCTGACAGTGGACTCATCTCTGTGCTTGTCCTGCTAGACCTCAGTGCAGCGTTCGATACTGTCGACCATAATATCCTATTAGAGCGATTAGAACATGCTGTAGGTATTACAGGTACTGCGCTGCAGTGGTTTGTATCACATCTATCTAATAGACTCCAGTTTGTGCATGTAAATGGAGAATCCTCTTCACACACTGAGGTTAATTATGGAGTTCCACAGGGTTCAGTGCTAGGACCAATTCTGTTTATATTATACATGCTTCCCTTAGGCAGTATCATTAGAAGACATACTATACATTTTCACTGCTATGCAGATGACACCAAGCTCTATCTATCCATGAAGCCAGATAACACACACCAATGAGTTAAACTGCAGGAATGTCTTAAAGACATAAAGACCTGGATTGGCGCTAACTTTCTTAATTCAGATCAAACTGAGGTTATTGTACTTGGCCCTGAAAAGCTTAGAAATATGGTATCTAAGCAGATTCTTACTCTGGATGGCATTACCTTGGCCTCCAGTAACACTGTGAGGAACCTTGGAGTCATTTTTGACCAGGACATGTCCTTCAACGCACATATTAAACAAATATGTAAGACTGCGTTCTTCCATTTGCGCAACATCTCTAAAATTAGAAATATCCTGTCTCAGAGTGACGCTGAAGAACTAATTCATGCATTTATTACTTCCAGGCTGGACGGCTGTAATTCATTATTATCAGGAAGTCCTAAAAACTCCCTGAAAAGCCTTCAGCTAATCCAAAATGCTGCAGCAAGAGTCCTGACAGGGACTAGAAAGAGAGAGCATATTTCTCCTGTTTTGGCTTCCCTTCATTGGCTTCCTGTTAAATCCAGAATTGAATTCAAAATCCTGCTCCTCACATACAAGGTCTTAAATAATCAGGCCCCATCTTATCTTAATGACCTTGTAGTACCATATCACCCTATTAGAGCACTTCGCTCTCGCTCTGCAGGCCTACTTGTTGTTCCTAGAGTATTTAAAAGTAGAATGGGAGGCAGAGCCTTCAGTTTTCAGGCCCCTCTTCTGTGGAACCAGCTTCCAGTTTGGATTCAGGAGACAGACACCAGTGGCGTCGTTAGGCCTATTTTAGGGGTGCTGAAGCCTCCCTAAAATATTCTTAAGCCCCCCTAAATAATTTGGTGGGGTTTTTTTTTTTTTTTTTTTTTTTTTTTTTTTTAACTTATTCGATTTTTTTTTTACAGAACTTGCAGACAAATTCAATATAAAGATGCAGGAATATGAGTTTAAAGAAATAATAATATAAACCTGTCGCTATTCACACAAATATGATCATAACTCGGTTGGTCCCTTTCGCTTTACATTGTTAAGGTAGCGTCAGTGCTTCGTTATCCAATCCCTTCCAGTTGTTCACAGGGGACATCCACATGACTGAAAATCCAGTCCTCGTTTTCACTGCTACTTTACACTCCGCTCGTATACACCTGCAGAAACACTAGCGTGCATGTGGCAAACGGCAAGAAATCATGGATATACGCAAGTTTTTCAAGAAAGTAAGTCTTCATCACTGGCTGGTAGTAACAATTAGTTAGCTCCAGCTAACAGCAGAGAGTCCCATGTAAATAATGAACCAGGTGCTCCCCATTTTGTAAATAAAAACCTGGCTAGCGCACTAAGTTAAATTGTTAGCATAATGTTAATTTCTGTCACTCGTTTTAGCTCTGAAAAATCCAGCTGAGCTCATTCAGGTATGGTTATCATCAGTGGAAATAATAATAATCACTCCATCCCCATTAACCTGTAGGAGTCAGGGCAGAGGAGCACAGAGAGGCAGAGGGGAGAGACGTCTGCTGGAGAGGTGAGTCAAAGGACGGAGTCATTTGTGATGGAGACAGTCTGATTAGAATTTTATGGGACTCAATATGGATATGAAATATGAAACATTTCAGTCACGGTACAACATATAAGACCTGTTTAACTTGAGCTTTTATTTAGGAGAGTCAAGGTTAGAAAGTGGAGAGAGCAAAGAGAGAGATATGTATATAAGTCAAATTAGCCTGACTCACATATTTTTGAGGGTTCTATTTTAATATTACTTCAATTCAAGTAATTTAGTAATATTTTTCAGGGCTTTAAATTGCAACCATTTTAGTCACATGCGTGCTCAAAATATAATGTTTGTAACTTCAAAATATTTGGGAGCAACAAATTACTGTGGAGCGGGAGCAGAAGTCATGATATTAGCAATTTACATTACAATTCAGTATGTTTTAATGTATCTTGAAGGGTGAGGCAGAAGGAGTGGCTGAGGGAGAAAAAGGTCAACAGGCAAGTTCAAGTCAGAGAGAGCAAGGAGAGACAGAGGAGCTGCAGCAAATAGATCGAGAGGCAGAGAAAGATCAAGTTATTACAGAGAGAGGAGAGCAAACAGGCCAAGAGAGGGAAAATGATGAAGCAGCTGCAGCAACTCATTCTACTACAGGGTTTGATTTAGGTGACAAAGACACAGGGCCCAGACAGGTGAAGCTGAAGAGCTATCCACATGATACTTTTGGTACACAGAAGCGAGCATTTAACCACAGCTGGTTTGAAAAGCACAACTGGTTAGAATATTCAGTCAACCAGAATGCAGCTTTCTGCTTCCCATGTAGAGTGTTTGGCAAAAACATCAAACATGATAGTTTGGTCAGTAACGGTTGCAAGAACTGGAAGAAAGCTTTAGTCATCTTTGGCAAGCATGAGATGGCACAAACACATAAGGACAGTGTTGTTACATGGAAAAGCTACCAGGGAACTAGCAAACAGGGAAACGTTGCACAGATGATAGCAACTGCAAATGTGAGTGAGATAGTCGAAAGAAGAGAGTATCTCAGACGAATTGTTGCAGTCACCTCTATGTTAGGGAGACAGGGACTCCC
This sequence comes from Copadichromis virginalis, assembly GCF_057382275.1. Lineage (NCBI taxonomy): Eukaryota > Metazoa > Chordata > Actinopteri > Cichliformes > Cichlidae > Copadichromis > Copadichromis virginalis. The sequence continues at coordinate 4,028,390 of NC_140623.1, read as the reverse complement.
TTTTCGTGGTCATGATGAAGGTGAAGACAGCCCAAACAGAGGGAATTTTCTTGCGTGCATGGAGCTTTTGAAGGAGTTTGATCCTTTTCTTCAAAAACATAATCCCCCATCAAATGCACAGTATATCTCACCAACATCCCAGAATGACATGATTGACTGTTGTGCCCAGGAAGTTACTAGTGTCATTGTATCTGAAATGACAAAGTCTAAAGTCTATTCCATCATGGTGGATGAGGCAAGGGATAAAAAGGCAGAGCAGTTAGCTGTTTGTGTCAGGTACGTGTCAGAGGGGGCAGTGAAGGAGCGTTTCCTTGCACTTGCAGAGATAAAATCATTTGATGCCCAGTCCATTGCAAATGAGATTCAGCAGCAGATCCAAAACTATGGTCTTGCAGAGCTTAAGTGTGTAGCACAAACATATGATGGTGCAGCCGTTATGAGTGGCTCCACTGGAGGTGTACAAGCACATTTTAGAAGGCTCCATCCTGAGGCTATCTATGTGCATTGTTATGCTCATCAACTCAACCTGGTTTTGTACAATACTTGCAAGGCTGTCCCAGAGGCTGTGGAGCTTTTCAGCTTGTTGGAGTGTGTGTATTCTTTCTTCAGCACCTCCCTAGTCAATCATCATAAGTTCATGGAGACTCAGGCAAAGCTTGGATTGACAAAAACTGAGCTTGTGCAACTTTCAAACACTCGCTGGGCATGTCAGTTGCGATCAATCAGTGCAGTTCTTGAGACATTGCCTGCCATTTTGGAGTGCCTATCTGCAATTGGATCCCCCATAGCTGTTGGTCTCAGAGCAAAGCTCTACAAGTTCTCAGCAGTCTATGCACTACTGATGTTTCAGTCGATTCTGTCTGTAACCGAAGGACTCCACAAATTCCTGCAGAAAGAGACTTTAGACCTGGCAGAAGCTTTTATCTGCAAACAAGCTGTGTGTGACACACTTAAGGGCAAACACTCAGATGCATTTGCTACAGAGCTGTATGAGAAAACCAAGGCCCTGTGTAACACCCACAGTATCCCTGAACCAGGTGCCAAGACAAGGCACAAACAGAGGAAAATGGAGGATTTTGTCCTGGAGGCAACTGTGGGTTCACGCACTGAATTGAACAACTCAGACACATTGAAAAGAGAGTTACTTTTCCCTTGTGTGGATCGGATGGTTGGCGAGCTTGATCAAAGATTTTGCAGTGTAGATGCAGGGCTGCTAAAAGGCGTCCAGGCATGCAGTCCTAAATCTGAGAACTTCTTGAGTGAACCACACTTGAATGAACTTGCAAAGCACTACAGACTTGACCTGAAAAAAGAGGAGGTTCTGGTGGCCAGAAACTTTCTTACCCGGAAAACAGAGGCTGGATGTCCACCCAAAAATATGTTGTCTGTGTACAACCTCCTTGATTCAGACATGTTTCCCTCTCTGAAGGCAACCATCCAAGTTGCCCTAACAGTGCCTGTCAGCAGCTGCTCGTGCGAACGGTCCTTTAGTGCACTGCGTCGGCTGCACTCCTGGCTGCGTCAAACAATGGGTCAGAAAAGACTTCACAGTCTTGCAGTCATGTCTATTGAAAAAGACACGCTTCAGCATCTGAGTCACAACAGAGTGATTGACCGATTTGCCACTCTTAAAAACAGACGTCATTCTTTGATGCTTCCACCCACCAAGTAACTGGTGATTGCAGCCAGAAAAATGTACTTTTTTATTTTCAGTTTTTTTCTTGTTATTGATGCAGCAAACACATTTCCTCTGTTTTTTTGTTGTACTGTATTATAAAGCAGACTGAAATAAAACAATAGATCTATTGGTGGCCTAGGATGTTTAATCTGTCCAAAAAAGTAGGAAAACAATTTCTCAGTCTTTGTTTTCTGTTTGTGAAATTTTGTGCTCATTCACTACGTTCGTTCATGTCGTGTGCATCTCTTGGGGGCTAAGCCCCCCCTGTCCTTAAAACCTAGTGACACCCCTGACAGACACTATCTCTACTTTTAAGATTAGGCTTCAAACTTTCCTTTTTGCTAAAGCATATAGTTAGGGCTGGACCAGGTGACCCTGAATCCTCCCTTAGTTATGCTGCAATAGACGTAGGCTGCCGGGGGATTCCCATGATGCATTGAGTTTTTCCTTTCCAGTCACCTTTCTCACTCACTATGTATTACAGTTTTTTACAGACGCTAGGACACATTTCTCAATACTTAGGTCACTTTTGCAAAACTCCTCACACAGTGAGCACAACAGAAGTCTATGTGGGCTAAACTGAGGACCAGTTATCATTGTTTTGGCACAAAATGCATTCAATGACTACATCTCTCAAATTTCATGAATTATCTTCTCACTCAGACACAACAACTGCCAAAAACCTTTGTACGTACAGGACACTTTGCATGTGCTTACATACTGTTTTCAAAACTGTTAAACTTATGGCCAAAACAATAACACAATGCAAAACTTAAAAAGACAGCAAAATCCAACAGCAATATTTTATGGAAACATATTTTAAATCTAAAAATGCAGTTTAACCAGCCACAGCTGATTCTCATTGTAGATGAACATCTGCACAGGTGTTACTGCTTCAATTGTTCAACTCCTTCAATTCTGGCAGCCAGAAGATTCTTTCCTAGGTGTATTGCCCTAGATGACATAAGATGTGATGTGGATGAGAACCTGTGGCCAAATGGAGAAGACCGAGTAGATTAGCATTGCTATTGTATGTGTATCAGTGGATGGTGTGTATACAAATTCTTGTATTTTGGGATTACTTAGTGCAAAAAAGATAAAAATACATAAACAAATATTAACGAATTCTGCATGATGTCTGATTCATTCCAGTAACATATACTGAAATTATAAACAGAGATGTGTCCTTGTTTTACACAAGAAAACACTGTGTAATGCTACATGTTGTTAGTGTTTTTTAGGTCATTGTTTTGTGGATGACAAAGTGTGTTTGTCGGCTGTCAACCTTTGCTAGTGTTCTGGAAGAATGAGTTTATTTGAGACCTGAATGAAGTGTTTTGGTAGTTGTAGTGCATTTTGAATGTGAAATGAACTGCTTTGCCAAGGTGACGGTCAGTTAGGAGGATTGTGTGAAGAGTTTTGCAAAAGTGACCTAAGTATTGGGAAATGTGTCCTAGCGTCTGTAAAAAACTGTAATAGACCTCTCTGCATTGAATCATATCTGTTATTAACCTCTGTCTCTCTTCCACAGCATGTCTTTATCCTGTCTTCCTTCTCTCACCCCAACCGGTCGCAGCAGATGGCCCCGCCCCTCCCTGAGCCTGGTTCTGCCGGAGGTTTCTTCCTGTTAAAAGGGAGTTTTTCCTTCCCACTGTCGCCAAAGTGCTTACTCATAGGGGGTCATATGATTGTTGGGTTTTTCTCTGTATCTATGAAGCACCTTGAGGCGACTTTTGTTGTGATTTGGCGCTATATAAATAAAATTGAATTGAATTGAATTGAATTGAATAGCTGCCAGGAAAAGGCAGGCGAACGGACAGGTGAACAAGGTCCTGGCTGGCGTGTGGAAGGAGAGGAAGTCCGTGGCAGCGTAGAGGCAGGTGGGGAGTGTGTGTCTTGCTGAAGCAGCGATGGGGAAGATTTAGTGAGTGAGAGAGTAAGCTCACCAGCCCTGACTTGCTCTCTCCAGGCAGTTATGGTGTTCTCCAACTTAGTGTCCTTAGCAAACTGAGAAAGCTGAGGGTTATGCCGAATGATGGCATCTACTGCACTTAGCCCTACTGTAATCATTTTTCAGAAACAAAAAATAAATGTGAAGGATTTTTGTGAAACTTTACAAAATTGCTGAAATAGAGAAAAGCCAAATACTAGTGAAATTACACGAATCAGGAAAAGACAAAGAAAATACATACAGTCTGAGAACATAGCACCAACTACTGTATAGTCCAGTAAAGTCACGCGGCATACCTTCAGCAACCACTTTATTAGGTACACTTGTTCCACTGCAATGCAATGCTGGACAGTATTCAAGAAAGTGAGCGATCTAGAGCTGTGCCTGACAAAAGTACAAACTGTTTGATGAGTTGTCAGTTTCAAGTGTGAAGTGCATCAATACAGTAACAAAATATCTTTAGTGGTGAAGCATGTGTAGAAACAGCAAAGGTGTGTGTGAAGACAATAAGAATCCTTGATGTGGGTGAGGAAATGTGTTATTGATTTGAGAACTGCATTAAGAGTCGTGAGAATGACTTTTCTGCTGTGAGCCAGTTGAGCCAAAGCGACATTACATGCTCAAAACAAAAGCACTGACTGAGGTGACAAGCTTCTCTGTGATGCTAATAATAAAGTATGACCTACAAGAGTTCTATTCCTATTTCTCTCAAACAATGTCTAAATGACCTTGATAGCCTGCATTCATTTTATTTTTGTACATTCCGGCTTTGTTGTGCAGTGTGCATGTAGAATTGACTGAGCAATTGTCATTTAGTGGGAACTGTGTTCAAGGTTTTCTTTGACTGCACACATGAATTTTTATTTCAGTTATGTGTGCCAACTGTATTGTCCTGTGACACAATGGGAATAATTGTTTACACAGTGTTATTATAGGAAATATCATAGGACGCAGAGGTCGTATAAGACATATTGATGTTTCATTTGCCATCCACTTGGATTCAGACACAAGCACAATTCTGGTGAGGTGAGTCATGTATAGAGCCAACAATACCAGCTCAAGATGGTGGTTGTAGCTCAGGCGGTAGAGCAGGACATCTACTGATTGGAAGGTTGGCTTCCCCTACTGTGCATGCCAAATATCCTTGGGCAAGATACTAACCCCAAATTGCTCTTTGATGCATCCATCGGAGTATGAATGTGTGTGTGAATGTTAGTTAGAAAGCACTAAGAAAATGTGCTTGTGCGAATAGGGGTGAATGCACAAAGAGTGCTCAGAAGAGTAGAAAAGAACCAGTCCATTTCCCAAATATATTCATGTACACCTAGAAATGTGTGTCAAGTCAAAAGGTAGTCCTTTTTTGAGATATTTGAAACTTGGCATTCAGGAAGGTGCAAGGTTCTTTATTTGCCATTTGTGCATAAAACCAGCAGTCAAGGCACATTGGAATTCGTCTGCAGAGCTCCCTCAGTCATAGTAAGCATGTTAGAAAAATATAAAGAAATAAAGAAGACAAGACAATACTAATATAAATTGTAAATTATAAATTACACCCACCTTTACAAGAGGGGGCTCCGGAGGAGCTGGATGGAGTGAGTCCAGCAAACATCTCCCTATTTTATGCTGTATTTAAGTTTCCCTGCTGCCAAAGAATGCTTTGGAAAAGAACAAAAGCTTTTAACACAGTTCTTGGACCACGAGATTTGCTTAATCACAAAGTATCTTTTACTGACACTCTACACCTCATCAGTGAGTCATGTTGGCTCCCCTCCTTGTCAAATGATTTCAGAGTTTGACAGAAAGGTGTACCTGTAGTTGTAACATGTCAGTGTTTTTTTTTTAAATAAAGTAAATATGGAAAAACAAATATCATATATAAGTTAAAGCATTTAATTTTGGTAAGAGGCTTAAAGCCTCTCTTAAATGTAATGTATTTTGTTTTCATAGCTCAGTCACATTAAAGAGTGTTGTAGTGCCACCCAGTGGTCTTACCTGTACTTACACCCTGTGCCAACTTCCTTTGTGCAGCTTACTGTGTGTTCATCAAGAGATATTTTTTATATTCTCAGCTGATGTTTTAGTATTAAAAACATAATAATAGTTGCAAAAAAGAACAGAATTATCTCCTAACCTTATTTTACTAAACAAGCAAACAAACAATGATGACAAAAGCCACAAGAGCTACAGTTCTCAAAACAAAAACAAGTATCCATTAAAGTGATATACACATTAATATATCAACAATTATGATAGCCAGTTTAATAATTTACATGACTCTGCACTGTGAGTATTTGTGCTTCTGCATATTAGATTTTAAAGCTTTTATACTGTGAGACCATTTAGAGCCAACCTGACTTCTACTTTTTACTTTAGAATTTAAATTGTAGTTTAATACAAAACCCACAGCAAAATACAACCCCACGTGTTACACACGAACATGTGGCTGTAGCTGGTCAAATTCAAACATAACCAGCGGATGTAGCAATTCTAACCTTCAAAATAAAATAGAAGAATACTTTGGATCACTTTCTTAACTTATTTAAACCTAACTATACAGTACAAATAAGGATACAATTCATACCATATCCATTTTATGACGGCATTCTTAATGGAACTATTATTACAGCAATGGAACAATAAAATAGCATTTTATAAAATGCTATCCCAAAGCTAGGTTATCAAATGGGATAAAATGGGGAACACTTGAATTCCTTAAACCTAAATCGCTAAGAGCCCCACAAGACTTATTCAATACCCCTGCTTTTAGTATTTATCTTTGAGAAGTTTGCACTAATTTACGTCCGTATGACTTCTCATTGTGTTCCAGTTCGTCGCAATGCTTTTAAACTGAAGGTACGTAACGGATACAGTGTCGCTCATTTCCCTGAAGTTAGCTTGCGTGGTTCTCCGGGAGACTTTTTGCAACGTGGTTCTGGAGCTCCACAAGTAATCAGGTAGTAATATCATTAAACTACTCGGTCCACTTTTTATAATATTTGTGTCGAATTTGCTGTGGGAAGTTTTCGTTCTTCATACTGGTTTTTGACTGTAGTACCTCTGTGGGAGTTAAACGGGGCTAACGAATAGCACGTTAGCTATGTTTAGCTTCTGCATGTAAACAGTACACGTGTTTACATAAACAATACACTTATTTACGTGTGCAAACGTGTGTTTGGCTTGGTGTGGCCTGGAGGTTACTTTTGACCGTTGGTCACCTTTGTACTCATGAAACTGACCAGAAACTGACCTGGTGTCATGGTTAGCGCTGTTGACTTTGAATCCAGCGATCCGAGTTCACGTCTCCTGAGACCTCGGCCTCCATAATGCCGTTGTACACGTGCAATGACAATGAAGGGCTGTGTTATATAAGTGGACGTAGTTTTGCAGATAGTTGTTATTATTATGTTTTTTTTATAATTATCTGGGCAAACTAGTCACCTCATAGTGTGTCCGACTAGTTTTGCATTTGGCTAGGGTGTCAGTACTGGTAGCAGCAGGCAATACTTGGAACCTACACAGGTTTCACAGTCCAAATCCTCCATCATGGAACATCAATATGTGTCTTTGCTGTGGCCCCCCGTAAAGTCTCAAGAGCATGGAGGAAACTCCAGGAGACAGAGCTAGACAGGGCCGTAGAAGGTCCCTAACTAGTATCTGCTCCTTTGAGGAATGACGAATAATATGAGCACTGCCAGAGCAGTGACCTCCAGCAGGCCACTGGTGTGAATGTCTCTGACCAGATTGTCAGAAACCAGCCTCAAGAGGGTGGCCTCAGGGCCTGACATCCTCAAGTGGGTCCTGTGCTCAGTGTTTAGCACTGTGGAGCCCAGTTGGCATTTGCCATAGAATACAAAAAAAAGAATTTGCAGGTCCACTACTGGCACCCTGTGCTTTACCCCCAGCACACGTGACAGACATGAAAGGCTTTGGAGTAGTGATGTGCGATACCACTGATTTCCTTTCCGATCCGATACCAAGTAATATTCAGGGTGGTATCGACGATACTGATCCGATACGATACTTTGTACAAAAACGTATTTTATTTATTGTATCTCAAATTATAGCGTCATAATGATTACAGGACATAAGATTACTTGTTCTTATCACTTAATAATGCAGAGTTCATCATATAGAAATAAAAAAACTGAAGTTGTGCTATTTGAACACCTTGCCTGCCTGCAGCACTAAAGGACTCTGTGAGAGACGTCTGTCTCGCCCTAGCAGCACCTGTCCCTCTCCTCCTCTTCAGTTCGTCTCAACATACGCGCCTCATATTCTGTGATATGATTTACTTTGAGGTGTTTGACAAGGTTAGTGATGTTACCACAACCATACATGCCAACCCTCCCGATTTTTCCGGGAGAACCCCGGAGCCACCATTCTCCCGAATTTCCACCTGGACAACAAAATTAAAAAACCATATCGCAGAATTCCAGTTTCCAACAATGGCGGCAGCTACTTAGTTTTAATATTACTATTATTTCTCTTTCTGGGTCGCAAAAAAAAACTTTTAACATATTTTCAGGTGAGAATGTAGCTGTGTAAACTTCAAATATCTGAGCTGACCGACACATCGTCTTCAAACCCCCGCGGTCTTTCACTACTCGGGTTAAACATGATATATAAGTCACTTTGATAACTTAAAAAATGTTATTGTTTGGCTTTTTCAGTGTTTTATTTGTTTGTGAGTAAATCGGTTTGGCTGAGATTAAAGTTATTAGATTAGATTAAATTAAATGTAACTTTATTAATCCCTTGGGTGGGTTCTTCTGGGGTTTTCACACAGCTGAATAAACGTCAAACAGAAAAAGTGTGAGACGGTCGAGAGTTTACGTCAGCGCCCGGGTTATATTTTAAATAGCAAGGAGCAGACGGCAGAGTTTCACTCCACCGAGGGAGCTCGTGACGTACTACCCGGCTTTCTTTAGACCGCGAAGGGCGGGTCCTCAGGTGGAAGCAGCCTCTGAATTTGGACACCCCCGCTGTTTCCGGGCCAGCAAATAATAACGGTGACATTTAACGTATTTTATCCGATAAATAAACCCTGTAAAATGTATTTATCACACCTGATTGAATAGTTTTCTTATCAGATAGAGAAATAAAATGAGTCGCAAAATGTAGAGGCAAAATTTCCCCACCTGGGCTGCCTTGCGCCTCCGTCTGTTTCAACGTGTGACCCCGCCCCTCCCTCGGACAGTCGGGGATGAGTGCGCTAACATACCTGTAGGTCGCTGTTTTAATGAGTGTTTGATGGAAAACAACAATGGCGGAGTTTGCGCTCTCCAGACGCATGATAGGTGAGTCCTAGTAAATAATTTTCCAGTACGTGTACTGTCAATAGAAAATTGTACTTAGTAGTCAGTATACCGTATTTTCACGACCATAAGGCGCACTGTACTAAAAGGCGCAGTCTCAGTTATGTGTGCCATTACTGTATTTAACACACACATAAGGCGCACTGGATCATAGGGCGCATACAAGTACCGTATGCGTATTTAAAAATAAAGCGGGAGCAAACCTGAGTTCGGTACCTTACTCACATTTTTATTACCAGTAATCGTCATCATCAACAACACACAAGCATACAAGTGTGCGTATTTAAAAATAAAGCAGGAGCAAAACAAAGTTTGGTACTCACATTTTTATCATCAATCAAACCCATCGAAGTCCTCATCCTCTGTGTCTGAACAGCTGCGCTAAATCTCCATCAAACATGCCAGGTTCACTTTCTTCACTGTCAGAGTCACTTTCCGTGCCGTGCGGCTCCTCGGAAATGATGCCGGCTTTTGCGAAAGCTCGAACAACAGTGCCAGCAGATATGTTAGCCCAAGCATCTACAATCCATTCGCAAATTGTGGCGTAACTCGCCCGGCGCTGCCTTCCACTCTTGGTGAAACTGTGGTCCCCATCGGTCATCCATCGCTCCCAGGCCGCTCGCAGCCTTACTTTGAACGGGCGGTTCACACCGATGTCCAGCGGTTGGAGTTCCTTTGTCAGGCCTCCCGGAATGACAGCAAGCTCACAGTTCATTTGCTTCACAAGTTTTTTTTCACATCGGCTGTGAGATGGGCACGCATAGAGTCACAGATCAACAGCGATGGTGATGCTGGTCTCCTTACATACACCTCCCTCAGCCACTCTTTCATCATTTCCTCATCCATCCAGCCCTTTTCATTTGCCTTAATGATGATTTCTGCTGGAAACTTCTCTTTAGGCAAAGTCTTTCGCTTAAAAATCACCATAGGCGGCAGTTTCTGTCCATTAGCATGGCAGCCAAGCACAACAGTAAAAGAAGACTTTTCGTGCCCCGTTGTGCGTATCGCTACCGTGCTGGTCCCCTTCTTCTCCACAGTGTGACTCACCGGGATGTCAAAAGTGAGCGGGACCTCGTCCATGTTTGTGATGTGGCTGGGCTGGATGTTTTTGTCGCCGATGTGTTTGCTGCAGTAGGAGCGGAAGATGGCCAGCTTTTCCTTATAATCCGCTGGAAGTTGCTGCGCTACCGTAGTCCTGGTCCGGATGGAAAAATGGCACCGTTTCATAAAAAGTGAAAGTGAAACTGCTTTTAGCCGAATGGTGACCGTCGAAACGCTTCTCCCGCTCGTTCTTTGCTCGATGATCCACCGCTCGAGTCTTTCCTCCAACTCGGGCCACCTCGCCTTATGTCCGCGGAAACTCAGCTGCGTTTTCTTGACCTGCCGGAGCTTGTTTTCCAGCTTCCTCCATTTGCGAACCATCGATTCGTTAATCTTAAATTCTCTCGCCGCTGCTCGATTTCCATGTTCCTCCGCGTAGCTGATGGCCTTCAGTTTAAACTGTGCTTCATAAGCGTGTCTCTTTGCCATTTTCAGGGTTGCCCCCACACTTCACCCTTTAGCGTTCTCATGGTGTTCTCTACTACGTCCTCCTTACAACACAAAGGGCGCACTGCGCTATAGGGCGCGCCGTACTTTTTGAAGAAAATCTAAGACTTTTAAGTGCGCCTTATGGTCGTGAAAATACGGTAATCTTTTAATAATATAAGTCTGCAAATGATAGAATACGGCATGATGACCTTTTTATGATTCAGACTGTTGTTATAGTTAACTGTGACCCGTTATGCAGGGAAGGAGCAGTACCTGCTAGATAAGAGCTTAACGAGCAGTTTCACTTCGTGCCAGGTAGAGAAGCATCTCCTGGCACACACACACATCCACATTCCAATGTAATAAACGAATGCACCTACTGTTGTATATAAATAAAGACCAGGGCAGTGGCAGAGCGCGAGTCCCGGAGCCCTCACTCTTGTGCGAGTGCTCTGTGACCGCCCTTGCATGCAATTAAAACTGTGTGTCTCCACTCTCTGACTCTCAGCTGAAGAAGTGTTTAAGAATATATCTCTTGACATATACATTACACATGCTGTTTTTAAAAAATTATGATTATTATTTTGCTAGCTATCAAACTCGCTGGAGAAATGTTTGAAATGCACTGAGTGTGATGCAGTATGGCAGCGCTATTATGGAATATGCTGTGAACTTAGCTAACATTACTTAGCAGTGATATGAGTTACTTTGCTCAAGTGAAAGCTTTAAACATTAGCCTGATACATCACTAGCTAACTTAAGGCTTTCTGATTAACCCTCTGGGGTCGACGGACCCAGAGTCTCCATTTCAACTTGGGTCGAACGTGCAGACTTCAAACTATATGCCAGTGTTTAAATTGTGTTGATAGGCCAGGTAAAACCGATGTTTTTTGTTTTTAATAAAACAGTGGCATTTACTCCGGGAAGAAACTGTAAAAACTGCGTTTTCTAAGGAGAGTGCAAGCAAACACGCTTTGCTTGTGAGTGAAAGACAACAGTCATTGGTGAAAAAAGAAAAAAACACTCCTTCCCTACTGGTGGAAAAATGTACCATGTCGACCAATCAAAAAAATGATATGGCAACATGTGGCATTTGGTTGTTTGAGGGGGGAGAGAGAGAGAGAGAGATATGCAAAAAAGCCACCAAAGGCAGATTACAGTGTAAACATGCCTGTGGTTTTTACAGTCAAAAATATCACTTTCTACTCGTATTTTAAATTTTGTCTGAATTTAGATAAATTGTGCTGATACAGTTTGTCAAAATGAGAAAATAACAGATTGGCAAGATAAACAGTTTTTAAAGGTGAAATATAGAGGCCAAATGAAAGTAGTCAAAAACGGCCAATTATATCCTGGACCCCCAGCTTTTTGGAGTATTTGAAATAATGGTAATATGAGTGATCCATATGGTCACAAAGAATAGCCACTTGTTTCTGTGCTACCAAAGTTCCCCGGCTTTCATTCAAAATGTGTTTATCTTCAGCACCTGCACATTAACCCTTGTGTGGTGTTCGTATTTTTGTTACTCAGCCAGTGTTCATGGGTCTGGTGGACCCGCTAGAGTTTTGGCTTTCCAAATTAACACTATCAAACAATTTTATGTTAAATTACTCAACAGATGTTTACTTCATCCCAATTACAAGCCATATGAACAGCAAACATGATTATTTTTTTCCCTTTACCTTTGTTAGATCACATTTATGAATTAATGTGCTTCTCGTTTTTTTTTTTTTTTTGTTTTTTTTTAATAAAATGTTATAAAAAAAATAAATCAGTTATAATCAAGTGGAGTGAGTGGAAAGACACAACACATTTACACGTGAAGCAATATGTTTCACAACTAAATGGGATCAGCCGCTCATCATTGGTGATATTAGGCCCAGGGTTGTAAAACAGGGGGAGGTGGTGCACACACTTATCCCACACTGTCTTGATGGCAGCTAGCTTGTCTCTCTGCCGTTGAGCTGGTCTGTTGTCTCGGTTATCAAAACAAATAATCCTGGAAATTTTGTGGGAGTTTTCCAGAGACATTGATGCATGGAAAGGTTCGTGCCGGTTTCTGCATCCCACAGGGATTCTGTGGATTCCCCTTTGGACCTGAAAACTCCTGCAAGGATGAGAACCCCAAAGTAGGCCTTTGGGGTTCTTAGATGAATTTGGTCCATCTCCTTCCACCTCTCTCCAAAAACACACCTTCCTTCTAGATTACTGCAATCCAGAATAATTTTCTGGATGGAATCTGGGATGAAAAGCTCAAATGAAGACTTGATGTCCTGCACATGAGTAACTGTCAGCCGTGTTGGCCCTGGCTTATCACAGTAACAGCTCTGCAGGGTGGCTCATTTCTTGGGCAAGAAGACCATTCAATGTCACCAGTTATTGACATCCATATTTCTTCACTTGCTGTCTGGTGGGCTTTTTTTGGTCCTGGAGCTGGCTGCAGATGGGGTACTCGTCTTCGTTTTGTTACTAAATGGTGCTCAACCTCATCCTCTTCTTCAAAGTCACTGTCAGACTCTGAATTTTCAGAAATGTGAAATATTCTGAAACCTCTTTGTCAACATCATCATCCGAAGCCCCTCTCTCTTCCAAAATCAATCAGATGGCCCTCGCAGCAGATAATCTTTTGCCATCTTGATCAGTTGTGATAAAGAACCACACTGGCAAAGTCTTATTTATAGTATTATGCCCCTAATTTGCAGGTGGGACAGGGTATGAGAAAATAAAATTTGGATCCCTCAAGAAAGAGGGCAAAATGTGTGGGAATGTAAGAGCAGACGGTGCTGATAGTTGAATTTTCAACAATGTTGCAACTTTGTGCGGGAGCAGGAGGGGAAGAAAACACTATCAGCAGCACCAGAAAGGAGGAAGACAGAGTGTGGGAACACAGGACCTACACTTTCAACACTTTTATTAGACCTGGGTCCAGTGGACCCGAATACCTTGTATGTAATGTAAATGCGTGGGGGGAGGTACAGTATGAGGTCATTGAAAATTAGTTCGGATTTATGTTCTTCACAGAAAATAAGCCAAAGCCAATGAATTTCAGGTTGAAAAAATAATTAATTGTTTAATTTTTCTTTTGAAAAAAACTGAAAACGGGTCTCACAGACCTGAACACCATACAAGGGTTAAACTACTTAAAACTCATAAATGTCTTCAAGCTCACACTGAGGCCTGTGGGGCACAATCAGCCACTGAGACAGTACACACATTTATATGTGTATTTGTATATGAATATTTCATACTTTAAGGCTGCTTGTTTATTTAAGGGAGATACAAAATACATTGGAATTGTACATAATGATTGATTTGTTCACATTGTCACATCTTAATTTTTAAGTGAAATGTGCATTTTGAGTTTATACACTGTGTATATAAGGCAACTGTTTCCTTTTGCAGTATTTTTGTGTGGTGCGTTTTTCTATTTCTTAACAAAAGGTGAACAAAGGTGTTTAAGTTCACCTAGGATGATTTGTTTTAATTTTCACATGGTCTTACTGAGGTGATGCGAATTGACAAATGCATTCTATTTTTTGAGGGGGTGGCATGTGCTGGAAAAGCTAGCTTGAAAAGGGACCTTGTAGGTGCCTAAAAAGTGCTTGAATTTGACCCTGAAAAAGGCGTATGAACCCTGGTATTAACAAAATATTTCTATATCAGTAAAGTTTTAGTAGCCAGTTATTATCCTAACCCCCAATTCGTTATTATCAGGTTGTATTTAAAACTTCCTGAAAAATTTTCAGCTGATCCAAAATGCTGCAGCTTACTGGCAGGGATTAGAAAGAGAGAGCGTACTGACTCCTCCTAATTATATCCCTGTTAAATCCAAAGTCAAATGTAAAATCCTGCTCCTCGCGTACATTGTCTTGAATGATCAGTCCCTGTCTTATTTTAAAGACCCTATAGTACCTTATCACCCCAATAGATAGTGATTTATCAAGTGTCTTGAGGCAGCAGTTGTTGTAGTTTGGGGCTGTATAAATAAAATGACATTTAAAGTAACAGATTTTGAAACACATTTCAAGATAATGTTACAGATGGATGAGAACCTAACAGAGGGAAATGGACCGGCAGAAGCTGTAAAAGACGAGGATATGGAGGTTACAGTAACATCTCAACTAGAAGATGTCCTGGTGACCTCTGACAATGCTGAGATGGTGTCAAACACACAAACACTTTTAGAAGAAGAAAGGGCAGATGCACAAAGGCACTCAATAGCAGCAACCGTGTCTTTAGACACGCATAAGAGCAGCGAGGATTCTGAGGACTCGGACAGGTATGAAAACGCACAGCTGTCAGCGTGGTAAAACAAAGACGGGTGTCGCTAATGCTCTTTTCCTGTCCTCAGTGACAGCTCTTCCTCATCATCTTCATCCTTCTCTTCTCCCTCTGCACCTGCGGCTGTGGAAGAAGTTGATGAAGGTTTCAGCCAACCAGCACCCATCAAAACGCGAGATGAGATTCTGCTCGAGGTCAGTCTGTAATTGTATGTATGTGTGTTCTTGTTAAAACAGCGGTCCCTCTTTTACCGCGGGAGTTACGTTCTAAAAATAACCCACAATAGGTGAAATCTGCGAAGTAGCCAACTTTATTTTTCACAATTATTATAGATGTTTTAAGGCTGTAAAACCCCACACTACACACTTTATACACTTTTCTCAGACAGGCATGAAATTTTTCACACTTCGCTCTCAAAGTTCAAACCTTCGTAGAAAAATAAGTTCAGTGTTATAGAATGAAACCAAAGGAACCGGCAGATGACGACGTTTCGTCGACATTCGTGTGTTTGATGGGGATAAAACTTAAAAAACGTACAGTACAGCACTTCAGAGTCACACTGCTAGCGATCAAAGATTTATGTAAATTTGGCAAGCTGCACACATTCTGTACTGTACAAGGAGACATGGCATGAGATTGATTGACAATGGTCTACAGCCAATCAGGATGCAGAACAAAATGTGCTGTTTTAAAAAAAAAAAAAAAAGCATGCAAAATTGCACCAAAAAAAAATCTGCGAAAGGTGAACAGCATTATAGCGAGGGACCACTGTAGTCTAATATTAATTGTAACACTGAAGGGACGGTAATGGTTTGTGTTAGGGCTG
Organism: Copadichromis virginalis; assembly: GCF_057382275.1. Taxonomy (NCBI): domain Eukaryota; kingdom Metazoa; phylum Chordata; class Actinopteri; order Cichliformes; family Cichlidae; genus Copadichromis; species Copadichromis virginalis. The sequence continues at coordinate 4,012,809 of NC_140623.1, read as the reverse complement.
GGCAATGTGAAGAAAATCTAATAATAATATCTTTGGCTATATACCAATATACCATATAGTGCCTACTGATTCAAATTAACCATTCAACATGTTTTGTTTTTTTTGTTGTTGTTGTTTTTGTTTTGTTTTTTTGAATGATATGGTTGAAAATAACATTTGTTTCTGGAGGTTATTTAAATATAGATAAATCAAAAGACTTAACCTTTAAGTTTTAAAATGTACCTCAACAAAGTACGAATTAAAGACAGCTAAGAGGGTACATTCGTTTGTACTTCACAGTGCAAATGGATAATGACCCAAAACACATCGCAACAGCAGCTCAGGTCTGTTTTTCAGTGGCAGGACAGCGAATGTTTTTCAGTTATTAAATGCAAAACTGAATCCAGAGAGACCCTCAAACGACAGAAACTGAACATAGGTCAAGTCGAGGCAGTCAAGGGGCAAAACACAGCATTGGGTCATGCACATAAGATAAGATAAGATAAGATAACCTTTATTAGTCCCACACGTGGGAAATTTGTTTTGTCACAGCAGGAAGTGGACAGTGCAAAAGTTATGAGGCAAAAATTAGAATACAATAAGAATAAATACAGTACACAACTGTACAGAATAGAATAAAATAATATACTATATACAGTAGAATAAAATAAAATAAATATACAATAAGATAAAAATAGAATACAAATACAAATACTATATACAACTGAGTAAAAATACAACGATGACAGAAAGGATTATTGCACTTAGTATTATTGCATATGTATGGATGTGTGTGCTTGATCAGTTAAAGTCTTTATTATGGAGTCTGACAGCAGTGGGGAGGAAAGACCTGCGAAATCTCTCCGTCCCACACCGTGGGTGCCGCAGTCTCCCACTGAAGGAGCTGCTCAGTGCTGTCACAGTCTGCTGCATGGGGTGGGAGATGTTGTCCATCAAGGATGACAGCTTAGCCGCCGTTCTCCTGTCACTCACCACCTCCACTGGGTCCAGAGGGCATCCTAGAACAGAGCTGGCCCTTCGGATCACCCTGTTCAGTCTCTTCCTGTCCCCAGCAGAGATGCTGCCGCCCCAGCAGACCACGCCATAAAAGATAGCAGAAGCCACAACAGAGTCATAGAAGGTCTTCAGGAGTGGGCCCTCCACTCCAAACGACCTGAGTCTCCGCAGCAGGTACAACCTGCTCTGCCCTTTCCTGTAGAGGGCGTCTGAGTTATGAGTCCAGTCCAGTCTATTGTTCAGATGAACACCAAGGTACCTGTAGCTGTCCACAGCCTCAATGTCCATACCTTGGATGTTCAGTGGTTGCAGTGGAGAATGCTTGTGCCTGCGGAAGTCTACCACCAGTTCCTTGGTTTTACTGGCGTTGATCTGGAGGTAGTTCAGCTGGCACCAGTCCACAAAGTCTTGGGTCAGACCTCTGTACTCCTTGTCGTCCCCATCAGTGATGAGGCCGACTATTGCAGAGTCATCAGAGAACTTCTGCAGGAAGCACTGGGTGGAATTGTGGGAGAAGTCTGCAGTGTAGATGGTGAAGAGGAACGGAGCCAGAACCGTTCCCTGTGGGGCCCCCGTACTGCAGACGACCCTGTCCGACACACAGCCCTGAGTCCTCACATACTGTGGTCGGTCGGTGAGGTAGTCCAGGATCCAGGTAGTGAGGTGATGGTCCACTCCAGAGTTCACCAGCTTGTCCTTTAGAACCGAGGGAAGAATGGTGTTGAAGGCACTGGAGAAATCAAAGAACATGATTCTCACAGTGCTTCCAGCGGTCTCCAGGTGAGCGAGGGAACGATGTAGGAGGTGAATGACGGCATCATCCGCTCCAATGCCAGGCTGGTAGGCAAACTGAAGTGGGTCCAGTGATGAGCTTATTAGGCGCCGAAGCTGAGCCAGGACCAACCGCTCCAGGGTCTTCATCAGGTGGGATGTCAGAGCCACCGGCCTGTAGCTGTTGAGGTCCTTGGGGCGTGAAGTCTTTGGCACTGGTACAACACAGGAGGTTTTCCAGAGCTGTGGGACTCTTCCCAACCTCAGGCTCAGGTTGAAGAGGTGCTCCATCACCCCACACAGTTGGTCCGCGCAGGACCTGACAACCCTCGAGCTGATGCCATCTGGACCCGCTGCCTTCTTGCCATTAATCCTCCTCAGTTCCCTCCTAACCTGGGTGGTTGAGAGAGACAGGCTGGAGCCTTGTGTTGAGTGTGTATTGGATGCTGTTGTTGGGGGTGGGTGAGTCTGCAGCCGATGTTGCAGACTGCCTCATGGCTGAGTCAAATCTGTTGAAGAAATGATTCAGTTCATTTGCCCATCTCACATCCCTCCCAGGCAGAGAGTTCTGCTGTTTGTGGCCCGAGATGGTTCTGAGGCCTCTCCAGACTTCACCAACGTTGTTTTGCTGAAGCTGGTTCTCCATCTTCTGCCTGTAGCTCTCCTTCCCATTCCTTATCAGTCCCCTCAGCTCTCTCTGCACCCTTTTCAACTCCTCTTTGTCTCTGGATTTGAAGGCCCTCCTCTTCTGCTTGAGGACGGTTTTAATTTCTGGGGTAATCCAAGGTTTGTTGTTGGAGAAACACCGTACAGTCCTGGTAGGTACAGTGTTATCCACACAGAAGTTTATATAGTCAGTAATGCATGTAGTAAGGCTGTCGATGTCCTCACCGTGGTCATCACAAATCACCTCCCACACAGTCGACTCAAAACAATCCTTAAGAGCCTCCTCGCTCTCCTCTGACCATCTCTGCACTGTGCGGGTGGCTGGTGGCTCCCTGCGCACTAAGGGCTCATACACAGGGACAAGGTGCACCAGGTTGTGATCAGATCTGCCCAGGGGAGGGAGAGGTGATGAACTGTATGCCTCTTCTGCATTGGCATACAGTAAGTCCAGTGTTTTATTGTCTCTGGTTGGGCAGGTCACATACTGGGTGAAGGTGGGCAGTGTGGAGTCCAGTGAGGCATGATTGAAGTCCCCTGATATTATGAGAAGGGCTCTCGGTGATTGTGTTTGCAGTCTGCTGACCACAGAGTGGAGAGAGTCACAGGCTGCATCCGCGTTGGCCGAGGGGGGGACATACGCTGTTATCGCGATAACATGCGAGAACTCCCGGGGCAGGTAGTACGGACGCATGCTAACGGCTAACAGCTCAATGTCTCTGCTGCAGAGTTGCTCTTTTACAGTGATGTGCCCAGGGTTACACCATCTGTCATTCACTAAAACTGCCAGTCCCCCTCCTTTCCTCTTACCGCTCTCTCTGGTCCTGTCCGCTCGCAGCAGCTGGAATCCCGGTAGTGTCACGCTTGTGTCCGGAGTTAGCGATGTTAGCCACGACTCCGTTAGCATCATGATGCTACATTGCCGGTACTCCCTCTGTGACCAGGTTAGCGACATGAGCTCATCCATCTTATTGGGCAAAGATCTTACGTTTCCAATAATTACAGAAGGAAGAGATGGTCGATAACGTCTCCTTCTCGGGCGACGGCGTTCCTTCCCAGCACGACACCCCCGTCTTTTCCTCCTCAGCTCGCTGGGAATATCGGGTCTGTCCGCCGGCAGTACCGCTGCAGGACTCAGCGCTAACAGCTGATCCTTACTGTAAACAAAGGATCTCTGCTCTGGGTCCCCAGACACGGGTGAAAAAAGTAGAAATAAACTGAAAAAACGACCAGGACTAGCACAAAACGGTAGAACATGGTTGCAGAGTCTAATTACTAATACGTTAGTTATAAAAAAAAATTACGAGAAAAAAGATAAGAAAGAAAGAAACTCAGAATGAGCAGAGCTGCTGTAACAGGCTGCCGCACACGGGGGGCGCCGGAAGTTGGGTTCTAGACTGACAAAGCACTTAAAAAGATTTTACTTGTTTGGATAAAATCCCTGCATTTATGATCAGTAATTACAATAAGAGGTAAATCTTTCATCATTTGCCTCACACAGTATACTTATCATGGGGAACTAGAGCTACATTAACCTCCCAAGCAGAGATGGCCTGCGTTATTGAAAATCTCAGAGGGAGCAACAGGATAATGAGTGACTCGTTACTAAGTCTGATACCAACATTTTGGCAGAAATGCTTAATAAGAATTAAATGAATAAAAATTACTCATGGGAAGTAATAAAATGTCTAGATCTTATATGTGATTGTTCCTGTAATGATGTCATGTGATGTGAAGTAAAAATACCAACAGCATTAATGCCACATTGAGCATTGTTAGTTATTACATTCCAACCAACAAGAACCACTATTAGCGTCTTATTGTCCACACTTTGCCACCATGTGTTTTGTTTTTGGGGGTTTTTTTTTTTGGGGGGGGGGGGTGTCCTGAATTCTGAACGCCCTTCAGTCTTATGTCTAAATGTCATGTTGTTTGTGTGCAGGAACTTCCGGCAGTGGAGGAAGTATGTATTACCTTACCAGAAGAAGCAGAATTGCAGCCACTGGGCACCGTGTCGAATATTATACAGCAGCTTGGTAAATATAGGCACAGATTGTTTTAAGGCTACATTAGTGTCTACCAGAGGAAGAGCAGGAACAGTTTTGGCTTGTGTTTCAACTTTGTCTTTTACCACTGCTTCTGTCACTGCAGTTATTATCCAGTCCCTGAAAGACACGCCCCCTCTTAATGATGGCAGCATTATCTTCAAGTCTGATCGGGAGGCTGCAGCCAAGGTAAGGATGCCAACAGAAGCTTCTCTTTTGTAGAATGCAATAAGTTGCCTGTGTGGTTTTAAGGCCTTTACACACTGGACGAGTAAAATGCGTGCAAACGTTTTGTGCATTTAAAAATATTTTTCAGACTCAACTATTCTTAATGCAGCCGTTCACACCAAACACATAATTACACATGAAAAATTTGCAGCATTTATTTTTACATCAGGTTTAATTTTTACGGCGCTTCAGGTGCATATAAACATATATGACCACTCACAACTTTTTCCAGTGCTGATGCAATCAAAGTGTTCAGTATGACGGAACATTTGATTGTTGTGTCGCAGAACAGCTCATAATCGGCTCTCGGCCTCCTCGGGTATGGTCCCCGTCTCTGCTAACGAGCTCAAACTGCCTCACTGACATCCTGAAATACGTACAAAAGAGGCCGTGATACAGCTTCAACTCCTTGATCAAACCGTGAAATTATCCCTGCTTGAAAATGGGTTGAACCCAGAAACCTTTTTTTTTTTTTTTTTAAATTTTGTAGAATTAATTTTCTGCAAAAGCTCTGTGTACGTACACTACCAGTTAAAACTTTTAGTACACCCCAATTTTTTCTTTCTTTTTTTTTCTTTTTTTTTTTTTTTAATTGAAAATTTGCAGATGATGTTAGCTTCATCAGGTGGTGACCCAGTTTGCATTGGAGCAGTTTGTGGTCAAGTATGAAGCAGCGGGAGTTGGAATTAGCACCTTCAAGTTTGAGACCATGGCTCTCAGCCGGAAAAGGATGGAATGCCTATTGCCCCAAGTGGAGGAGTTGATACATTACAGGTTGCATGTAGAAAACCTCAATTTTTCTTTTTTCTTTTTTTTTTTTTAAATTGAAAATTATGCAGTTTAATGTCTCATTGCACTCTGAAATGAAAGCATAGTACAAATAAGAAGAAATCATGGAATCAATTCATAGACCAAAATGTATTCTAAACTTTTGACTCATCAAAGTAGTCCCCTTGGGCAGATAGAACAGCTGAACACACCCGTGGCATTCTTTCTACAATAGGAATCAAATATTCTTCAGAAAGTTGTTCCCATATCTGTTGCAGAAGTTCCCATAAATGTGGACCTTGTAGGTTGCTTTGCTTTCACTCTTCCGTCTAGTTCATCCCAAACCAGCTCGATGGGTTTAAGTCTGGAGACTGTGCTGCCACTCCATGTTTTCAAGCTTACCATCTTGTTCTTTTTTTCCTGAGGTAGTTCTGGTATAGTTTGGACTAGGGCTGTTCGATATAACGATATATATCGGATGACGATATAAAAACGTCTATCGTTTTATTTTACGCTATCGTTTGTTTCGTGGTGTCGCAAAATAAACTGTTTACAGCAATATATTTTCTCATCGTTTTGATGGTCACTGTAGTGGCTATATAAATTTCTTAAAGTTCTCTCTTTCTCTTATATTTAATATAACCACACTACGGACAGACAAGCGCCTATTTTTATGCGTTGTCGTTAGCAACAACGACGGTAAAACCATTGCGTGTCCGCTTGTTTATTTTCCACATAAACCTTTCACAATAAAGCTCAAGATCCTGTTGAGACTTTTCAAAATAAACTGAATCACGTGAAAGAGTATGCAGAGAGTTTATGGATGAGAAGCAAAAAAAGAGCCGCCAGGTGCTAAAAAATAAACCTTAGACTCAAACGTTAGAACAGGCTTTTTCCCCGCAGCACGCCGTGTAATAAATACTCACAAAGAAAACGGCGGCTGTTACAACTTATGACTAAAAATGTATCGTTTCCTGCATCGTTAAAACACTCGACTCCAGCTACAGGACGCCCAGCTGGAAACACTTCACGCAAGTTGAGCTGCCCGAGATTCACAGAATTTACAGAAAATTTTAAATTTTTGTGATTTATATCGTTATCGGGACGATAGATGTCTTATATTGGGATATGAGATTTTGGTCATATCGCACAGCCCTAGCTTGGACTTATGTTTTGGGTGATTATCTTGCTGTAGGATGAACCCCTGACCAACTAGACGCATACCAGAGGGTACTGCATGATGCTGCAGAATGCTGTGGTAGCTGTTTTGGTTCCAGGTACCTCAATCTGGTCACCGAACCTGGATCCAGCAAAACAACCCCAGACCATCACACTTCCTCCTGCATGTCTGACAGTCGATGCCACACACTGTGGAACCATCCTTTCACCGACTCGACGGCGTACAAAGATCCTGCATGATGAACCGAAGATTTCAAATTTTGATTCATCAGTCCATAATGCCTTCCTCCAGTCTTCAGTAGTCCAGTGGTGGTGTGCCATGGCCCAGACAAGCCTCTTTGTCTTATTCTGATGCCTTCGCAATGGCTTTCTTGCTTCAACTCATCCTCCCTGCAGCTTGAAGTCTTGTCTTCACAGTTGAAACTGAGACTTGCTTACTACGACAGTTTCTCTGTAGGACAAACCAACATTGATAAGTGACATGATGGTGTGTCTCTCTTCCATTGTTAATTGTCTTTTTCTCACAATTTGTGTAACAACACACTACTTTCTGCAGTACAATACAGTTCAACTGATGCTCAGGAGGGTATGGTACCACAGTGTGTTCCAGCACTGCTTTTATGCAGACAGAAGGGGTTGGAAGTAATCCAGAAAAATAGGAATAGCTGTAGAAGCTTGATCAACCTCCATTGCTGCAGAACAACAAAATTGTTAACTGATTTTGTGTTTCCTGAAAAAGGCCTCTTTGTATAATCTGAAATGTACTTAATGTTTCAGTTTTGTAAAGGCCTTTACACCCAATGATATGACAGTGTTGCACTGTTTCTTTGTTTCAGGTGTTTGAGGTATTTGGCCCGGTGTCCAGCCCAATGTATGTTTTACGTTTTAATTCTGTGGATCAGATTATCAGTAAAGGGCTGAAAGAGGGTACTACCCTTTATTATGCACCAGCCATCAAGGAGTACACGGGATACATCCTCACACAGCAGCTAAGACTGTAAGTACACCATTAGCACCATAAGTATTGGTCTCAGTACACTACTGATGTGGTTCTGTTGGTTCATAATCATGTCTTCTAATATGCACTGGAGAGTATGAAACGGCTGGTATGAGAGTCAGCACCTGCAATATGGTTCTTGCCCTCTGTGTTTGACAAGAGAGGCTGTTGCTCACCTACAGTGTCTCACTTTGTGAACCAAAATGGTCACAATATCAGCAGATGAGGTGATGAATGATATAAATAAGTCATCAGGAGATGTAGCTCTGATGTTCATGAGCTCATCTCTGGTCTGAGAAGTTCTGGTTGTATGGCAGTTTATCAGAGTGCACTGAAACACAGAGCTGGCTGTCTCCGGCACCATCACGAAGGTCCAACTCTGCAATACAGTCACATTTGGATTCCTTTGCTTCCAATCCATTTCAGTGGTGTACAGGGGCATATAGATATTTAGTTTTCTGTGTTGACTGTGTGTAAGCTACTTTTGATTCAGTGAATGGAATCTGTTAGGCTAAGCTCATGTCTGTGTGTTTGTTTGTTATGTTCAAATGAAAATATTTGTGTGCAGATTACAGGGATCAGATGCATCCTGGAAAAATGACCAAGAACCGCCAGAAGAGGTATGTATCCAACAACGTCCATTGTTCATTGAGTCATATTCACACAGATGTTTTGGGTTTGCTGAGTGGATACTAGTGCTACTTGCTGCCCAACTCTTTGTGGACTTCTTTTTAAATTTGTTTTATCACTTTATTCTTGGCTTTGGTTGTTATACTCCATCATTGCATACCACAGTTTTGTTGAGGAGTGTGATCCCTCTATAGTTGGAGCTCACCCTACAGCCCCCGTTCTTAAAGATGGGAACCACTACCCCGGTCTGCCAGTCCAGAAATACTGCCCCTTATCTTCTCGCAGCATTGTAGAGGTTTGTCAACAAAGACAGCCCCACAACATCAAGAGCCTTCAGAAACTTCATCCACCCCAGGGGCCCTGCCACCAAGGAGTTGTTTAACTGCCCCGGTGTTGTCCCCCTCATCCCCAGAGTTGCTTCCTCTATGGAAGACGTGTCAGTGGGATTAAGGAAGTATTCCCTCCACCGGCTGACAATATCCTCAGTCGCCCACACTATACACTGTGCATGTAGAGCACTTTTCCCCTCCCGAGTTGCTCCCACACTCGAGTTTTTGGTTCAGCCACTGCCCGAGCTGCTTTCCGCTTGGTCTGTCCATACCCGTCGGCTGCCTCCGAAGGCCCACAGGCTTACCTATCCCGATAGGACTCCTCTTTCAGGATTCCTTCTTTATGACTTCTGTCTCAGATTTTTATAATTAATATATTTTTCCTCTCTCTCCGCCTATTAGGCTCTAGACTATAGTGATGATGAGAAAGAGCAGGAAGCAAAGAGGAAACTGAAAAATGCCAAAAAGAAGGACACTAGCCACACAGGTACTCCCATAAAAACACATCTCCAGTTCTTCTATGTGATGTATAGCATGGATAATGACATCCGCTGAAATTAGAATACTGTAGAACAGGGGTCGGCAACCTGCGGCTCCGGAGCCGCATGCATCTCTTTAGTCCTTATAGTGCGGCTCCGCGTGGTTTGGGAAAATAAATTATAAGTATTTAGCTGAAGTGTATTTTATTTATGTTAGTTTTTTTTTTAACTTGTAGCTCTAAATTGGAAGATCGTTGTGACATTGTAATATAAAAATAAAATTATATTTTATTATTTTTTCATCGCTCAAAATAAACGTCACACTCGCGGAAGCCGGTGTACCCGCCAAAACGCCGTGCATTTATCGAGACTTTCAAGATCTTCGGATCCACATTGTCAGCAGCTGTTCTCCACCGTGAACTATGTTAAAAACAAACACTGCTCACGCCTCACAGATGGCAGCTTACAGTCCTGCGTAAAGATGAAAGTACAGCCCCATTGTAAACATATCGCGGCAGACCCGGCGATGTTTGCATGAACACGCTTTTCAGCATCTCTTTATTGACCACTTTTCACACACTGTTGCTGTACGCACACAGCCGGCTGTAGCTTTTCAGTAGTGATGTGCGGATCGATCCTGAAATATCGATTCCTCCGATAACAATCATTTATGTTCTAGAATCGATTCTCACATTAAAATATCGATATTTTAGTAATTTAGAGTAAATTTGTAGTTTATCATTAACAGGAACACAGTGGAAAGAAACTATAACATTCGGATTGTCTACATTCAAAGGAACTACTTCCTCTTCCGCCTTTCATAGTCATGTGCGAAATACGGCTGTATAAATGTCTCGCAGCCCCTTGGCGTGCGCACTCACAACAATAGCTGAGCGTAATTGAAGTCATGTGCGGACGTATTTTACCTCCACACACAGCTGAGACGTGGTTTGCGATACATGTGGCAAAAAAAGTGCTCCAAGAGTGAGGTGTTGTGGCCATACTAGGGAGACATTAAAAAGGGCTGTTGGGGGGGTAAATACATTTTACAGGGTTTATTTATCGGATAAAATACGTTAAATGTCACCGTTATTATTGGCCGGCCCGGAAACAGCGGGGGTGTCCAAATTCAGAGGCTGCTTCCACCTGAGGACCCGGCCTTCGCGGTCTAAAGAAAGCCGGGTAGTACGTCACGAGCTCCCTTGGTGGAGTGAAACTCTGCTGTCTGCTCCTTGCTATCTAAAATATAACCCGGGCGCTGACGTAAACTCTCGACCGTCTCACACTTCTGTTTAACCATTTTCTGTTTGACGTTTATTCAGCTGTGTGAAAACCCCGGAGGAACCCTTCCGAAGGATTAATGAAGTCAAATTTAATTTAATCAAATCTAATAACTTTAATCTCAGCCAAACCGATTTACTCACGAACAAATAAAACACTGAAAAAGTCAAACAATAACATTTTTAAGTTATCAAAGTGACTTATATATCATGTTTAACCCGAATAGGGAAAGACCGCGGGGGTTTGAAGACGATGTGTCGGTCGGCTCAGATATTTGAAGTTTACACAGCTACATTCTCACCTGAAAATATGTTAAAAGTTTTTTTGCGACCCAAAAAGAGAAATACGAGTAATATTAAAACTAAGTTGCTGCTGCCATTGTTGGAAACTGGAATTGGCTGGGCCGCGCTATGAATTCTGCGATATGGTTTTTCAATTTTGTTGTCCTGAAAATCGGGCGAAATTCGGGAGAATGGTGGCTCCGGGAGATTTTCGGGAGGGCACTGAAATTCGGTATTCTCTCAGAAAAATCGGGAGGGTTGGCATGTATGGTTGTGGCAACATCACTAACCTTGTCAAAGACCTCAGAGTAAATCATATCAGAGAATATGACGAGCGTATGTTGAGGTGAACTGAAGAGGAGGAGAGAGTCAGGTGCTGCTAGGGCGAGACAGACGTCTCTCACAGAGTCCTTTAGTGCTGCAGGCAGGCAAGGTGTTCAAATAGCACAACTTCTTTTTTTTTATTTCTATATGATGAACTCTGCATTATTAAGTGATAAGAACAAGTAATCTGATGTCCTGTAATCATTATGACGCTATAATTTGAGATACAATAAATAAAATAAGTTTTTGTACAAAGTATCGTATCGGATCAGTATCGTCGATACCACCCTGAATATTACTCGTTATCGGATCGGAAAGAAAATCAGTGGTATCGCACATCACTACTTTTCAGCTCACAGCCCGACATATACCAACAACAGCATAGAGAGCACAGACGTTAAGGTGGCGAGGCGTGATTGCGGGTGCCGCTCAGGTGCGTCCGCCTCCCCTGCAGCGGTGCTGCAGACCACACCCGGCCACACACATTAACCAGGTAAAATACATATTTAGGCAGAATACATTTTTTTGCAGCATAGTGCTATTTTTTTTTTTATTATATTTTTAAAAGTCAGGTCAAGGCTCCAAAAGCCCAAAGGCGATATAACAGTTTTTGTTTGCTACTTGGATCATTTTAGTTCAGCGTCTTTCCTTTTGTTATATTTCTTTAAGAGTTAAAAATGTATTAATTACATAAATAAAATGTAATTTTCTCTGTAGCAGTTCATGGATTTCATAAGCAACACACCTTAGTTGTTCACACAAAGCATAAAAGTAAAAAGCAATATATACAGTATTATCTTAATTTTAGATGTCAAAAAGTATTTGTGGCTCCCAGTGTTTTCTTTTGCGTGGAAACCTGTTCCAAATGGCTCTTTGGTGACCCCTGCTGTAGAAGCACAAGTTTATATGCAGGTTTTCAGGTTTTGAAGATTAAAGTGTTACAAATAGAAGGTGATACCATCCATCTTTAAATACCATTTCTTGTTTTCCCCCTCTTTTCTAGACAATCGTACTCAGAACCCTTCGCAGCGGCAACATAAGCATGATGGAAGGGGCTTCCCACCAAGACATACAAGGCCTTCTTTCCACCACCAGCACTCATTTAGACAGACAGAGCCACCACGACACACAAATTTCCCCCCTATGTTCATCCCTACTCCCTGTCCTTATCCTCCACCTCCTCACCATTTTCCTCCCTCTAACTTCCCTCTCTACCCCCCTCCTCCTCCTCCTCCTCCTCCAACTTTCTTCAATCCTGCTTTCTCCACTCCTTTCTGGCTGCCAAACTCTGCCCCCTTTTCTGACTTTCCCCGCCCTCCCCCTCCTCCTCCTCCACCTCCTCCACCTCAGTGACAACTTGCAAAAACTATCAGCAGTGTCTTGTCTCTGATTGTAAAATAAAGCATACTTACTGTAGGTAATAGAGTTGTGTACTTTGCCACTTTTATGTCTGTTATTTGTGACACAACCACATGCATTGTGTTCACCATCCTGTAAGATCATGAAAGATCACGTCACATGAAAATGATATTTTTATATTCTAAAAAAAAATCTGCCATTAATTTTCAAGCAGGGGCCAAAAAGCAAACTGGTGTACTCTGAAACGCAGCATGTTTTCATCATCAGCAACTTTCTTTAGTCTTTCCATGTTGTTAGACAGATGGTGGACTAAACTGGAACTTAACTGACTACCAGCAGCTCGTTTTAGTGTCAAAGAGCTGCGTAAAGCTGCATGTACACTGAAATTGCTCAGATTAAGCACTTTATTTCAGGACTTTTTTTTAAAAGCTTGTATTTTTAATGCAAACCTCATTTTACTTGAAATGAAAAATGAACATTTTATTATTAGAGTGCAATCAGCTCAGTGTGATGATGATTATTAATAAACATTGCAAAAATACTGTCGAATTGTGCTTTGGTCATTTTATTTTCCAGCCTATTGTTGACTATATAAAGACACTGATACTGCTGTTATAGTGCTTCCACGCATACTACATTTAACTACAGTGGATGTATAACTTTATAGTATTTCGAACCTTTGTTTGGGGAAGTTTTGTTGAAGTAGACCTGAAAATTTAATTCAATACCCCAGCTTTAGTGGATGTGTGAGAAGACATTAACATGACTTAAATTCTGATGTGTGCACTATTCTTGGTACACGCATTATATGAAGCCACAGGAAAAATTGCATATGTTTTTAGATTCTGAACAAAAACGAACTAAACACAAACCTCTGCAGAAAAAGAGAAAAGTAACTTCACATATCTAGGTCTATAGTTTTTGTTTTTTTATTGTTCCTTATGTGTACTCTGTTCCATCAAACCCCACCTAAAGCAATTTTGTCAGTTAGTGGAAAACCTAAGCCAGTATAGTAGGAATAAGCCAGTGCAAGTGGCAGTAGCCGTTTTCGAGACTCTTTCATTTCTGGGGAGCTGGCAAGCCATCTTTATATACACTTTACCGTTCAGACTGAAACACAGGTTAAACCTCACTACTGTCTGTTTTTGTTCTAGATACAAGATGTAATCATAACCTTTAGGGACTACACCCATTCATCAAAAAAATTCTAAGTTGTTCTACTGTGTTATGTTGCCATTGTGCCTTAATAAACCTGGTTCATTAAAGCACATTGTTGGATTGAGCAGAGTGAGCGCGTATGCTGTCCGCTTCACTCCATGGCCTATCCGTCTGCCTGTGGTGAAATGTGCTGTGCTCATTGAGGAGGCTGGAAGTCTCAACACTGAAGTTTACCAGAATCCCCCACACACAGACCAGTACTTATCAGCTGAAATTAGAATACTGTAGAACAGGGGTCGGCAACCTCTGATCAGAAGATTGGAGGTTTGAATCCAGTGAACGGCTACCCTGCGGTACTCGTGAGCACTTGTGGTACTTGGATGAACCTTGGATACCTCGGATGAAAAATCAACATCAATTCAATGTCGTCTTGCTATCTGAGTACACACTACTCCTGGGGTGCTGGATTGGTGGCTGCCCACTGTTTCACTGGGTTAAATGCAGAGGGTAATTTCCCTATGGGACTTAATAAAGTATACAGAACAACATTGTCATCTCTTATCCAGCAGGTTTATTGAGAGAATTTTCTCCAAGCACGACATCCCAGTTCACTTCAGACCCAGACAAAACTCACAAACGCAAATAGAAACTCAGCACATGCTGTGTACTGCAGCAAGGAGTGCCCAGCCCACTACTCTGCAATGAAATAACAATAAATCTTGTGTACCCTTTTTTAAGTGCGATTGTGGCGTTTTTCTACTGGTCACTATTAGAACTAGTTTCTTTCTTGCACTGAAGCCATTTTGTTGCCCACTTTCTAACATATTGAGTAAACTGTGACAAAAACAGAATTTTAAAATGAAGGAAAGTATTCCTATGTAGCTGAAATAAAAGGGGATTTTGTTAAAATAAATGCTCACGTGAGAATGTGCTAAAGACATATTTCACTAGCTGGGCTTACATTCTGACCTACATTCGGCCGCTCCCTTCTGACGTCTGCCGTATTTTGCAGCAAAATTATCCACACCCACCGCCGCGCTATGAATTGTAGGACATATGGGACCACGAAGCGTGCACCGGACCACGCTTGATATTTGGGGAAATCGACACCGCATTTGGAGTATGCATTTGAAGTACACTTCGAATTGGGACAGCTGTCGTTGCGTGGCGGTGACGTAATCGCACTTAAAATGCGTACTTCAAGCGTGCAGACCCTGAATTGGGACACAGCCTCTGTGTCTGTGAGTGAGGGAGGGAGAAAAAGGAGAGTGGAAAAGTACGAGTTGTCACCGAGCAGAAACGGGAGCTGGAATCAGAATCAGAATCGTGTTTATTGGCCAAGTATATGTGCAGACACATACAGGGAATTTGGTTCCGGTAGATGGTGGCTCTCAAGCACAGTAATGTAAATCACACACACACACACACACACCACACACACACGTGTCTATATATACACATTACACATACAGTGGGGCAAAAAAGTATTTAGTCAGCCACCGATTGTGCAAGTTCCCCCACCTAAAATGATGACAGAGGTCAGTAATTTGCACCAGAGGTACACTTCAACTGTGAGAGACAGAATGTGAAAAAAAAAAAATCCATGAATCCACATGGTAGGATTTGTAAAGAATTTATTCGTAAATCAGGGTGGAAAATAAGTATTTGGTCAATAACAAAAATACAACTCAATACTTTGTAACATAACCTTTGTTGGCAATAACAGAGGTCAAACGTTTACTATAGGTCTTTACCAGGTTTGCACACACAGTAGCTGGTATTTTGGCCCATTCCTCCATGCAGATCTTCTCGAGAGCAGTGATGTTTTGGGGCTGTCGCCGAGCAACACGGACTTTCAACTCCCGCCACAGATTTTCTATGGGGTTGAGGTCTGGAGACTGGCTAGGCCACTCCAGGACTTTCAAATGCTTCTTACGGAGCCACTCCTTTGTTGCCCGGGCGGTGTGTTTTGGATCATTGTCATGTTGGAAGACCCAGCCTCGTTTCATCTTCAAAGTTCTCACTGATGGAAGGAGGTTTTGGCTCAAAATCTCACGATACATGGCCCCATTCATTCTGTCCTTAACACGGATCAGTCGTCCTGTCCCCTTGGCAGAAAAACAGCCCCATAGCATGATGTTTCCACCCCCATGCTTCACAGTAGGTATGGTGTTCTTGGGATGCAACTCAGTATTCTTCTTCCTCCAAACACGACGAGTTGAGTTTATACCAAAAAGTTCTACTTTGGTTTCATCTGACCACATGACATTCTCCCAATCCTCTGCTGTATCATCCATGTGCTCTCTGGCAAACTTCAGACGGGCCTGGACATGCACTGGCTTCAGCAGCGGAACACGTCTGGCACTGCGGGATTTGATTCCCTGCCGTTGTAGTGTGTTACTGATGGTGACCTTTGTTACTTTGGTCCCAGCTCTCTGCAGGTCATTCACCAGGTCCCCCCGTGTGGTTCTGGGATCTTTGCTCACCGTTCTCATGATCATTTTGACCCCACGGGATGAGATCTTGCGTGGAGCCCCAGATCGAGGGAGATTATCAGTGGTCTTGTATGTCTTCCATTTTCTGATGATTGCTCCCACAGTTGATTTTTTCACACCAAGCTGCTTGCCTATTGTAGATTCACTCTTCCCAGTCTGGTGCAGGTCTACAATACTTTTCCTGGTGTCCTTCCAAAGCTCTTTGGTCTTGGCCATGGCGGAGTTTGGAGTCTGACTGTTTGAGGCTGTGGACAGGTGTCTTTTATACAGATGATGAGTTCAAACAGGTGCCATTCATACAGGTAACGAGTGGGGGACAGAAAAGCTTCTTACAGAAGACGTTACAGGTCTGTGAGAGCCAGAGATTTTCCTTGTTTGAGGTGACCAAATACTTATTTTCCACCCTAATTTACGAATAAATTCTTTACAAATCCTACCATGTGGATTCATGGATTTTTTTTTTCACATTCTGTCTCTCACAGTTGAAGTGTACCTCTGGTGCAAATTACTGACCTCTGTCATCATTTTAGGTGGGGGAACTTGCACAATCGGTGGCTGACTAAATACTTTTTTGCCCCACCGTATCTGTATGAATCATCCTAAAATGTCTGATATATGTGAAGTATTTCCAGAGAAAATAAAGTCATTCACTCGGATCTGTAACTGTGTGTATTATTATTAAGTATAAGTAAGTAATCCGATTACTTATGTAATCCGATTACTTATGTAATCAGATTACTTATGTCAGTCAGTTATCTCTACTAACCGTATATCTGTATGAATCATCCTAAAATGTCTGATATATGTGAAGTATTTCCAGAGAAAATAAAGTCATTCACTCGGATCTGTAACTGTGTGTATTATTATTAAGTATAAGTAGGTATTCAGATTACTTATGTAATCAGATTACTCACATAATCAGATTACTTATGTCAGTCAGTTATCTCTACTAACCGTATATCTGTATGAATCATCCTAAAATGTCTGATATATGTGAAGTATTTCCAGAGAAAATAAAGTCATTCACACGGATCTGTAACTGTGTGTATTATTATTGAGTATAAGTAAGGAATCAGATTACTTATCTAATCACATTACTCATGTAATCACACTACTTATGTCAGTCAGTTATCTCTACTAACCGTATATCTGTATGAATCATCCTAAAATGTCTGATATATGTGAAGTATTTCCCTAGAAAATAAAGTCATTCACTCGCATCTGTAACTGTCTGCATTATTATTAAGTATAAGTAAGTAATCAGATTACTTATGCAATCAGATTACTTATGTCAGTCAGTTATCTCTACTAACCATATATCTGTATGAATCATCCTAAAATGTCTGATATATGTGAAGTATTTCCAGAGAAAATAAAGTCATTCACTCGGATCTGTAACTGTGTGTATTATTATTAAGTATAAGTAGGTATTCAGATTACTTATGTAATCAGATTACTCACATAATCAGATTACTTATGTCAGTCAGTTATCTCTACTAATTGTATATCTGTATAAATCATCCTAAAATGTCTGATATATGTCAAGTATTTCCAGACAAAATGAAGTCATTCACTCGGATCTGTAACTGTCTGCATTATTATTAAGTATAAGTAAGTAATCAGATTACTTATGCAATCAGATTACTTATGTCAGTCAGTTATCTCTACTAACCATATATCTGTATGAATCATCCTAAAATGTCTGATATATGTGAAGTATTTCCAGAGAAAATAAAGTCATTCACTCGCATCTGTAACTGTGTGTATTATTATTAAGTATAAGTAGGTATTCAGATTACTTATGTAATCAGATTACTTATGTAATAAGATTACTCACATAATCAGATTACTTATGTCAGTCAGTTATCTCTACTAACCGTATATCTGTATGAATCATCCTAAAATGTCTGATATATGTGAAGTATTTCCAGAGAAAATAAAGTCATTTACTCGGATCTGTAACTGTGTGTATTATTATTAAGTATAAGTAAGTAATCAGATTACTTATGTAATCATATGGTGTGTTATGTCATTGCGTGTATGTGTTTCCTTTTTTATTGTGAAGGTCTGCGTCTTATGTGAGTGTTTTCAGTTTGCCTCCCTAGTCTCGTCACGTTAATCACTCCCAGCTGTGTTCCCTACGTGCGTGTAATCTCCCTGTGTTCTCTGAGTGTATTTAAGTTGTGTCTTCTGTCATGGTAGTTGCTGCTTCGTCTGTGTTGTTTCCCCTCGTCTCCCCGTATGTATTTCCTCGGACCTCCCTGCATCTACGTTTCTGGTTTGTGTTGTTAGTTTCCCCAGTTTAGGTTTCCGGTTTCATGTTCACTCACCATTGCTGTTTGTACCCACTCCTGTAAATAAATACTCACCTGCACCAGAGCTGCCGCCTTTTGGGTCCTTTCTCCAACTCCACACGGCTTGCCCCGGCAAACCGTGACAGGATCTGTAACGGTGTGTATTATTATTAAGTATAAGTAAGTAATCAGATTACTTATGTAATCAGATTACTTATGTCAGTCAGTTATCTCTACTAACCGTATATCTGTATGAATCATCCTAAAATGTCTGATATATGTGAAGTATTTCCAGAGAAAATAAAGTTATTCACTCGGATCTGTAACGGTGTGTATTATTACTAAGTATAAGTAAGTAATCAGATTACTTATGTAATCAGATTACTTATGTAGTCAGATTACTTATGTCAGTCAGTTATCTCTACTAACCATATATCTGTATGAATCATCCTAAAATGTCTGATATATGTGAAGTATTTCCAGAGAAAATAAAGTCATTCTCTCGCATCTGTAACGGTGTGTATTATTACTGTATAAGTAAGTAATCAGATTACTTATGTAATCAGATTACTTATGTAATCAGATTACTTATGTCAGTCAGTTATCTCTACTAACCGTACAGCTGTATGAATCATCCTAAAATGTCTGATATATGTGAAGTATTTCCAGAGAAAATAAAGTCATTCACTCGGATCTGTAACGGTGTGTATTATTATTAACCCTTGTGCTCCCCTTCGGGGCAGCTCCGGACCCCGGGGGTCCCAAAGTACCCCTGGGTCGCATTTCACAGGCCGCGCATCAGGGTTGGCTCCTGCACCCCGTACACCCACGTTTCCCTCCCTGAATGCCACTCCCGTTTCAATTTTTCTCCTAGTTTCAGGCAGTCTCTGTCATGTTCGTCCATGGGAGGCCGCTGTTAACCCTTGTGCTCCCCTTCGGGGCAGCCCTAGACCCCGGGGGTCCCAAAGTACCCCACCCTCAGTAGAGACAGGTGAATGAAAATGAAAAAAAAACAGAACGATCATTTGGGGTCGAAGAGTGCCCCAGAGCGATTCTAATGGGTTCGTCAGGGGATCAGGAAAGAAAACGTAGCACTTGGGGGCCACGCACAGAAGCTGCTGCGGCAGCATGGGGGTCATTGATACCCCAGTACATAAAAATGAAGCATAATCACAATAATGATAATAATGATAATAATAATAAGAAGAAGAAGATGAAGAAGAAGAAGGAAAAGAAGAATACAACACAAAGACGGTTCTGAGTTTTATTTTATTTTATTTGAAATTACACTCACGATACAACTGAGGCTTTTTTGTCTTTGTTCTTCCTCCTGTCTCCTCTTCAGCCTTTCTCCTTCGAGTTTCTTCTGGGCCGCCTTATACATCTCGTTGGTGTGGTGGTTTCCTCCATTGAAATCCACCATTTCATCTATTTCATCCAAAAGACAGCCCCAGAATAGAATAGAATAGAATAGAATAGAATAGAATAGAATAGAATAGAATAGAATACTTTTATTTGTCAATTTCTTCAAATGTACTTGCCATACAAAGGAATTGAAATTACGTTTCACACTGTCCCATGCGTAGACATTGACAACAATAAGGTGCAGATGCACAACAAAAACAGCCCTAACAATAAGGTAATAAATAGTAATATAATAATATAAATAGTGCTAAAAGAAATACTAAAAATATATATATAGCAGCAGGTGTGTGCAATTGCTATGCAAGTCAGGAATGTTTTCAGTTCTTGGTTCAGAGAGTGTTTCCTTGTTGGAGAGTGTGCGTGGGTGCAAAGAAGCTGTTCAGGTTGTTGAGCAGAGTGGTGTCGCTCTCACAGCTACGTGCTACAGGCTTGTAGTCTGTAATAGCCTGGATGCCTTGCCATAGGCTTCTTGCGTCCTTGCTATCATTGAAGTGGGAGGTTATCTTGTGTGTGTAGTCCTGTTTCACTTTCCTGATGCCACGGGACAGGTTGGCTCTCGCTGTTCTCAGGCCTATTTCATCCCCAGCTCTGAAGGCCTTGTCTCTGGCCTTCAGCAGCCTGTGGACATCTCCTGTTAGCCATGGCTTCCGGTTGGCTCGAGTTGTGATACTTTTCACTTGTGTTACATCATCAATGCATTTGGTGATGTATGAGCTCACTGTGTCTGTGTACTCCTCGATGTCTATGATGTTATTGTAGGTGGCTGCTTCCTTGAATATGTCCCAATCAGTTGACCCAAAGCAGTCTTGAAGAGCAGAGGTGGCCTCCTGTGGCCACACTCTTACCTCTTTCATAACAGGTTTGATGACCTTCACTCTCTGTCTGTATGCTGGCATTAGCATAACAGTGAGGTGATCAGAGGTGCCGATGTGGGGGAGGGGGATGGCTTTGTATGCTCCTTTTTCCTGTGTGTAGACCAAGTCCAATATGTTGTCTCTGTCACGGGTCTGGGTCCGTTGGACCCAGTATGTGGAGTTTCATGTTTTTGTTATTCCATGTTTGAGGTTATTATGTTTTGGTTTTAGTTTGCATCAGGGATTGTTTTCTTGTTCTTGTTGTGTTTATGATGATTATGATGTTTATAATTTGAGTTTCATGTTTAAGGATTTGTTCTCGGTTGTATCTCACATTTAGTTTAGTTCAGGTTCCATGTGTCATTCTGTCTGTCTCTCAGTGTCAGGTCTGCGTCTTGGTGTGGTGTTCTCATTTCCTGTTTTATTGTGAAGGTCTGGGTGTCATGTGAGTGTGTTCAGTTCACTAGCGAGGCACATGACAACAGCAGAGAAGGAGCAAAGAGGACGAGGAGCAATGGAGAGCCCAAGGTCCTCACCGATAGGGGTGTTCGCGAAACCGGCCCATCGTAACTTACGAATGTGTATTGGGGTTGCGAAATACCCCATTGTGGGTACACTTTGACCCCATAGTAATCGTGGAGTAGAGAGCATCCCCGGTCCTCGCGAAGGCCGGTTTACACGTAACCCGAGGCCCATAAGGCTAAGCACTCAACTGCGAGGAGCAGGTAAATGGAGCAGAAGGAGGAAGGAGGACTAGGAGGCAGGGAGAGTCCGAGGTCCTCACTTAGGCCCGTTTACACGAACACTGCCGAGAAGGAGACATTGATGATGATGATGATGATTATGATGATGTGAAGTTGAGAGTTGTTTGCTCCGGCGGTTCGGGGTCCCTCCAGACCCCAGTGTTTGCCATCGTAACTTACGAATGTGCATTGGGGTTGCGAAATACCCCATTGTGGGTACACTTTGACCCCATAGTAATCGTGGAGTAGAGAGCATCCCCGGTCCTCGCAAAGGCTGGTTTACACGTAACCCGAGGCCCATAAGGCTAAGCACTCACCTGCGAGGAGCAGGAGAACCGAGGAACAGGAGGCAGGAGGACTAGTGTTGAAATCTCCCAATTCTTTGAATCTTTGGGCTGAAGGAAGGACAATACTCGGTGTATAAATGCTCAATCAACAATCATTTATTTCCATACAATTCAACACAAAGAGCATTTAGAACCATCATGATGGGGAGACATGCATGAAGAGGGTCAGGCACATGTCTCAAAATGGTGACGGGTTACTCAGCTTCTTATAGTCTCTGGTGGCCCCCACCTAGTCGTAAAAGCCTAAACATTACATTCTTTCTCTCTTACAGCGCCTAAGTTATGACCTCGGCTCCCTGTCTTTCTGCTCTTCTGAAAGGTGGGGGTATGGAATGTGGTCTATCTCCCCTGTCTTAGACACCAAGTCTCCTGCTTACAACCTTCTTTTTATGATTCAACAATAGAGCATGTCAAGAAAACAGTGTAACACATTCCCAGCAGATCAAGGATACAGAGTGATGCACACTTATCTAATGAACTAATATGTGAATATGTTCTGTTAACTCAAAAGTATAACGAGAACTAAACTACATACAGATCACACGCTCTATATTAAAGGGTATAATATGATCTACAGCAGTATTCTAATTCAACTACTTTGATTACATATATAAGGTAACATATAGTAACAGAATAATCTAATACTAGGATACAGGGGGCGTCCGAGGTCCTCATAGAGGCCAACGCCAACACTGCTCTCTCCAAAGCTAAGCGTCCGACAGTGAGGCACAGGAGAACCGAGGAGAAGGAGAACTAGGAGCCAGGGAGTGTCCGAGGTCCTTACTTAGGCCGGTTTACGCGAACACTGCCAAGAAGGAGACGACGATGATGATGATGATGATGATGTGAAGTTGAGAGTTGTTTCCTCCGACGGTTCGGGGTCCCTCCAGACCCCAGTGTTTTTCATCCTAACTTACGAATGTGCATTGGGGTTGCGAAATACCCCATCGCCATTACTAAGGGGTCACAGTGTACCTACGGAGTAGAGAGCACCCCCATTCCTCGCGAAGGCCGGTTTACGTGTAACTTGGGGCCCACCCGGCTAAGCGCTTGCCTGCGAGGAGCAGGAGAATGGAGCAGAAGGAGGTAGGAAGGCGGCAGGGAGAGTCTGAGGCCCTCAAGGAGGGCGGTTTACGCGAACTCTGTCCTCTGTAAAGCCAAGCGTCCAACAGCGAGGCCCAGGAGAACTGAGGAGAGGGCCGGTTTACGTGAAGACTACCCTCTGTAAAGCTGAGCGTTTGCAAGCGCAGGGTAGAAGGACCAAGGAGAAGGAGGAAGGAGACGATGATGATGATGATGATGATGATTGTGTGAAGTTGAGAGATGTTTGCTCCGGGAGTTCGGGGTCCCTCGAGACCCCAGTATTTGCCATCGTAACTTACGAATGTGGTGTGGGGTGGCGAAATACCCCATCATGATCACTAAGGGGTCACAGAGTACCCACGGAGCACTGATCTGACTGTTTATTTGGTTAAAACCAAAATGTTAGAAAGTTCATGTTCAGTGAAATCACTGAACAAAGTGAGGAAGCTGATGCACTTTTAAATGTTGTCTTCTTTGGACCACGACAGCTGTAACTAGAGAACGGTCGAGGAATCTGGCTGTTCATTTGAAGCAGCTACTGCAGTTCATGGAAATTGGTACATTTAGCAAAGTGTGATCCATGGTCTGATTTAGATGAGTGAAATCATTGAACAAAGTGAGGAAGCTGATCCACTTTGACATGTCTGTTGTGAAAAGACTTTATTGGATTCCTACATCCTGGTAGGTCTGGATAGCTGCTTGTCCCTTAAAAAATTAAGGGGGATCCCGTTTGGATCTTTAGCCATCAGAATTGTTGTCTGAAGGCCAAGAAAGATGCCTAGAGGATTTACTTTACCATCATGGCCTTGCTATATTGGTCCATTTGATTGACCTTTATTATAATTATGTATTTATTTTATTTTCAGTTGTTACAGATGGGACAGACATGACTGGGGGATAGGACAGGGAGAATGAAAGAAAGAGAAGGAGAGAAAGAAAAACAGAGGAGAGAAGAGATAATGAGAAACGGGGGAAGAAAGAAAAACACCTGAATCACCTGTCGACAGAAGAAAAAAACAGAAAACAAACAAAAAAGAGCAACATAAGAAATACAACACCATCACACAATAAACTAGCTAACAGTAGATAACAGTAGATACTAAAGGTAGCAGCCAAGAAAGGTGTAGCTTGTGTCTGTGAACACCCGTTTGTACACCTGTGTGGATCAGCGCGCTTGTATTCAAAAAGTTTCTCCATGTAACGATCTGCTAGGGAGTGTGGGGAGCAATAGCCCCGTCCCCCAGTGCATGAAGCAGGTATGGAAGGAGAACTAGGCCCCAGACATCCAGAGGGCCCAGAGTACGAGAACCCAGGGAGGACGACCAAAGGGGCAACCGTGCCACCCTCCTGAGAAGAGCTGAGGAGAGCCCCAGATGAGGGGTCACCCAGCAGCCACGGAGCAGAAGCCAGAGGGGGTTGCAGTGATGTGCCTGTGGGCTCTGCCGGCAGCCAGCTGTGCCAGAGAGGACCAAGCCCCACGCCCAGAGGCCAGAGGGCCCCCCACCCCCCGGAAGGGGCCCAGCCAGGCCACAGGCGCCAGGCCTGACTCTCCTTTTTCCTGACTTCTGTGTCTGAAAACAGAGAAGAACATTTCATGATTTGGAGGATATAGCATCAACTGAAATCATTTCCATTAATGGTGAAAAAGAACAGTAAAAGCAGTGTTTGTTTCTTAGACATGAGAGGACAGTCTGTCTCACCTCTTGGCTGCACTGCCTCTGTTAAATCTGACAGCAGTGTACTCAGTAACTTCCTGTTCCTGCATGTGTCTGTGAGGCTGAGCTGCTCTGATGTTGGAGTAGAGAGGATCTGCCTGGTTATTGGAGAAGTGGATGCTGGTATACTGAAGATCATCCTGCTCCTCTGGCTGTCTCTGATCAGGTAAACACTGTATAGGAAAAAAGAAAATCTCAGCTACAAATGTGATCAAATGTATTTCAGTTAAAGAACAACAGCAAAGAAGTATTTGTGAGTCCAACAGGAAGTGTAAAACCAAAATGTTGGTTATTTGTGCAACACTGATGTGACTGTTTTCACCTGTTCTCTGTTGTTGGCTCTGTCTTCAGATTCAGCAGATTCCTTGGACATCCTCTTTTTTTCTGGTTGGGACAATTCATGTAGAACAAAATAATGACATTCATAAACTGTTAAAATCAAAGTTTATCTCACAAACAATAATGTAACAGATCTGCTCACTGAATCCACAGGAAGACAGAAGAATATGACTGGCAGGAGAACAGCAGCAGTTACTCCAGCTGCTTTTAATGTTCCTGTTCCTGTGGAAACAAAGATCAAAATAAAACACTGTGTATATAATGGTATACCATATCATAAATAAAAAACAAAAAACAAAGACGGTGTGTCCAAACTTTTGACTGGTAGTGTGAATTAATTTGTAAGAAATAAAAATATGCAATGCCCCCAGTGCAATGACCTGCAGCTCTTTATTTCAGATTTTGTCTGAAACAAGAGTTAATTGTTTTATGTCCGTCCTTTAAAGTCTTAACCCTCTGTGGTTGGATCTTA
This sequence comes from Copadichromis virginalis, assembly GCF_057382275.1. NCBI lineage: Eukaryota > Metazoa > Chordata > Actinopteri > Cichliformes > Cichlidae > Copadichromis > Copadichromis virginalis. Next base: position 3,987,554 of record NC_140623.1, on the reverse strand, counting down.
CCTTTGGATGTTTACACATTCTGCAAATATTTTCCAAGAACACAATGGGCAGCTGTTTATAGGGGAATGTGGTTTAATGCAGTACAGCTGTTATTATCACATCACAAAAATAACATTCATATAAGAAATAAAATTGTCTTGTGTCAACTGTATATGGTGTTAAATAGGCATATACCAGCGGTCCCCAACGCCTGGGCCACGGACCGGTACTGGTCCGTGAGTCGTTTGGTACTGGGCCCGAGAGTTGAGGCTCGGGAGTGAAATGTATGGTTTTCAGGGTTTTTATCATTAACTCTGTTTCCCTGGGTCTTTACTGGTGTTGTAGTTGTGTGTCTTATTTTGAAAGAACTATTTACGCATTACCACAGCAACCAGTGAGCATTAAGGGGCAGAGAGGAGGATGTTACTCTCAATGTTGTTGGTGCATTTCAGGAGGATGTTGCTAATAAAGTTACACGCGTCTTGATGACATCACTCAAGTAAACAATTACACAGCAAATTTGCATTTATTATTATATTTACAAAATAACCACAGTTTTTGTCTTGGTCATATCATTTTATTTTGTTGTATTAACCGCGACGCCTTAAAGGCCGGCCTGTGAAAATATTGTCTGACATTAAACTGGTCCGTGGCACAAAAAAGATTGGGGAACGCTGGCCTATACTACTGTACTTTAATGTTGGTCATAAGGGTGGTACTTAAAGAGCCACATATTTTATGAGGTGGTACTCATAGTGAAAAGTTTGAGAACCACCACACAGTTCATGTCTCAAAACATTCCAAACCTGATCAGCTTTAGAGGTTAAACAGTTTACCCCTCGTCTTTGCAGCCTAAACCTCAGAGAGTTTACGTGCCTAACGCCCACATCATGCCAACAGAGAAGAAACGGTCAGCGCTTCGCTGGAAGATCAGGAATGATTTGGCCAGTGGTCTCCTTCTATACAAATTCAGCTAATGATTACACTCTGCATGTTGTTTTTACATACTTTTATTCAACTTTTGTATTTTTTATTATTCGAGTTATGACTCTCTTGTTACAAACAATAAAAACAAAGATAATATGACTTATGTTAATACATTACAGGTAATCTGTTTTAAGGAAAGTCAGAGTAGGGTAGTTTAAACGGGTAGAGAGGCGTGTAACGCTCATCGTGCCAGAGCAGCTTATCCTCCAGAAACTTAACAGTTTCCAAAGTGAGGACGATGGCTTCATGTTTCAGCATGCTGTGGACATTCAGACCTGAGAGAGAAAATATGACAAACTGTGTGAGTTTTATATAACAGATTTGTTACATATAACATTTAAAACCCTGAGCTTTTTAACAACTGTTTAATTAAACTGGCATGTTAGAGGTCCAAAGACACAGTGCTGCAAAGACTTCAATGCATGAAATATTGTTTGAAAGCGTGAACAGAAATAATACATTTTACCATCAATTAATCTGTTAAAACTGAGTCACACTCAGTGTGAACTCACCGATTGCTGGAATGACGTTCACTGTCTTCAAGTTTGCCGTGGCCTGAAGGATGTTTTCGGAAAAGTCTTCACCTCTGAAAGCAACAACAAAAACGTGAGCACTGAGCAACAGTGGGCGTCCAGTGGTGGATATTCAAACAGATTTGAAAGTTGATCATTTGTACAGAAGTGCTGCTAAAGATACTCACACATCCACTATTAACACAGACTCTCCCCAGTGTCTGTGTCTGATGAGGTCAAGCAGGTACTGAGAGTCTGGTGTGGGGATGTTCAGGGAGTCCACAATGTGAAGATCATCCTGTGTCAGCAAGCAGTTCAAAAGGGGGGAAAGTATTCAGCTGTCAAGAAATATTACGGATACGTAATAATGTAGTTAAAGTCATCGTGTATCCTATTCTCACATTTGTTATGTGCTCTAATTATAGTGTCACAGATAAAGAAAGGACTTTCTTTCTTTCTTTTGAACACTTACAAGTTCATCAGTGTCACCAATCTGCTACAAACCAAATACTCTCACGAAATGATATGAGAACATAAAGGGTGAAGAAATTCTCCATTTAAAACAAGTGGATTTATCTCCTCCTCTCTTTAAGCCAACTTTCTTCTAAGTGGCTAACCACTGCAAACAAAGGGTCTGAACAATAGGTGGGTGGGGCTTCTGTATTCACACGTGTGAGATATCTGTACGGGTTATCGCCTCTGTGACATCATAACAACAGCACTTGTGATAAGTGGGTGACAAAAACAGCTGCTTGTGGACACCGTCATATGTCACTGCATGTTTTTACAACTCTTATTACAGATGTTATGAGCCTCTAACATCACTAGCAGCTGCATTTGCTCTTCAGGTGAAACAAAGGGGTTTCTCTTACCTGAGCCATCTTGGAGCTCAGCCCAACTTTGAGTCCTTGCACTCGAACTTTCATGGGTAACATGTAGTAGTAACTGGTGGGACCTCTGGGTCCATGAGACACTCCACCTGAATGAAACACAGAACCAGTCAGACCATACTGGCCTCCAGCATGGGAATCCTTCCAGATCAACTCCACTGAAGGGTGATCATGTTTCTGGGAGTCATGACACAGAGACGAGCACACGCTGGACTATGAAACAAAGATCTTCATTTTCAGTTATATTTGGAAAAAAGGAGGGAAAACAGCAGACATGGAAAAAATGAAAACAGAAGTTTTACAATAAGATCAAAAAGAGACACCTCCTCTCCATATGGGTGATCGGATGCTTCCATGCCGAGCTCGTCCACTTCCTTTCTGTTTCCAGGGTTTCCTGCCTCCACCGCTGACCTCTGACCTGACTTTAGTGTGGGCGTGACTCTGAGATGTGAAGACAGCCATTAGTCTACTTTTCATTTTCTTTATCAGCCGCAATAAAGCTCAAACTTTTCTGCATTTGATCGTCTTCCTCTGTCATATATGCACTGTTACGTATTCCTAATGTGGTCATTTCAGACACAGAGCTCTGTCTGAGCTGAAGTTTCTCCTGCCTGCTGTTCAAAACACATCTTTGCAAGCAACAACCAATCAGAAGAAGTTCTAATTTTACTGTTGTTTACTCTCCACGGATGTGAACTGTAAAAGTATCAAATTAAATTTAAATGTAATAGCATAATCTTAGCTCAATGTAGCAACACATGATGAATAAAATGTTCCTAAGCTTAAAGTGCTTGATTATGTGATATATATTACAAAAAACTCAAATGCAATTGACATTTTTAAATAGTAACTTACAATCCTTTTGTAATTTCTCTGCCATGTTTCAACACTGTGTAGAATATCAAGCCTGAGGAATGACAACAAAGATTAACTTGCACATTTCAGTAGGTGCTGTGAAATGTGTAGAACTGAATGGAAAGTGTCAATAGTAGCTTGGTTACCTCGGAGGAACTGCAAACACATCAGGGTGAAGTTGAGCCACACCCAAAGGTTCGCTGTCCTGTCTCTCCAGAGACTCCACCCAGGTCTGCACAGGGGTCAAGTGAGCAGGAACTGCAGCATCACACTTCCTCAGAGGAGGCAGAGAGGAGTCTGCAGGAGGTGGTGGACGCTCTGCAGGAGGGTATAAAGCAGCAGTCAGTGAGGAAGATTTTCATGTATCCCACCCACAATGATATCAGTGTTATCAGGGAAATCACAATATTTGGTTTTTGGAGGACAAACAATAACACTGAATAAATCTGATTTAAAATCCATTTTCAAACATTACATTTATCTATCAAGTACACAAGCTTCATACTTAATCTGTCAGGATCCACGAGGTTGGTGGGCAGCAGTAAGTTTGGAGGCAGAGCGCTCTCATTAGAGAACGAGGAAGCGAACTGAGGAGTGAGAGGGAGAGAAAAACTTGAGGATGAACAAAAACACTAAAAACAAAGACAAACGGGTGTTATATTAATCTTATACACACATACTCAGATATAATGCTGCACTATGGACGTTTTTTTCTATATCTAAAGAAATTAAATAACAGCAAAAATGGCTCCAGATTATTATTGCAACCATTTGGACAGAACGCTGTTATCTGCCTTTGGGTGATTTGAGGATACAGAGCGCGGTTGAGGTATGTTTTTCGTCACTCACCCTTTTAGCGACTCCTCTGCCACGAAATATGAAAGAAAATCGAAGCATTTCGGCTATTTTTTGTTTGTTCTACAAGCTTACACTGTTAAACTGCTCTTAAATAATTTGAAAACAACATGATAAGGAGGATGACAGGCTGCATCAAAGGTCGAGGACGCTTTTCCGTGTGGCGTGCTTGTGGCGCGTCTTGATGACATCACTCAAGTAAAGTGGCACCATCTATTGGTTGGACGCAATGACTGTAGACTGTTTTCTACAGTCATTGGTTGGACGTGGTTAAAGTGACAAAAAGCTTTTTTTTCACCATCCAACTTCAAAACAAAGAAAAACGTTAGACAATAACTGATAATCGATCAACATCTCCAGACAAAACAAACAAGAAAATAATTTAAAAAGACAATACTTCTGTCTTTTTTAATTTTATATATATAGATACACTAAAACGTTTTAGAATACCCCATTTTTTTTCAGCTAATTGAAAATTATCCAGTTTAATGTCTCATAGCACTCTGAAATGAAAGCATAGTACAAATAAAGAATTGGAGTTACAAAAAAGAGAAAGAAATCATGGAATCAATTTATATAGCAAATGTATTCTAAACTTTTGACTCATCAAAGTAGCCACCTTTGGCAAAAATAACAGCTGAACACACCTGTTGCATTCTTTCAACAATAGAAATTAAATATTCTTGAGAGAGTTCTTCCCATATCTGTTGCAGAAGTTTCCATAAACATGCAGCACCTGTAGGTTGCTTTGCTTTCACTCTTCGGTCCAGTTCACCCTAAACTAGCTTGATGGGGTTTAGCTCTGGAGACTGTGCTGGCCACTTCATGGTTTCAAGCTTACCATCTTGTTCTTTTTTCCTGGTGTAGTTCTGGAATAGCTTGGACTTGTATTTTGGGTCATTATCTAGCTGTAGGATGAACCCCTGACCAACTAGGCAGGCCCATACCAAAGGGTATTGCATGGCTCAGCAGAATGCTGTGTAGTGGTTTTGGTTCATGGGGCCTCTCACTCTGTATAAGTCACTAACCCTGGATCCAGCAAAACAGCTACAGACCATCACACTTCCTCCTCCTGTTTTTTTTTCTTCTTTCTTTTTTCTTTTTGGCCTTTTTCAGCTTTATTTGATAGACACAGTGAAGAAAGAATAGGGAAGCAAGGAAAGAGAGAAGACATGCAGCAAAGGTCCACGGGTCAGATTCAAAACCGGGCCAGCTGCTGTCAGATGCATGGCATGTGGTCTCCCGCTCAACACACTGAGCTAAACCGGCGCCCACTTCGACCTCCACGGTTGAAAGTTGATGCCACACACTGTGGAAGCATCCTCGAAACTGAGACTTGTTTACTACAACCACTATTAAGCTGTGGTTGAGCTTGAGTTTTCCTGTGAGCCATGGAAGCTGTTATTTCTCAGAAACCTCTGATTCAGTTGTGGCTTTGGGTCTGCCAGACCTCTTCCTGTCAGAGTTTGCCCCAGGTTCTGAGTGCTTTTTGATGGTGAAGGAAATTGTACTCACTGACACCTCGACTTTCTTTCTTTCTGTTTTTGTTTTTTGGCTGTAGAGAAGTATTCTGTCGACTCTGTTTTCAAGATAACATTCCACTTGTTCCAAAACAAAATAGGTTTCTTGAAATCATGACAAAGTAGGTTTACCAGGATTCCTGCTCAATTATGCTGTGCGACTGGTTAGAGTTGATCCAGCTTGGCAAGCAGTTCAGTTTACACAATAGCAGGAGAAAAATCACAATAGCAGGAGCTTTTTATTGTAAGGTAAAGATCCAACAGACCCTACATACTGCGCAAAGTAGGAGATAAAGTTAGAAAATATAACTTCAATGTTGGCACTCCTCGCATAGATGTTCAGCCATCTTTGTTTTCATTGTTGTGGGATGAGACAGTCAGTTTCTAAGTAATAGAATCATCTGAGTTATAAACTTCCTGTTTTTCATTGTACTGGGCAGCAATGTTTGTTGGAAGAACTTATGACTGTATGTATTTTTTCAGGAATGGCTTGCATACGAGCCTCCACCAGTAAGTATTTCTCCAGATTTTTTTTCCATTAGTCATTTGTCCTTCGGTATTGACACAGTCAAACTATCTCAACTGGGTTTAGGTCAAGTGACTGTGGAGGCCAGGGCATCTGACGCAGCACTCCATCACTCTCCTTCTTGGTCAAATAGTCCTTAAACACACTTCCAGCCTGAAAGTGTGTTTGGGGTCATTGTGCTGTTGAAAAATAAATGAGTAAGTCTTTTCCCAGATATTTTTTTTCCATTAGTCATTTGTCCTACCAAATGGTTTGTCTTTATTTTCATGATGACATTTCCTTTTGCCTTCATTCTGCTGTCTATCTCTTCCAAAACTGACCTTGTGAACAAGGCACCATGGCAACCATTTCAGGTGACTACATTTTTAGTTAAAAGATCAGAGAGGTATGACGGAGCTAATCCATTTAGAGACCATAACATCTTAAAATCAATTATATAATGTACTGGAAGCCAGTTTAAATGAGCCAAGACTGGGGAAATATGGCCATGTTTATGTGTCCCTGTCAAGAGTCGGGCTGCAGCATCTGAACAAGCTGAAGACGAGAGAGCAGAGCCTAGCTGATACCAAAATAAAGACTATTACAGTAGTCAAGCCTGGATGAAATAAATGCATGGATCACTTTCTCAAACTCAGCAAATGGCAAAATATTCTTAGTTTTTGCAAGGGCCCTGAGCTGGAAGAAGCTTGCTTTTACAGTAGAATTTATTTGTTTCTCAAATGAAAAACTGCCATCAAAGAACAATCCCAGATTTTTTGCAAAGGGAATTCTGGACTTTTCCAGAGGGCCACGGTCACCCTTAAAAATAAACGAGGGTCAGACGGTCCAAATAGTACAATCTCATTTAGATTCAAAACGTTTAATGCAAACCATGGTTTAATGTCATCAAGGCAGTCTAGTAAAACTTTTATAGAGTCTGTAGAATCCTTTTTAAGAGGAAAGTAGATTTGAGAATTATTGGCACAACAGTGGAATGAGATTCTCTATTTTCTGAAAATAGAGCCTAATGGGAGCATGTAAAGGGAAAAAAGCACTAGGCCCATGATAGATCCTTGAGGGACCCCACATGGAAGGGGGTGGATGTGGATGAAGAGCCACCAAAACTGACAGAAAAATTTCTATCAGTTAAATAGGATCTAAACCATTCAAGTGCAGTTATTTTAATACCCACACACTCTCCAGTCTTGATAAGACAATCACATGATCCACTGACTCAAATGCCGCACTGAGATCTAAAAGCACTAAAATGGCAGCATTACCAGAGTCAGAAATTAATAAAAGATTTTAAAGTAAACTTTTAAAGTTTCAGTGCTATGTAGCGCTTTGAAACCAGGTGGAAATGTTTCTGAGATGTCATTAATTTCCAGAAAAACCTGGAGCTGAGGGAAGACAATTTTTCCAGGATTTTGGACATGAAGGGGGGTTTAGTGATTAGTCTAAAATTTGAGAGAAGTGTTGTATCAATATTTGTTTTGGGGTTTTTTGAGAAATGGGTGCACTACGGCACGCGTAAGATTAGCTGGGATGGTTCCCATTAGAAAAGAGGTATTAATAATGGTTAAAACATTAGGTCCAATAATGTCAAAGACTTCTTTGTGAAAAGGCGAGAGGGGATAATGTTAAGGTGAAACACAGGAGGCTTAAGATGGGAGACTATTTCAGCCAGAGTACACAGAGAAACAGGCTCAACGTGATCAAACACAACTGAGGAATATGGGGGAACAGAGGGATCGTAAGCTGGAGGAGTGATGTGAGACCTGATAGTAGCAACCTTATCGACAAAAAAAATGTAAAAAGTTTTCACAGGTGGCTGGAGACCCTGGTAAGTGTGTGGTGGGTGGAGGGTTGATTGCAAAATTAGAGGTCTTGAATTAGACACGGGCCCGTAGCTGTTATTAGAGATGATATCTGACAAATAGTTTCTTCTTTTTTACAGGGCTTCCCTTAACATATCAAAGGAAATCTGGAGTTTATCTTTTTTCCATTTTCTTTCAGAGTGACATTGTTTAACCAGGGATCAGGTTTAGGTCTAGCACACTAAGTTTTTTTAAAAAGAGTAACAAATCAAGCACATTTGAACAAGCAGCATTGAACAAAGTGAGCAGATGATCAGCACGTGGCTTAAGGAAGTAATTGTCCGAGGAAGGGGCACCAATATTCTGATAAACAGCAGAGAAATGTCAAGCAGTAGCAGGAGCGATGATGTGGAAATCACGCACAGGCAAAAGAGGTTTAACTGGAGGACATGGTGCCGAAATTTGGATTATAACAGGCATGTGATTAGAAAACTTGAGCTTGCAAATTTGAATGTCACATAGCTGCAGACCACAAGATAAAACTAGATCCAAAGTATGTCCATGCTCATGGGTGAACAAGATTAAAACAGTCAATAAGATTCAGGAAGTCTTTCATAAGAGGCTTTTGGTAGCAGCAAACATGAATATTCAACGCTTCACTGGAAGATCAGGAATGATTTGGCCAGTGGTCTCCTTCTATACAAATTCAGCTGATGATTACACTCTGCATGCTGTTTTTACATACTTTTATTAAACTTTTCAATTTTTTATCATTCAAGTTATTTATTAATGACTTTCTTGTTACAAAAAATAAAAACAAAGAAAATGTGACTCACTTAAGTCAGTTAGTACATTACAGGTCATTTATTTTAAGGAAAGTCAGAGTAGGTTAGTTTAAAAGGGTAGAGAGGTGTGTAACGCTCATCGTTCCAGAAACTTAACCGTTTCCAAAGTGAGGACGATGGCTTCATGTTTCAGCATGCTGTGGACATTCAGACCTGAGAGAGAAAATATGACAAACAAACTGTGTGAGTTTTACAGAAGAGATTTGTTACATATAACACTTAAAACCCTGAGCTTTTTAAGAACTATTTAATTAAACTGGCATGTTAGAGGTACATAGACACAGTGCTGCAAAGACATCGATGCATGTAATATTGTTTTAAAGGAGGAACAGAAATAATACATTTTGCCACCAATTAATCTGTTAAAAAGCTGCAGGTGTGAGTACAAGAAAATAATTATTATAATATGATGTGTTAAATTTGTTTAGATCAGAGGAATAAGGAAGGATTGGTCTGTGTTTCAGTTTGGGTTAGCTGTAGGCTTGTGAGTGTGTGTAATTGTTTAGAGGGAAAGGAATTTATTGACACTGGGGGTCTGCTGTCATAAAAGGAGACAGGAAGCTACAGTTGGGGTTGTTGATGCTGATGCTTGTACCTTTAATTAAAGTTCATAATTGCCATAACTTGGAAGAAGGTTTGCAGGAGACTCTCCACATGCTTATCTGTAAATGTAAGACAGCAAGAGGCCAACGGCCCAGTGGATGCAGAGTGGGGGTCTCAGTGTTTGTAATATGTTAACTCTGTTTTCTATGTTGTGTAGAGGAATTTGGTGTAGCTTGGGTGAGATTACTTTTATGACCGTCAGGAAGTCACGTACGCAGAGACACACACACAGTGCTTAAACTGTTACACTCACACATCCACATGCACACTCACTCACGTGCACTCACACATACACACAGGTACGCGCACACATTCACTTACGTGCACTTACATAGACATACGGGTACACGCGCACACAGGCACTCACGTCCTCGTGCATACACACACAAACACAGAGTTTGCAGCACACCATGGGGGTTTTATGATGGGGTCACTTCTATAAAGCTGGCTGTAACAAACAAAGGAGTGGAAGATAAGATAAGATAAGATAAGATAAGATAAGATAAGATAAGATAAGATAAGATAAGATAACCTTTATTAGTCCCACACGTGGGAAATTTGTTTTGTCACAGCAGGAAGTGGACAGTGCAAAAGTTATGACGCAAAAATTAGAATACAATAAGAATAAATACAGTACACAACTGTACAGAATAGAATAAAATAAAATACTATATACAGTAGAATAAAATAAAATAAATATACAATAAGATAAAAATAGAATACAAATACAAATACTATATACAACTGAGTAAAAATACAACGATGACAGAAAGGATTATTGCACTTAGTGTTATTGCATATGTATGGATGTGTGTGCTTGATCAGTTAAAGTCTTTATTATGGAGTCTGACAGCAGTGGGGAGGAAAGACCTGCGAAATCTCTCCGTCCCACACCGTGGGTACCGCAGTCTCCCACTGAAGGAGCTGCTCAGTGCTGTCACAGTCTGCTGCATGGGGTGGGAGATGTTGTCCATCAGGGATGACAGCTTAGCCGCCGTTCTCCTGTCACTCACCACCTCCACTGGGTCCAGAGGGCATCCTAGAACAGAGCTGGCCCTTCGGATCACCCTGTTCAGTCTCTTCCTGTCCCCAGCAGAGATGCTGCCGCCCCAGCAGACCACGCCATAAAAGATAGCAGAAGCCACAACAGAGTCATAGAAGGTCTTCAGGAGTGGGCCCTCCACTCCAAACGACCTGAGTCTCCGCAGCAGGTACAGCCTGCTCTGCCCTTTCCTGTAGAGGGCGTCTGAGTTATGAGTCCAGTCCAGTCTGTTGTTCAGATGAACACCAAGGTACCTGTAGCTGTCCACAGCCTCAATGTCCATACCTTGGATGTTCAGTGGTTGCAGTGGAGAATGCTTGTGCCTGCGGAAGTCTACCACCAGCTCCTTGGTTTTACTGGCGTTGATCTGGAGGTAGTTCAGCTGGCACCAGTCCACAAAGTCTTGAGTCAGTCCTCTGTACTCCTTGTCGTCCCCATCAGTGATGAGGCCGACTATTGCAGAGTCATCAGAGAACTTCTGCAGGAAGCACTGGGTGGAATTGTGGGAGAAGTCTGCAGTGTAGATGGTGAAGAGGAACGGAGCCAGAACCGTTCCCTGTGGGGCCCCCGTACTGCAGACGACCCTGTCCGACACACAGCCCTGAGTCCTCACATACTGTGGTCGGTCGGTGAGGTAGTCCAGGATCCAGGTAGTGAGGTGATGGTCCACTCCAGAGTTCACCAGCTTGTCCTTTAGAACCGAGGGAAGAATGGTGTTGAAGGCACTGGAGAAATCAAAGAACATGATTCTCACAGTGCTTCCAGCGGTCTCCAGGTGAGCGAGGGAACGATGTAGGAGGTGAATGACGGCATCATCCGCTCCAATGCCAGGCTGGTAGGCAAACTGAAGTGGGTCCAGTGATGAGCTTATTAGGCGCCGAAGCTGAGCCAGGACCAACCGCTCCAGGGTCTTCATCAGGTGGGATGTCAGAGCCACCGGCCTGTAGAGGGACACCGGCCTGACACATCTCCCCTTCTAGAAGATGTATGCTTAAATGAAGATGAATAAAGATGAATAAAGGTTTTGTGAAAATGACTACTGAGTTCTGGTGCCGTCTCTGGATGCCCGAGGAATAAAAAGAACCGGGGTGAAACTGATTTCGCAACACACTCACTACGAACACTATTAAGTTGTTCTTTCAACTTGAGTTAACAGCTTGCATGATCATTGATCATGCAAGCTGTTAATTCTTAGAAACCTCTGATTCAGTTGTGGCTTTGGGTCTGACAGACAAAGATGTTTTTCACACTTGAGTAACCTTGAATTGCTGCCTATATATCAGTGCTGCAGCTACAGTATTGTGCAAAGTACTGCTCCTGCTAGGAAAATACTGCTTTACGGGGACAGTGATTTATTGGAAGATGTGCTAACATACTTGGAAAAACTGTTTGTACAGTTCTAAGAAACTCGAAAGTCCGAATTTGTTATGAGCAACTTTGCTTATAACACATTATTCTTCTTGTAATTTCTTTAAAGTATTCTTCAGGCCTAGTTCCCCGGGCTTCTTCACGGACATTCAAAGTTCTTGTTTAGTTGCTGGCTGACTTTTATTCCATCTCTGTCAAGATGATCCGGCACTACTTCAGTCATTTTGAGGCTGAAATGAAGCCCCAAACCATGACAGTCTCCACCTAGCATTAAAGACAGCCGTGGGCAGTCTGTTGTACCTCTTTCATCCATGCATATTACCAGTTTAGATTAGAGATAGATTAGATTAAACTTTATTAATCCCTCGGGTGGGTTCCTCCGGGAAATTCAGTTTCCAGCAGCACAGCACCGACAGAAGTTGCATGTTATAGATACAATAAAGGGGAATGAGAGTACGGATATAAGCAGAAATATACCATATATACACATATATAAATACAGAATATATAATATGGATAAATAGGATTGCACATTTGAGTGAGTCTATTGCACAGTGATTATTGCACAGTCTAATATAAGAAAAAAATATTGCGAATATTGCACAGTGAAAAAAAGCACTACAGCTCAGCTGTTCCCGCCCTCCTTTGTCCTCCTGTCTCCCCTCCCTCTCCCCTCCAGTGAGGAGTTAAACAGTTTGATGGCGTGTGGGACAAAGGAGTTTTTAAGTCTGTTGGTTCTTGAATTTGGGAGAAGCAACCTGTTGCTGAATAGGCTCCTCTGATTATTTACGACAGTGTGCAGAGGATGCCCAGCATTGTCCATAATGTCCAGCAGTTTCTTTAGTATCCTTTTCTCTGCCACTGTCCCCAGAGTGTCCAGCTTCATGCCGACCACAGAGCCAGCCTTCCTGATTAGTTTTTCCAGCCTGGATGAGTCCTTCTCTGCTGTGCTGCTCACCACAGCATAAAAAAGTACTCCTGCAACCACCGACTAGTAAAACATCCTCAGGAGCTTCCTGCAGATGTTAAAAGGCCTCAGTCTCCTGAGGAAGTACAGTCTGCTTTGGCCTTTTTTATACAGGTGCTCTGAGTTGTATGACCAGTCTAATTTGTTGTCCACCCACAGCCCGAGGTACTTGTATGTGTTGACCACCCACCTCCACCTCCTCTCCCTCTATCTGAACTGGGTGGAGCTGGTCTGGACCTCCCGAAGGTCTTTGTACAGTATTGTAACAACATGAATTCTTTAATATGAAAGAATGATCTTAAACAGTGTTTTAAGTTCCATAATTACTCTAAAATATTGGAAGCAAAAATTTGGTTGAAATAAGAATGGTTTTTAATAAACTCCAGTATATAAACATGTATAATAGACACAATGAACATCCAAAAGAACCAGAATGATAATATATATACACAACTTTGAATACTGTGCAATTCAACGGATAGTATTTAAAAATATAGTATCTAAAGAAAATGTATTCATTTAATCTTGTAAAAGTACCCTATAGGACCCCACAAGTCCACATATTTCCTTTATTCCTTTAATATAATAGTTAGAGAAAATGTAAATAATAACTGTTAAAAAATATAAAAACATTTATGATACAAAAAGCAGTTCTACTACATTTAATAAAATAAGAGCAATAATGCTGCACTGTAATCTAGGTAACATCATTGCAAAGCCACGATATATACACACACACACACACACACACACACACACACACACACACACACATAAAACATATAACTACAGTACAAAAAGCACATTAAAAATGGAAACACAAGTCCTTTGAAAGCTATACAAGGTTGGAGAAAAAGAACGTTGACCCTCTTAGGTCATGTTCATTGGGAACTTCAAGGTCCAAGTTTCCTGGATGAAAGTCAAGCCCTCCAAGTGTGTTATATTTACGATTTGGCCTCTTTTGATTTTGTGCTTGATTGGGAAAAACAGTCACATAGTATCCATCTGAAGTGTTAGATGCTCTCATTCTTGAATCTGGAGAAAATTGTGGCAAACGTGTATTGTGTTTGATATGGCCAGATGGGATTCTTCTGGGGTCCCTCATGCCAGTGTTAACTCCAGATGGGGAGATTGCGTGTCCATGGCTGTGTGGAGCCTGGAGATTAAGGTTGGAACCTCTAGCTCTAAGCACATGATGTTTTCCTGTAAAGTCGTCAATATTGAGATCTGAATGATTTAAATCAATATGTTGGTGGAAAACGCCATCCATTCCAGGGAAGCTGGATCTTACTTTGGTTCTATGGGACCTTCTATCAGTATTACGAAGTCTGATATCACCATCTATGTCCAGGTCAGGAAGTTTCATGGTGAGATTTGACATATCTTGTGTGTGATGTTTATGTGAAGGTGTTTGAAAATACAATGAAGGATCATCAATACTAAGACCTGGAGATCTCAGATGCTGCTGTGGAGGGTGCATTGCAACTTTGGGCATGTTGAGGTTCATGTTTGGAGCACTAACCCTTGGGCTTGATATATGTCCCTTCATCTGGGGTTGTTTCATATTCAGTTTTGCATTTGGAAGATTAATATCAAGATTTGTTGGTCTCAAAGCTCCACCAAAGTCAATATCAGATGCTTGATGTAAATCTGGGCTTCTAAACTGAGGCGGCTTGAAATATGGTTGTTTTAATTTTCTGTCTAAATCAAGATCAGCATGAGGGCCATGGATGTTTCCTAAGGGAATATTTGTGTCAACATCTGGACCTCTTATGCCTCTTAACTGAGGGCCATTAAAGTCCATCCTAGGTTGTCCCATGTTACCATTAATCCCTACATCAGGGTGTTTTGTATTGAGCTTGGGACTCTTGAAATTGGCATCAGGTAAATTGAAATCTGACATACTAACGCCAGGTCCAGAAAGTCTCATATGTGGTGTTTTTGCCTGTGGTCCAGAGATACTGAGATCTGGTGTATTTAAACTTGGGATTTTAAATTTTCCTTTTGCACCAGTAACATCTAAAGTTGCCTCAGGCAAACCAATGTCAACATCTGCAGTGTCCATTTCCAAGTTGGGAGCTTTGAGATCCATGTTTGGTAAGTCTACCTTAGTCACATCAAGTCCACCTTTCATCTTTGGAGCTTTGAGATTCAGATCTGGAGTTTTTAGATTTGAATTTAATTTCAAATTTGGGCCTTTTGGTACTTTAGCTCTGACATCTGGTGAATTGAGGTCAACCTTTGGGAGATCTGTTTTTGGTGCAGAAAATCCCAAATCAAGCATTTTCAAATGTGGTGTTTTAAATTTCCCTGAAGGGCTACCAAAGTCAACATCAGGGAAGTCAAAGCCATTTTTAGAACCTTTAAAGTCTATATTTGATGAAGGTAGATTAGGTTCATTAAGTCCACCTTTCACTTTTGGACCTTTGACTTTCAAATTTTGTTCAAAGTCTGGCCCATCTAATTTTGGTCGAGAAAATCCCACATCAGGTAATTTTAAATTTGGAGATTTTAACTTTCCTGATGGGCTACCAAAATCAACATCAGGAATTTCTAAGCCAGTTTTGGAACCTTTGAAGTTGGCATTTGGTGCCCTGAGGTCAATGTTGGAGCCGTCAAAAGTGCCATCAAACTCAGGTCCTTTAACATTTGGTAGATTACTCTTAGACATTTTCAGTTTTGGCATTTTCAGCTTCCCTTTTGGTGTGCCAGTGTTGATATCTGGAGTGTTGATATCTAATTTGGGAGCTTTAAGATCCATGTCTGGTAAGTCCATATCAGGTGCATCAATTCCACCCTTTATCTTTGGAGCTTTTAGATTGAGATCTGGGCCTTCTAACTTTGGACCAGAAAGACCTAAATCAGGCAGATTCAGGTTTGGCTTTTTAAACTTGCCAGATGGACCAGAAATATCTAGATCAAGATCTGCTTTAGGACCTTTGAGGTTGACATTGGGTGTATTTATGTTTGGACCATCCAAGTTGCCATCAATTTCAGGACCTTTAAGGCTTGGAAGGTTGAATTTAGGCATTTTCATTTTGGGGAATTTCAGCTTCCCTTTTGGTGAGCCAATGTTGACATCTGGAGTGTTCATATCTAATTTGGGAGCTTTAAGATCCATGTCTGGTAAGTCCATATCAGGTGCATCAATTCCACCCTTTATCTTTGGAGCTTTTAGATTGAGATCTGGTGACTTCAGAGCTGTGTTTAGGTCCAAATTTGGTCCTTTAGGCAGTGTCCCTGACAGATTAAATTTAGGCATTTTTAATTTCCCAGAAGGAGCATTAACATCCCAATCTGGACCATGAAGTTCTGGCATTTTAACTTTACCCGATGGCAAGTCCCAGTTGGCATTTGGTTTATCCATTTTCAGCTTTGGGGCTTTGAGGTCAATGTTTGGCATGTTTATGTCAGGTGCATTTATTCCACCACTGAAATTGGGACCAGAGATATCTAGGTCAGGTGTTTTAAGGTCCAAGTTAGGGCCTTCTAACTTTGGACCAGAAAGACCTAAATCAGGCAGATTCAGGTTTGGCTTTTTAAACTTGCCAGATAGACCAGAAATATCTAGATCAAGATCCGCTTTAGGACCTTTGAGGTTGACATTGGGTGTATTTATGTTTGGACCTTCCAAGTTGCCATCAATTTCAGGACCTTTAAGGCTTGGAAGGTTGAATTTAGGCATTTTCATTTTGGGGAATTTCAGCTTCCCTTTTGGCGAGCCAATGTTGACATCTGGAGTGTTCATATCTAATTTGGGAGCTTTAAGATCCACGTCTGGTAAGTCCATATCAGGTGCATCAATTCCACCCTTTATCTTTGGAGCTTTTAGATTGAGATCTGGTGACTTCAGATCTGTGTTTAGGTCCAAATTTGGTCCTTTAGGCAGTGTCCCTGACAGATTAAATTTAGGCATTTTTAATTTCCCAGAAGGAGCATTAACATCCCAATCTGGACCATCAAGTTTTGGCATTTTAACTTTACCCGATGGCAAGTCCCAGTTGGCATTTGGTTTATCCATTTTCAGCTTTGGGGCTTTGAGGTCAATGTTTGGCATGTTTATGTCAGGTGCATTTATTCCACCACTGAAATTGGGACCAGAGATATCTAGGTCAGGTGTTTTAAGGTCCAAGTTAGGGCCTTCTAACTTTGGACCAGAAAGACCTAAATCAGGCAGATTCAGGTTTGGCTTTTTAAACTTGCCAGATGGACCAGAAATATCTAGATCAAGATCCGCTTTAGGACCTTTGAGGTTGACATTGGGTGTATTTATGTTTGGACCTTCCAAGTTGCCATCAATTTCAGGACCTTTAAGGCTTGGAAGGTTGAATTTAGGCATTTTCATTTTGGGGAATTTCAGCTTCCCTTTTGGTGAGCCAATGTTGACATCTGGAGTGTTCATATCTAATTTGGGAGCTTTCAGATCCACGTCTGGTAAGTCCATATCAGGTGCATCAATTCCACCCTTTATCTTTGGAGCTTTTAGATTGAGATCTGGTGACTTCAGATCTGTGTTTAGGTCCAAATGTGGTCCTTTAGGCAGTGTCCCTGACAGATTAAATTTAGGCATTTTTAATTTCCCAGAAGGAGCATTAACACCCCAATCTGGACCATCAAGTTTAGGCATTTTAACTTTGCCTGATGGCAAGTCCAAGTTGGCATTTGGTTTATCCATTTTCAGCTTTGGGGCTTTGAGGTCAATGTTTGGCATGTTTATGTCAGGTGCATTTATTCCACCACTGAAATTGGGACCAGAGATATCTAGGTCAGGTGTTTTAAGGTCCAAGTTAGGGCCTTCTAACTTTGGACCAGAAAGACCTAAATCAGGCAGATTCAGGTTTGGCTTTTTAAACTTGCCAGATGGACCAGAAATATCTAGATCAAGATCCGCTTTAGGACCTTTGAGGTTGACATTGGGTGTATTTATGTTTGGACCTTCCAAGTTGCCATCAATTTCAGGACCTTTAAGGCTTGGAAGGTTGAATTTAGGCATTTTCATTTTGGGGAATTTCAGCTTCCCTTTTGGCGAGCCAATGTTGACATCTGGAGTGTTCATATCTAATTTGGGAGCTTTAAGATCCACGTCTGGTAAGTCCATATCAGGTGCATCAATTCCACCCTTTATCTTTGGAGCTTTTAGATTGAGATCTGGTGACTTCAGATCTGTGTTTAGGTCCAAATTTGGTCCTTTAGGCAGTGTCCCTGACAGATTAAATTTAGGCATTTTTAATTTCCCAGAAGGAGCATTAACATCCCAATCTGGACCATCAAGTTTTGGCATTTTAACTTTACCCGATGGCAAGTCCCAGTTGGCATTTGGTTTATCCATTTTCAGCTTTGGGGCTTTGAGGTCAATGTTTGGCATGTTTATGTCAGGTGCATTTATTCCACCACTGAAATTGGGACCAGAGATATCTAGGTCAGGTGTTTTAAGGTCCAAGTTAGGGCCTTCTAACTTTGGACCAGAAAGACCTAAATCAGGCAGATTCAGGTTTGGCTTTTTAAACTTGCCAGATGGACCAGAAATATCTAGATCAAGATCCGCTTTAGGACCTTTGAGGTTGACATTGGGTGTATTTATGTTTGGACCTTCAAAGTTGCCATCAATTTCAGGACCTTTAAGGCTTGGAAGGTTGAATTTAGGCATTTTCATTTTGGGGAATTTCAGCTTCCCTTTTGGCGAGCCAATGTTGACATCTGGAGGGTTCATATCTAATTTGGGAGCTTTAAGATCCATGCCTGATAAGTCCATATCTGGTGCATCAATTCCACCCTTTATCTTTGGAGCTTTTAGATTGAGATCTGGTGACTTCAGGTCTGTGTTTAGGTCCAAATTTGGTCCTTTAGGCAGTGTCCCTGACAGATTAAATTTAGGCATTTTTAATTTCCCAGAAGGAGCATTAACACCCCAATCTGGACCATCAAGTTTAGGCATTTTAACTTTGCCTGATGGCAAGTCCAAGTTGGCATTTGGTTTATCCATTTTCAGCTTTGGGGCTTTGAGGTCAATGTTTGGCATGTTTATGTCAGGTGCATTTATTCCACCACTAAAATTGGGACCAGAGATATCTAGGTCAGGTGTTTTAAGGTCCAAGTTAGGGCCTTCTAACTTTGGACCAGAAAGACCTAAATCAGGCAGATTCAGGTTTGGCTTTTTAAACTTGCCAGATGGACCAGAAATATCTAGATCAAGATCCGCTTTAGGACCTTTGAGGTTGACATTGGGTGTATTTATGTTTGGACCTTCCAAGTTGCCATCAATTTCAGGACCTTTAAGGCTTGGAAGGTTGAATTTAGGCATTTTCATTTTGGGGAATTTCAGCTTCCCTTTTGGTGAGCCAATGTTGACATCTGGAGTGTTCATATCTAATTTGGGAGCTTTCAGATCCATGTCTGGTAAGTCCATATCAGGTGCATCAATTCCACCCTTTATCTTTGGAGCTTTTAGATTGAGATCTGGTGACTTCAGATCTGTGTTTAGGTCCAAATTTGGTCCTTTAGGCAGTGTCCCTGACAGATTAAATTTAGGCATTTTTAATTTCCCAGAAGGAGCATTAACACCCCAATCTGGACCATCAAGTTTAGGCATTTTAACTTTGCCTGATGGCAAGTCCAAGTTGGCATTTGGTTTATCCATTTTCAGCTTTGGGGCTTTGAGGTCAATGTTTGGCATGTTTATGTCAGGTGCATTTATTCCACCACTGAAATTGGGACCAGAGATATCTAGGTCAGGTGTTTTAAGGTCCAAGTTAGGGCCTTCTAACTTTGGACCAGAAAGACCTAAATCAGGCAGATTCAGGTTTGGCTTTTTAAACTTGCCAGATGGACCAGAAATATCTAGATCAAGATCCGCTTTAGGACCTTTGAGGTTGACATTGGGTGTATTTATGTTTGGACCTTCCAAGTTGCCATCAATTTCAGGACCTTTAAGGCTTGGAAGGTTGAATTTAGGCATTTTCATTTTGGGGAATTTCAGCTTCCCTTTTGGTGAGCCAATGTTGACATCTGGAGTGTTCATATCTAATTTGGGAGCTTTCAGATCCATGTCTGGTAAGTCCATATCAGGTGCATCAATTCCACCCTTTATCTTTGGAGCTTTTAGATTGAGATCTGGTGACTTCAGATCTGTGTTTAGGTCCAAATTTGGTCCTTTAGGCAGTGTCCCTGACAGATTAAATTTAGGCATTTTTAATTTCCCAGAAGGAGCATTAACACCCCAATCTGGACCATCAAGTTTAGGCATTTTAACTTTGCCTGATGGCAAGTCCAAGTTGGCATTTGGTTTATCCATTTTCAGCTTTGGGGCTTTGAGGTCAATGTTTGGCATGTTTATGTCAGGTGCATTTATTCCACCACTGAAATTGGGACCAGAGATATCTAGGTCAGGTGTTTTAAGGTCCAAGTTAGGGCCTTCTAACTTTGGACCAGAAAGACCTAAATCAGGCAGATTCAGGTTTGGCTTTTTAAACTTGCCAGATGGACCAGAAATATCTAGATCAAGATCCGCTTTAGGACCTTTGAGGTTGACATTGGGTGTATTTATGTTTGGACCTTCCAAGTTGCCATCAATTTCAGGACCTTTAAGGCTTGGAAGGTTGAATTTAGGCATTTTCATTTTGGGGAATTTCAGCTTCCCTTTTGGTGAGCCAATGTTGACATCTGGAGTGTCCATATCTAATTTGGGAGCTTTCAGATCCATGTCTGGTAAGTCCATATCAGGTGCATCAATTCCACCCTTTATCTTTGGAGCTTTTAGATTGAGATCTGGTGACTTCAGATCTGTGTTTAGGTCCAAATTTGGTCCTTTAGGCAGTGTCCCTGACAGATTAAATTTAGGCATTTTTAATTTCCCAGAAGGAGCATTAACACCCCAATCTGAACCATCAAGTTTTGGCATTTTAACTTTGCCTGATAGCAAGTCCAAGTTGGCATTTGGTTTATCCATTTTCAGCTTTGGGGCTTTGAGGTCAATGTTTGGCATGTTTATGTCAGGTGCATTTATTCCACCACTGAAATTGGGACCAGAGATATCTAGGTCAGGTGTTTTAAGGTCCAAGTTAGGGCCTTCTAACTTTGGACCAGAAAGACCTAAATCAGGCAGATTCAGGTTTGGCTTTTTAAACTTGCCTGATGGACCAGAAATATCTAGATCAAGATCCGCTTTAGGACCTTTGAGGTTGACATTGGGTGTATTTATGTTTGGACCTTCCAAGTTGCCATCAATTTCAGGACCTTTAAGGCTTGGAAGGTTGAATTTAGGCATTTTCATTTTGGGGAATTTCAGCTTCCCTTTTGGTGAGCCAATGTTGACTTCTGGAGTGTTCATATCTAATTTGGGAGCTTTAAGATCCATGTCTGGTAAGTCCATATCAGGTGCATCAATTCCACCCTTTATCTTTGGAGCTTTTAGATTGAGATCTGGTGACTTCAGATCTGCGTTCAGGTCTAAATTTGGTCCTTTAGGCAGTGTCCCTGACAGATTAAATTTAGGCATTTTTAATTTCCCAGAAGGAGCATTAACATCCCAATCTGGACCATGAAGTTCTGGCATTTTGAGATCGCCTGATGGAAAGTCTAAGTTAGCTTTTGGTGCATTAATTTTTAGTTTTTGTGCTTTGAGGTCAACATTTGGCACATTTATGTCAGGTGCATTTAGTTTTAAATTTGACCCTCTAGGCAGTGTACCTGAAAGCTGTCCATCGAGTCCATCCAAGTCTCCATTCAAACCAGGAACCTGAATGACTGGTAAGTCAAATTTGGGCATTCTAAACGTTGGAGCCCTGTATTTTCCAGATGGACCTTTAATACTAACTGATGGAGCATCAGTGGCCCAATTTTCACCCTTAAGGTCAGCTTTGGGAATGTTTGCATCAGGTGCAGACATGCCACCTTTTAGTTTTGATGTTTTCAATCTTAGGTCAGGTGTTTTAACATCAGTGTCACTTTTGAGCATGCCAGATTGAGCGTCCAAATCTAAATCAGGAGATTTAAGAGAAATCCTTGGTTTCTTGTGTGACATCTTGATTTCACCTAAAGGCATGTCAGTGTCTGTTCCACTGATATCTGGTTTTGATACATTAATACCCAACATTCCTTGCTCTGAATCAGGTGATATCCCAGACAGCCTAAGCTGGGGTGATTTTACATAACTGGAAGAATCGTCCAAATTTAGATCTGGGTTTTTCAGTCTCTTGGAATACTTTAGACTGAGTTTCCCTGGTGTGCCTTCATGCTTAACGTCACATTCTGGACCACTAAAAGAAGATCCTGAGAGGCCCAGATCTGGCAGTTTAAATGTAGGCATTTTGAATTCCTGGTTTCTTCCTTCAATGGCCACTTTGGGAACGCTGGAATTAACAGATGGACCACAGAAACTTCTGCCATCAAGGTCTATCCCCATTTCAGGGGTAGTAATGTTTGAACCTTTTAGGCCTACATCTACTTCTGGAACTTCAAGTCCAATTTGAGGATTTTCAAGATTTCGCATTGCATTGTCAAATGATGGGTGGTCAGTATTTTGCAATTGCATACAAGATGTAGTGCTGACATTTGGGTCTTCTGGTAAGTCTAGATCTGGACATCTGGCACCGATTTTGAATCTTGGAACCTGAGCTTCACTTAGATTAGTCCCATTCAAGCCAAGACCTAGCGGTGGAAGATTCAGATTGCTGCCATCTGTTAAGCTTCCCTCATAAGAGTGTGAATCAGCATTAGCATCTGTGATTAAAGTCTTGGATTTCAGAAGTCCAAAGTCAACTCCAAGGCGAGGCAGCCCCATGTCATTTCTTTGGTTGACCTTGGATGAGCTTTGTACAGGTGGTTTGGCAGTAAACTCCCCATTCACGTAGCCCCCTTTAACACTGGGTACATCATCCATCAAAAACTTCTTGATTTTGGTGTTGTACAGTTTGTTGTAGGAATCCGTCAGCATCTGGAAACAGTGAGAAGTTGATGATTGGAATGAAACTATAACATGAGAGTTTATGTGTTGTAACAGATGGGAGATAATTATTAATTATCAATTGTCATCATCATCACTATTTAATTTGAGTACCAAATTCTCTTGTTTTGTTTTTTGCATCCAGCATTAAATGTATCTGCATCAGAAAATGTAAACAATTGTGAACTGTGTTCCACTGTTGCATAAACATACTGAAACTAATATAATTACTAATCCTTTATTTTTAATTGATATTATCTGCATTTAACCTACAGCCCCAGGACCCTTGGTACACTGGTCCAGATTGTCAAGGCTCTTGCTCCGGTTGCTTCGAGTGAGGACTTGAACTTTATCATCAAATGGCTCCATCAGCTTCAGTACTTTTGACACCTCTTCTTTGGACAGTTGATCAAAATTGATTGTTGCCCCCAGAATTTCATCCCCTGAAAAAGACAAATGAAGTTCTTGCACAAAAAAAAACAGAACATGCTTGACTGTGTGCAAATAATACTGTATATCCTTCAAGGGCAGTTTTAGTACTTTAAACCTGGCCTGATCTTGACCTAGAACAGCGGTCAGCAACCTTTAACACCCAAAGAGCCATTTGGACCCAGTTTCCAAAGAAAAGAAAACACTGGGAGCCGCAAATACTTTTTGACATCTAAAATGAAGATAACACCGTTATTGTTTTTTACCTTTATGCTTTGTATAAACACCTAAAGTGTGTTGCTCATGAAATTCATGAAGTGCTACAGAGAAAATTACATTTTATTTATGTAATGAACACATTTTGACCTTTTAAAAAATATAACAAAAAGGAAAGGCACCTAGTTGAAGGTCTATTTTAAATGAATTAAAAAGCTGAAGCTAAATTATTCATATACTAAACAAAAACTGTAGTGAGCCGTCATCCTTATATCACCTTTATATCACAGCTGCCATTTCGCAGCCTGTAGCGGAGCCCTGACCTGAATTTTAAAAATAATTGGGAAAAAAATCACTTAACTGCCTCAAAAATGAAAAATAAATATTTGCAAAATATTTATTTTACGTGGTTAAATGGCCTGCATTTGGTAAATGGCCTGTATTTGTATAGCGCTTTTCTAGTCCCTAAGGACCCCAAAGCGCTTCACACTACATTCAGTCATTCACCCATTCACACACACATTCACACACTGGTGATGAAGCTACATTGTAGCCACAGCTGCCCTGGGGCGCACTGACAGAGGCGAGGCTGCCGGACACTGGCGCCACCGGGCCCTCTGACCACCACCAGTAGGCAAACATGGGGTTAATGTGTGTGGCAGGGCGTAGTTTGCAGTGCTGCTGCAGGGGAGGTGGACGGACCTGAGCGGCTTCCACAATCAAGCCTCGCCTGTTTAAAGTCTGTGCTCTCTCTGCTGTTGTGTTGGTATGTGTCGGGCTGTGAGCTGGAAAGCTACAGCTGGCTGTTTGGCTACAGCAGTCATGTGTGAAAAGTGGTCAATAAACAAACATCGTCGGGTCTGCCGTTGTATGTTTACAATGGGACTGTGATGGCATCAGCCACACAGGGGTAAATCAGTCCATTTTTTACTTTATTAGTTTGCTTTGCAGTTTTCTTCATTAATCATTTGGTTAAACCTAACACTGGTATTATGAGGCGCGCACATAGTAACATTGTGTGGTTTTTCTAAAATGTTTTGTTATATTAATTATGTTTCTCTCTCTTTGAGTTACCTGGGTTTGGGCGGTGGCTGTTTCCTGTCTGGGCAAAAGGCGTGGCTGAGGACTCTGGGAACAAAATGCCTGCTCAGCAGGACCAACCATGGGCTTACCAGGAGCAGGGGTGTTTTAGGTTTAGTTAGGTTATTCTGTGCTTAGTTAATATTAGTGTGTGTTTTTGTTTTCCCCCCTATGGTGTGTAAATGGTTTGGCCAAATCATTATAAAAGCTACCCTCATGTGTCTTTGTAATTAGGCCAGTTTGTGAGTTAAGTTGTGTCTCACTTTGTTTTGTTTAAGTTTCTGGAAATTCCTTTTTGTAGAGTTCTATTTAGTTGCCCTCTTTTATGGGCCTGCTAAGTATGTTTTTGAATTTTGTTAATTTTGGACTTTTTGAGGGTTAAAATAAAGAAAACCCTTTTTGAAGGCACTTTTTTGCCTGTGTCCTCTTTGCTTTGGCTGCTTGGTCCCTCACAGGGACTTCAGGTCCAGACTGTCTGCGCACAGCGTCTGCAAATCGGGGCTGTACGAAGTCACTTCATCTTTACGCAGGACTGTAAGCTGTCCTCTTTGAGGCGTGAGCGGTGTTTGTTTTTACCATAGCTCATGGTGGAGAATAGCTGCTCACATACGTATGTGGATCCGAAGATCCATAATTGCACTTAAATGTACAATAGTTTCCTTGAATTTAAGGTGTGTTCTTTTTAGAAACAACTATTTTATTTCTTGTTTTCAAAAAGTCAAAAACAATACGAAGAGAAGTTTCAATAGGATGTCAAGATTCATACCTTCCTTTAGTCCTTTGCCGGAAGAGACATTATTGATACTGGAAATGACTACCCCTCCCTCCTCTAACTGCTCCAAGGTCAGGGCTTCAGAGAGGCTTCTTCCCCTGCGGTGTGAAGGCTGCAAGTAAAAGCAACATTTTTGTAAACTGAACAGAAGAATTACTCCTCTAAAGTAGACAATTTAAAACAAAATATTCAATTCTGTATATATGAGCATTTTAGGAAGAATTAAAACAATATGTAAACGTTTCATACCATGACTCTTGTGGTTTTCTCACTATTGCACTGAGAAATCCAGGTTGACTAAGCCTGTAAAAGAACAAATAATATACAGTTAACAGACTGATTAACAGATTAAGGGAGCAAGTAAAACAAATGGCAAACTGTTCATGTATTTTCCTTAAAGTAGAGCATTAAACCAGTCAGCTACAACATTAAAATGGAATGAATTCAGCCCTTCTAAAAGATTTTTACTATACATACTAAATGTAAAAAATCTTAAGGCTTTGAGGAAGACTGTATCCATTTTTGTACATACTGTACTGTACTGTATGTGCTTGGAGAAGTGGCACCCAGGTGAGTCAGCAGATGCATCTTTCAGGTATTCAAACTATGGCTTTGAAACTGTTAGCTCATCATTAAGGAAAACCTAGAACAGGTTTTTCAAGACTGTTTTCTTTTTGCAAGCACACAAAGCCCAAGCAGCCACACCCACTGCTTCCTAACACAATGACACAAGAACACAGAAAGGCCTCCTGTGAATCCAACACAGTATGATCTATGGGTTTTTATAATTCCACACATTAATAGAAAATGTGAAATAAATGTCCACACAAATGTCTCCGCAACCTCAGTGTACTATTGCTGAACAGCAACAACATAAAGAGTGATCAGGCAACAGGTATTACATGGACATGTCAATAACTATCTCAGGACTGTTAAAATACATAAAATGTTAAAACAACATGATAGTTGGCAATAGACTCTTTTTATTTTTCACTTTAAGTGAAATCATATTAAGGTACAATAATATACATAATTTATGTTTGTATGATGTTTAAATTGAAAAAGAAATTAGCAAAAAGGTAACAATTAGACATGTAAACAACTCCAATCAAACATCTCCTCATGAGGATTTTATCCTTCGCTAGCATGAAAAGACGAAACCTTCAGCATTTAGCAGGTATCGTGCACAACTTCAAATGGCATTTGATTAAAGGACGCCACTGATATACTATTCAGTTACATATTAAACATTTTACAAGTAAGCCAAAGTGCACATGCCTTTGTTGAGTCCCAATTAGAAGAATGAACTACAGTGCTAATATTTAACAATCCTCAGATAACGTATAATTTCTAATTATAAAAAAGTGAAAACATCAAGATGCAGAACAATGATGACCAGACATGTTCTTTCAAAAAAAAAAAACATTTTGTGAGGGTTTTTTTTTTTCTTGAGAGGTTTATTGAAAGATTTACTAATGTCATAAAGAAAAGTAATGCCTTTCAAAAGAAAAAGAGATGCTTGTTTAGCTGCAAAAATAAAATAAACCTGAAGACAGATTGAATGGTATATGGTGAAATGGTGCCAGGTGAAAAGCTGAAATGCAACCCACTACCACCACCACGCATGAAACCTGCTAGTGAAAAGTAAATTTAAGAAACTGAGCTTACCTCAGCATGCATGTGCCTGCTGTGGTGTTGGAGTCGTGTCGTAAAGTTTCCCCACAGAGTCACCAGTCCATGCTATTTCCACTGAAGGGTGAGAATGAGGATATACAGAGCAGTCAGGTGGACATATACTCAACCTGAAGCAGCCAAACAGGTTCCATTTTAAAGAGCCATTAACTGTCAACAGACACAAACATGCGTTTTTGCATCATACGCCCTCATGAAACTTTCACACACCTTGACTACCACATGCCTCTGGCTCGCTGCATATAAACACAAATACACACGACAACAGACAAGAGTCTGTGTCGTGTCAGTGTCTGACCCACGTGTCTGTCACACAGCCGCACATTTCTTCCTAGAAAGCAAACAGATAGAGTATGCACGCATGTTAAAGCTAGCATTACGGTTGATTCCTGATTTTAAGGGACCAAAATACAAAATAAAAAAACAAACACTCCCCCTGACAACTTGATAAGTGTGGTAAGAAAAATTCTGACCTGAGCCAAGGGAGCGGCAGGCGTTCACCGTGTGAGTCACTCCGATTAGTCACTTGTTGGGGACAAAGACTGTTGTCTGATTCAATCTGGATTGAAAGAAAAGAGAGCTCAGTTGCATTCACAGAATTATATAATCCTACCTGAAAGGGTACAGCTGCAGCTCCATATGGGCTCTGACTGTACAGTGTTTTTAATTGTTCTCAGGCAAATCTGGTGAATGAACTCAACATACATGTTTAATAATCAATAGCATTTTTATTACCAACGAATTTTTACATTACAGCTGTTGACAAGCCAAGAAAAACAAACAACAAAAATCACTCCTGTCAAAATATACTCACCTGCAACTAAGCATACAAACATCACAATCACAACATTTAGATAAACTTTTTTTTATTAATACTTGAATCTAAATTTGATTTACAGCTCACATTAAAGCTGCCGAGATCATTCCATTATTATTTCATCAATTTAAACGATTCATACTATCCTCCCTTAATTGTTTGACTGACAAATGTTTTATTATTCAGGTTGTCAGTTGCTCTTTGTCTTGGTCTTACATTAAAGTAAAATGCACTTGAAAATACAATTCATGAGATGAAGGGGATCAATTTATGACACATACAGATATACTAATATGATGATCAGCATGTGGTTATTTGATCAATGTCATATGTCTGAAAAGTCTGACGTTGATGCCAAAAAAATAAAATGTGTCAAAAAATAAAGTCAGATTGCTTTAAAACAGTACATATAAAGAGAGGCAAACACACCCCAGGCTGAGTTCTTTGCCTGCAGCAAGCCTGAATCGTTTTTGTTAGTCTGTTGAATGACAGTAAATCATTGACAGAGAAGTGAAGTAAAAGACTCCGTCTGGTCATAAAAAGCCTGCATGCTTCTTCATAATAATAATTTAAAAAAAAACACTGAGAAACTGGATTTTGTGTTTTCTTTGTACAGATGGTTAACATTAAAAGAGTAAAAAAAAGAAAACAGGATATAATGATAAAACAGAACAAACAGGAGTTGGATAAATTAAAACCAACTGTTTTGTGGCAGAGCTTTTCTCTTCAGTGTAGTTCTAAGATCTAATAAACCACCAACAGCCCTGTGCAGAAGAAAACTTACAATAAATGTTTTACATATATCTCATGAGACTTATATACTTTATATTAAGTCTCATACAATGTTGACCTCATTCAAGTGACCTGTATTTTCCACACTATAAGAATTAAGAAAACACAAATTATGACGACTGCTATGATTACTGTTCCTGCTATTATTGTAAATGGTACTAGAAAAATGTGTAATTCTATGAAATAGTACTTCCATAAGAACACAGTCACATCCATTTATAATCATCATCTTTGAAAGAAAGTAAAAAGTTTGGATGTGTTTCCTTGCAGACAAGAGGAAGAAGCAGCAACTTCATGTTAGTTCCACAGATGAGGATTCCCAAAACTTTGATACATCTACTCTCATTTAAATCTACAAAATATGAAGCACTTTACCTTCCATATTCATGTTGAACTTGGCAGATACAGAATCAGGTACTATTCAGTGTGTGAATGTGTGTGTGAATGGGTGGATGACTGGATATGTAAAGCGCTTTGGGGTCCTTAGGGACTAGTAAAGCGCTATAGAAATACAGGCCATTTACCATTCAAATAAAATTCCTCATAGCCCTTACAGGTCTTGCAGCATTTAAAAAAAAATTTCAATAAAATGTTTTTTTAAATAAAATTCTAAAAATAAGACATTTCTGTATTGTTGAACTGTGAATGTTTCTTATTTTCAGGTCTCTCTTTTTATCTAAAGCACTCAAAGACTGACTGAACTCTCTTTATATATTGAAAGATGATTCATAAAATGCTCCACATATCATTTGTTTCAAATGAATCCAAAACAAGATTATAAAGTCATAATTTCATATATTTAGACATTTTTTTCTACTCAGATTGCTACTGTAATCCCACTGCAACATTTCTTCTACAGCAGCGGTCCCCAACCTTTTTTGCGCCACGGACCGGTTTATGCCCGACAATATTTTCATGGACCGGCCTTTAAGGTGTCACGGATAAATACAACAAAATAAAACTAGTACCGGTACCGAAAAAAAGAAGATTTATTCATAACAGAGGGTCATAAAAGACCCAGGAAAACCGAGTTAACGATAAAAACGATAACAAAATAACGCTGAAAACCGATAAAACCCTGAAAACCACACATTTCACACCTGAGCCTCAACTCTCACGGCCCGGTACCAAACGACTCACGGACCGGTACCGGTCCGAGGCCCGGGGGTTGGGGACCGCTGTTCTACAGAGTGGTGTTTTGTTATAACACATCAATGTTTAGTGGCTTGTGGTAAGACCAGATCTAGGGCCAGATCTGGGGTGATCGTGGCTCAAGAGTTGGGAGTTCCCCTTGTAATCGGAAGGTTGCCGGTTCGAGCCCCGGCTTGGACAGTCTCGGTCGTTGTGTCCTTGGGCAAGACACTTCACCCGTTGCCTACTGGTGGTGGTCAGAGGGCCCGGTGGCGCCAGTGTTCGGCAGCCTCGCCTCTGTCAGTGCGCCCCAGGGTGGCTGTGGCTACAATGTAGCTGCCATCACCTGTGTGTGAATGTGTGCGTGAATGGGTGGATGACAGGTTGTGTAAAGCGCTTTGGGGTCCTTAGGGACTAGAAAAGCGCTATACAAATACAGGCCATTTACCAGGTATTTATGTTCATAATTCACATAAGTGCAAGCAGACATGATGTCTTATTTCATCAAACACAGGCAGTTGTTCTGAATAAACACAAAATTACTCCTGACAAGTTTACACGAGTCATTTACATATGGTGACGAACATTTCTGGCTGTCTGTCTAAATTAGGATTCAAATATAACAATAACAAAGTGTAAAAAGTAGCAGCTATTATACCAAATGGATTTGACTAATTCCCCTTATTTTAAGTTACTGTTTGTTTTTTTAATTTTCGCGACTGCTGACTTTGAAACCGAAGTTGGACATCCGAGACTTGAAACGATGGTTCTCAGCTATAAAAATGATGGAGTGCCACCTCTGGGTTCTGAATGAGCTGATGCCCCAAGTACAGAGTTTAAAGAATCAAAGTCTTGATGTTAAGTGAATGAACAAAGGAGCGGAAGATTTACAGACGGATTAATGAATTGTCTCCGGTGATGTGGTCTGAAAAAGATGGCAGATACAAGCAGCAGAAGGATATCTGAGCTGAGCTGATAAAGTGAGGATGGATTGGAGTGGAGCTGCTACTTCAGCACATCTAAAGGAGCCAGTTGAGGTGGTCTTGGGTACTTCCTGATTGAGGAGACTTAAGGGCAGACCCAGAACATGCTAGAGACATTATGTTTCTCAAGTGGCCAGTGAACTCCTTGGTGACCACTGGAAGAGTTGGGGGAGGGCTGTTTAGTTGTCTTGATTCAAGAATATGGCATAAATTCAATGAATGCTGTTTATGCATTAGAATAATCACATTTCCAAACAGCCTCGCTTTTGAGGCCAAGCTGTCCGTTCCTAATGAGTTTTTGCTCAAAGTCTGCAACTCTTCTCTGCATCAACTCAAAGCAGCAAGTTGTCTGTAAATGTGTCTGATCATCTCACTGTCCCTGATCACCCGCCAGTCTGTGAAAGATGGAGTTATCAGCTTGGCAGAGAGACACGGGACTGTCAAACTCCACCACCTTCCCAGCATGCATCACTAGCACACGGTCACAGTCCATGATGGTGTTGATCCTAATGTGAGACAGGCACACAAAACACAAAAAGGTGTTTCATTCAGAAAATAAAAAGCAGGAAGTTTTAGACTACAGTTGTAAAATAACATTCTGAAATGTGCTTTAGTGCAGGACATGAACACATGCAGTCACCTGTGGGCAATAGTGAGCACAGTCTTGTCCTGAAACTTCTCTCTAATGGTCTGCTGCAGGAGTTTGTCTGTCTTATGATCCACGCTGGCAGTGGCTTCATCAATACACAGGACCTAAATGACAACAAAAACATTGATTGGAAAAATGTTTTGCTTTATTTGTTTGAGCAATCACGCTAAAATATTTTGTTCTCAGTAAATATAAATAAATAAATGTCTGGAAATACAAAGTTAGTCGGTCTTCTTTGCAGTAATGTAGAAGCATAACATTCACAAAGCTTTTGCAAATACCTTCTCCTGTACGCAGAGTCTTACAACCTACTTCCTTGTGAACAGGCGAAGGCGTGTCACATAATTAGAGCTAATCAAACCTGTACAGTTTGTTCTTTGTTTACAGCCTCATACTTTCACTGATGTCACAGAGAAAGCCACAGACTATTTTTCACCCTTTATTGTAATTCTGTTGCACCCTCTCACCATCAGTGTCAGTCACTCGAGAGGAAATTTACCGTCTCTGACAGTGGTCGGAGACGACGTGTGTCGTCGGTACAGTGTAATGGTAAAGCTGCAAAACTCACCTTGGCTTGCGTCAACAGAGCTCTGGCCAAACACAGCAGCTGCTTCTGTCCTGCAGAGAAGAATCTTCCTCTTTCTCCCACCTCAGCATCCAGACCACCTGATATTCACGAAAACACACACAAAAGGCATGAGAGGCAGCATGAATCTGTCATCATCTACATCTTCATGTTGATGATCTTCATGTAGTAGCAGCTCCATTTCATGCAAATTTGAACCTTTATTTTAGGCTTTTATGATAAATGGCCCATAAAGTAAACAGGATTAATACAAAGATAACAGAGGAGGAAAGAGAACTCAAAGATAATAAGGTTCTGAAACACAGTCATCAGTTATCAAAGTATGTTTGCCAGCCGTTGGTCAGTGGATCCTTAGATTTATTCTGTGGTACAAAAAAATACTTTCGATCATCCAGCGTGTTGACTCAAGAACCATTTTGTAACTGAAGCAGACAGTCATGTGAGCAGACAGGAATGGAAAAGGGTGGCATCAAAGGTGCCAAGCAGACACACCTTTGTAACAAAAAAGACAAAACACTGCAATTCTTCTGCTCTCTGTTTTGTGTTGGTTTTTTTGCCTGTCCCGTTTGGCTCTTTTGCATCAGAATTGTTGTCTAAAGGCAAAGAAAGATGCCCAACGGATTTACTTTACCAAACTGACCATCCCAGCCTTGCCGTAATGGTCCATTTGATTCACCTTTTATTGTTTATTTTATTTTCACTTACTGAATACGGGACAGACTTGACTGGAGGAAAGAAGGGGAGAAAGAAAGAGGGAAAGAGAAACAGCTGAGAAGAGGGACGGGGGAGAAGGGCAAAAGACAAAAACCAACAGAACGGGCAGAAAAAAAAAGAGAGAGAAAAAAAATGCATATATCGATCACCTGGATCACCTGCTGAGAAAGAAAAAAGAAAACAAGCAGAAGAGAACAAGAGTAATAGAATAAACAACATCACAATGATATATGGGAATATGACAGTAAATACTAAATATTAAACATTATTGTGCAGCACATAAGATCAACAGAACACAGTGTGCTTTGAGGTAGGAGCCAAAAAGGGTGTAGTTTGTGGGTGTGATCACCCGTGTGTACACCTGTGAGCATGGACGCGCTTGTTTTTTTTAAAGGTTGCTTCATGTAATGATCTGCTAGAGGGTGTGGGGGGGCCACAGCCCCGTCCTCCAGGGTATGAAGCAGGTATGGAGGAGATCAAAACTCCAGACATCCAGAGGCCCCCAGAACACAAGAGACCAAGGAAGACCAACAGAGGGGCAGCCGCGCCACTGTCCCAGTAAGAGCTGAGGAGAGTCCCAGATGAGGGCTCACTCAGCAGCCGCGGAGCAGAAGCCAGGGGGGGTTGCAGTGACGCGCCCGTGAGCTCCGCCGGCAGCCAGCCGTGCCTGAGTGACCGAGCCCCAGGCCGAGAGGCCGGGGGCACCCCACCTCCGAAGTGGCCCGAGCGAGCCCCAGGCTCCAGGCCCCGATAAGCGGCCACCAAGGAGTGAGCCGGTGTGTACCTGGACGCCCATCCCCAGACACAAAGACCCACCAATGCACCGATGTCTGAGGGAGTCCGCCACTGGCAGGGGAAGTGGTGGTGGGGGGAGATAGGCCTCCATACCTTGGAGGGCCTGAGATGTCCCCAGAGAGGTGGCGCCTGACACCCAACCTGACATATAGACACAGACATACAGGCACACACAGACACAAACATCCATTCCCACCCTCATGCTCTCATATGCACTTACTCCACACTCAACCAACGTGGAGACAGACATAAAGAAACGCTGTACACACGATCACACTCCCCAAGCGTACTCTACAAACCGGGTCTAGGTACCCTTGCCCCTGGAGGGGGGAACTGCACCCAGACCCAGGTGGTGTTACCCTTTTCCCTGCGGTGGGGGGAGGCAGACCGCCCCGACTCCGCAGCAGCAGGGAGGCCCCACACTCCAGACCCCAGTCGGACGGCCAACTCCTCCTCCTAGCCCCCCCGCTCCAGCAGGTCGCAGAGAACGGGGGTGAGAGAAGACTCCAAACCTCCCTCCACCCGCTCATTGTAGTGTTGATGCATGTGTGTTCTAAGGTGCATTTAAAACCCAGGAGGGCATGGAGCTACCTGCCAGAGAGCAGCAGGTAAGCGCATGGTCCCTCCTGCTGGCCCTCAATGTCTACGTGTATTTAAAATTGAGAGGTGGGCAACGACGCCAGGGGTGAGGTATACACCCTGATGGTACTTTGGACTCCGTGTATTGTGCCCACCCCCAAGATCCTATAGTGAGTAATGTGAATGTCTAAGTTGTGGGATAAAATTGAGGTACAGGCAGCCAGAAGGGGGGGGGGGGGGGGGGGTTGCCTCCTCTGCACCCTGGTGACATACCCCTACTCCAAGGCCCTGCATGTGTGGGTGGTTGTGATGGAGCGGGAAGAGGGAGGCAGCTGGAGATGGGGAGGGAAGGAAGGGAGGGGCAAGTGACCCCTCCCTGGGGCCAGCTCCCCCGCTGACCCCAGTAGGCACTCCCACACTCCGCGACCCGCCAGGGAAAGGGGGCCCAGGCCCATCCAGACCGGGGCCCAGCGCAGCAGCGCCCCCCGGCCCCACAGAGCCCGGGACAGTCCACCCAACCCCACCACAGAGAAAACTGCACCCACCCCACCATCCACTCATCTTCCAGACTACACAAGACAATAGACACCCAGGCTGAGAACTTCCTCCACCTCTCCTGTATCTCCCCTTCCTGCAGAGAGTTCCTGAAGAGAGGAAAGCTCCTGCAAGATGTGACAATCTCCCCCACCAGTTGAAGAGCCCCCCAGCCCCCCTTCTGCTCTCTGTTAAATCACTGGGTCAAACACACTTTTGTAAATAACTCTCACCCATTCTGCTGACCACAGTGCTGAGGTGGCACTGCTCCAGGACGTCCAGCAGCTCCGGCTCCAAGTGTCGCCCACAGGGGTCCAGATTCTCTCTGACTGTGCCACTGAAAAGGAAGGGGTCCTGAGGAATAATGGCCAACCTGGACCTGCAGAGGGCAACAACAGCACATAAGTCAACTTGTCTCCCACTGATTTTATTATATTATAAAGTACATTATGTTAGTAATTTATCTTCTAAAATGCGTTAGAGCACAGTTTTCGTGTAACTCTTATCCAATACCAATAAACAACTCAATTCAAATGTACCTGAGTTGAACTAGACCCACAGTGGTGATATCCAGCTGATCCAGGAGAATCTGACCCTGGCTGAGCTCCACCATCCGAAACAGGGCCAAGAATATCGTGGACTTGCCAGATCCTGTACGTCCCACAATGCCTATTTTCTCTCCAGGTCGCACCATGAGGCTCACTCCATCCAGGGCATTAGGCAGACCATCCCTGTAGGTCAAAGCCACATTCCGAAACTCCAAACAACCGTGCTCAGGCCATGAGGGGGACAGCTGAGGTCAGAAACAGAGAGGGTAAAATGCAAATAGTACTCCAAGAAATTTAAAACGTGTGACTGAGTCCATAAACACGTTAGAAACGACACTTGATTTATGGTATCATAAAAAAGAAGGGCTGTTTTCCATAGATTTCTTTACAACAACCCATATTTTTTTAAAGCAGAGAGACTGCCCTCTGCTGGGCAATAGAAAAATATACATGTTAAAGTACTTTGTGTTGGCTTTTGTTTCAATTGACAAAAAAAAAGATGCCACGTCCATCTTTATTTAAATATGTAAATAGGTGTACAAATGTTTATATATGTTATTAATATATATATTAATATATATGTCAATTGTGTCTCGTGATCTTTTCCTCTGACTTTCAGGTTTGGACTAAAAAGTAAGATACATTCTGTGAAGACAGCTGTGAGGTAAAGCCAGGAGCTCTGATAAAGCTTTAGTGTAACCCACTGTTGTTATGTTAATATCAATATCCAGTGCACCCGACCTCTGTATTCTGATGCTGTGGTTCAATGGGCAGTCCAGTGGAATATTCCTCTGTTCGTTCCACGCTCACCAGCTGCATTTCAGTCTGCGTGAAGCTGAATATGAGGCCAGATAGCAGCTGTGTGATAGACAAAGCGTAGGACAGGGACAGACCCACCAGACCTGATAGGAAAACCGGCACACACACAGTCTTACTCAATGGCTCCTACGGTCATTAAACACGCACAGCCTGCAAATTCTTCTGCTGTCTTACCTGGATCAACAGAATTAAGCTGGTGCTGAACAACAGCTATCACCCCAAGGCCTGTCACCACAGCGATACCAATCAGCTGCAGACGGATGTCCAGCCACTGCCCTGCAGCGTAGCTAAGAAACAAACAGCGTTGGTTCTGCTCCAAACGCCTGGCGTTCTCCTCCTCAAACCTGAAACAGCAGAAAAATGTCCCTGCGGTTTAGCTGTTTCTTTAGTCCCTATACCTAATATATTTTATTAATATTAACACTTCCTGTCACCTATGTTCAAGAGAATTTAAATTAATTTTATGTCCTGTGCAAGATAAAGTTAACAACTATTACTTATTTTCACATACATTTATCTAATCACTGAAAACTCTGTTTCCGTGTCACTCACCTGGCAGAGTTGCCACTGGCCCGGATCGTTCCCAGTCCAGTCAGTGTCTCTGAAAAATGCGAGTAGATTGGTGACAGAGTGAGGCTGCAGAGGCGCTTCAGCTCTCGAGATGTGTGTCTATAGAAGTGCTGTGTGCGGTAGTACAGCAGACCCAGGGGAAGCAGGGCCACCAGGACCCAGGGCAGGCCGTAACTTATCACCACCAGCATGCCGAGCAAGCCAAAAATGTTGGCCAGTAAGATGTTCAAGACAAACGGCAGGCTGTCGTCCACGCTGTACAAGTCTGAGGAAAAACGGTTGAGAATTCGGCCCAAAGGAGTGGTATCGAAGAACGCCATAGTGGTCTGGATGGACACGCAAACAAGACATTTTTTAATATTTTTTGCTAAGTGGGAATTACTCATGTCACTCACACTTAAAGTGTTTTCCTCTCTCATTATGCATTTGCATTTTTCTTTAATGAATCTTGTGAACTATAACAATTGCAGATGCAATTGTGATCTGTAGTAAGAGTAAAAATCCTTATTATATATGTATTTAAAACTACCTAGCACATCAGAAGGATTGGCATTAAGTAGATAACATAGGCAGTGTGAGCATACCTCTTCCTGTTAATGAACATCTACTCAGCTCGTCTGATGTCTCACACTGCTAACCCTTCAGTCACCACCCTGTTTCTCCAACCTTTAGCTATTTTTGCCAGACATGAAAAGCACTCAATCTGCTATGCTGACTGCTGACATACCTTTAAGACTTGATTCAGAAGTCTGTTGTGGATGGCAGAAGCGGCACACATTACTCCATAGGCAAAGAGGAAGGCACGGAGCGCGGTGAACACGGTGTTGGCCACAGCAATGGAGCCGTAGACCGTCAGGTAAAACTTAACATCTGCATCGATGTCGTTCGAGAGGAACATGTAGTCAGAGGGCACTGAAGATCTGGATGGGTAGAGGTGAATATCTGATTTTAGTCAAAAGACTGAAGTAAGACAGGAAGAAGTCAAAGTTTAAATCACAGTACTAAAAGCAGTTTTTATTTTCATTCTTCAAAATAAAAGATAAACTTTGTGTTTAACATAATAATAGAAAATGTAATGGCAAAGTCTTTACATCTGTACCTTTTAAAAATAATATATAAATGAAATTTTAAAAGAAATCATCATTATCTCACGGCTGAACTGCATGTTATTATTATAGCATGTGCTCTTTTAAAATTGGTTACAAATTTTGTGTTTTAAAGTTTATTCTGGAACAATGATAGCAAGGCATCTTGGTTGTGTTACCATTCACAGAATCTTTTTCAAAATGTTGCCAATTGGTCAACTCACATGAGCCTTCCAGGTGAGAAAAGCAGCAGATGAGGTGAGCTGAAGGCAGGTAACGAAGAATCATTATTCCCAGTGGAACCATTGTGTTTTAGCTCAGAGATCCAGTAGGACAGCCACCAGTCAGACACATTTTTAGATGCTGATTTACACACAAACACACACACAAAGTTCTTATTAAATTAGAAATGAATTTAAAGCCAGAAGACAGTAATTATTTTTTCTTTTGGGGACAAAATACCCTGAAGCCTGCTTTAAACAATAATCCTATATCGCCCAAGTATCATACAGGTCGCCTGGACTTATTTTGTAATTTTGGCAGTAAAATTAAAAAATAATTCTCATCTTTAAAAGATGAAAAAATGTTGACCACAGAGAGACAATCTTGGAGGTGATGTTTCTGAAAAAATTGCTAAGCGTCCCCAGTGTACAAAGATCATAAAAAGCATTCCAAACCTTGCATGAGGAGCAGAGAGACTAAGACGCAGGAGGCCAGTACTCCACCCACAGCGGCCCAGTAGGTCTGGTAAACTCTCCATGCCAGCCTGCCCACCTGTTTCTGCTCTGCTCCCGAGAGGTCAGGATCATTATCCACATGTAGCTCAGGCAATGAACTCATTTCCCCTTCAACCTGCTCCACGCCATCTGCTCACAATCAACAGGGGCCAAACCAAAAGGATTATAAGAGTCCCAGAAAGAAGAGCTGAATTTTGGATTTGTTGAGATTTTGTTGAGATATTGCTATTGAAGAAGAAGATGACAACAATGGGAACTCTGGACTTGTAAGAGATTATACATGCGCCACTGTTTTAACACCTGAGTTTTTGTTTGTCATAATGTGAGGTGAACACACCTTTCTCTTTTGTGTTGCGGTTGTTCTTCTGCTTTTTCTGGACTGCGTCCACCAAAGGAAGGACTTCTGCTGGTGTCCCTGTTTAACACAGAAGAATAGAAAGGCCTTTTATTCCACAGATGTTCCACCTTATAATAATAATAATAATAATGGATTGGATTTTATACAGCGCTTTTCAAGGCACCCAAAGCGCTTTATGCCACTATTCATTCACACACTGGTGGAGGCAGCTACAGTTGTAGCCACAGCTGCCCTGGGGCAGACTGACAGAAGCTGGCCAACACCAGTAGGTGGTAGGGTAAAGTGTCTTGCACAAGGACACAACGACCAGGACAGAGAGCCCGGGGATCGAACCAGCGACCTTCCGGTTACAGATGCGCTTCCCAACTCCCTGAGCCACTTACAAGTTGATGCTCTTCTTGCATGTAATGCTAAACGAATAAAGTGAGCTCAATATAAACAACTAGACAAAACAAAAAAGCCATGACGCCTTTTAATAAATGTCCTGTATCTGTACAATAGCCGCTCTTTTTTTTTTACTTGGCATATGGACACCTTATACAAGACAACATGGCACTCTAAGAATTACAAATAAAAATCAAAGTCTGAGATGCTAAAGATGGCGGTTGTCCCACCTCGTTACCCAAAAGCCAATCAACAGTTTAGGTATAAAGCATATTAGCCAATCACATTATTCTGTGGATAAATGTACACGTCAGCTATGTGGAGGCAGACATCTTTTTCTACTTGTTATTGTTCTACAGATGTAGAGATGTGTACTTTTTTTCAATTATATTTTGCCTAAGTGCATATAGAACATTGATTTTAATTTGGCATGAGCAGTTAGTGGTAAAGCTGTAATATTGTAATATTGGATGAAAAATGCTTTTCTGAACTGTATTTTGGAGCAAAAATGCAAAAGTTGTTGGGATTTTTTGTATTTGACTGCCACTTCTATTGCATGCAGTTTCTATGACCCACTGATCAATACAATTGTGAGTTATGACTTTCTCCCCATCCATTCTGATGGAAACTTCAAAATAACTTAAGCTGCTGATCTGTGACATTTGTTTCTAAAAGGACTTTAAATCATTTAGAAGTTACATTTATACAAATGTCACCAAGATTTAAAGCAGACTTCAGTTTCTACCTGTTTTGATGATTGCTCCATTGTCCATGAGGACAACCACATCAGCTTTGTCCACAAACTCTATGCGGTGTGTGCAAAGGATTCTGGTCTTCCCTCTGAGGAGCTCCATGATACATTTCTTCATAAGGTGTTCAGCCACATCTGCATCCACTGCTGCCAGTGGATCATCGAGGAGGTAGATATCTTTGTCCTGCAGGAGAAGCAGAAAAAAGGAAGGGGAGGCAACATCACATTACACAAGCATATTACATATAAACAGCTTTTTATGGCTTTGTAACTATTTGTTACAAGAAACTGTTAACATGCAGTTCCCTCAAACAAAATTAAAAGCTCTAAACGTTTACCTGATAGCTTTCAGTTTTTATCAATCTGTGCAACAGAAGGAAAAATATAATTCTAATATCATTTATCCTTGTTTACTGCAGCCTGACTCATTTATTTTGTAAAACCTCCTCTGTGCCTCTTAGAGTGTGAAGCAGATGGCTGGATTGTGCTGAAGACTCACCATGTAAACAGCTCTAGCAAGTGCCAGCCGGGCCTTCTGTCCTCCACTCAGAGTCACTCCGTTCTCACCCACTTCAGTCTTGTCACCATTTGGCAAAACCTGCAGGTGCAGAAACAGAGCAACCAAAGCCCTGAAAACCAATTTATTTAACATTTTAAACAATCCCAGAAACTCCATGCAAAGCACAGTGAAATCAGTGTGAAGAAACGTAAACAATAACATTGTCACAATCGTACATTGAGGTCATCTGAGAGGGCGCAGGCCTTGATCACAGCCTGGTAGAAGGCAGCATCGTAGTCTCTGCCAAACAAGATGTTGTCTCGTACTGATGCATGCTGGATCCACGGTTCCTGTGAGGCCAAACCAAAGCCAACCTCCCTGTCTGCAACATAGAGCACTCCAGTCAGCCTGCAGAGACAAGTGGAAGATGGATAGACCTTAGTCACACATTATTAATCCCAGGTTGTGTCAGTGCACTTAAAAACACTAAAACCAGATTCACTATTGATTTTATTGACTTTTTTGGTTCCAACTAAGATGAAAAATATCATCTAGAGCAGCATAAAGCCCCTGACTGCCTATTAATCACCTAAGCAAACCTTCATATTGGGAAAGGGAATATTGATGACTCGACAACATTCTTCATATGTAAATTAAGTCATAAGCGATAATATTTTCAATAAAAGTTTCATAAGCTGTGTACCTATTAAGTTCTCCAGTCAGAGCAGCCAATAAGGAGCTCTTTCCACAGCCGACCTTCCCAACCACGACAACCAGAGAGCCCTGAGCCAGACAGAAGACCGCAGATGTCATGTCTGTACTAAGTCAGCTCCAAACACCTACTGTT
This sequence comes from Copadichromis virginalis, assembly GCF_057382275.1. Classification (NCBI taxonomy): domain Eukaryota; kingdom Metazoa; phylum Chordata; class Actinopteri; order Cichliformes; family Cichlidae; genus Copadichromis; species Copadichromis virginalis. Next base: position 3,946,501 of record NC_140623.1, on the reverse strand, counting down.
AAAACATTTTGGTGTCAATGCGTTTTTGCAATTTAAATATTCATATACAATTTTAGGGTGTTGAATACTGAGCTTATATCACTGACAGGAGACGATGAATTTCCAACTATTGGGATTGTTTTAAAGCACAATCCCAATAGTTGCTTGTACCTTGGTTATGTTTAAATTGAGACTGTGCAGCTGCAGGCTTCCTTTAGCTCCTCCAGACTCTTCCTCTTCGTTTGGACTGCTGGGTTCCTGCCATGAAAATGATCCCTGGCTCAAAAGGACAGATGTCTGGCTGTCTTCTGGAGACACTGGGCACAGATGTGGTATTTCAGCACAAGAGAAACATTACATAGATTTAAAAAAGCAAGTTTGGCTGATGAACTATGTACTAGGGATGCAACGTTACCAATTTTTTTCAAACCGATACGATACCGGATCTGAGTACTTGCCGATACAGAGTACAAAAACCGATACTTCTACCACACACACACACAAATGCAATGAATTGGAAGACAGGTTTTATTTTATTCTCTGCCGATAATAAATAATATCTTAATAAAAATGACCACATGAGCTGTTGAGTAATTTTAGGCTGTCCACATTGCAATCACTTAGGGAACGATGGGGAAGTGATCTTGGCCAACGGATTACAGATGAGACTTGGCACAAGATAATCAATAGCATTTCTTCATCATCTATTTGCCTTAAACATGTGGTGATTCAGTTCAAAGTTGTTCACCGTCTCCATTGGTCTAAAACTAGACTGAGCAAAATCAAGGATGGGTTTGACCCCACATGTGACCGGTGCAAACGAGAGCCTGCTTCCCTATTTCACATGTTCTGGGCGTGTCCAAAACTGGGTAGCTTTTGGAAAAGCATATTTGAAACCATATCCAACATATTTGGTGTTCCAATTGCACCCTGCCCGTTTATAGCTATTTTTGGAGTGACGCCTTGTGATGCCAGTCTTTCCAAATCACACTCTGATCTTCTGGCCTTCTGCACTCTTTTGGCCCGTAGAATGATATTATTGAAATGGAAAGAGCCACTTCCACCTGTATATGGGCAATGGGTTAAGGATGTCATGTACTATACTCAGCTGGAAAAGATCCGCTACACTGTAAAAGGTTCGGTTCGGCGGTTCTATGACACATGGCAACCTTTTCTTACTTACTTTGAAAGATTAAGTCCGGATACTATTGCTTAATGTGCGTGTGAGTGGGGTTTTTTTTTTTTTTTTTCTCTTGCTGTTGTTCATTTATTTTATTATTTACTTTGTATCTGTAACTTTATTTTATTTTATGTTATTTTGTCTCTCCTTTCCTCTCTGGCTGGGTTTTAGTTACACTGTTCTGGGGGGGTGGGGGCACAACTGTCTGTTAATTTTGCCATAATTGTTGTTGGAAGCAATTCTTTGTTCAATAAAAAGACCTTGATCAAAAAAAAAATAAAAATGACCACAAAAAAATTTCAAGTGAAAAATAAGCACTTCTGTTAAATTATTGCAGAGTCTCCACATTGTAATTTAACAAAATATCACTGAACTATTGGCACTGTCTCGAGTTTTCGGAATAATAAATAAACACTTCTGTTTGGAATAAAATAAATACAAATTAGGTTTGAGAATAAAATAAACTTTTAAATTGTTGCAGAGTGTCCATATTGTAAACAAACAAACAAAATAACGAAAGTATTTGGCATTGACGAACGAACTCCCCATCTGCCCGTGGATCATCAGTCCACTGTGCCGTTAAACCAAGGACTGACATCGCGCACACACTGCTTGTCTTTACCTCTTTAGAAAGTTTTGGCACCATTATCTCCCTGATGTGTGGGCGGCTGGGAATTTCATATCGCAGCTCGAGTATGCTGAGAAGAATCCTATGTTTTCCACGACTGGCATTGGCTGGTCATCCAGAGCGATAAAATGAGTCAGAGCCTCTGTTATTTTAACTGCCCGTGGATTTTCTCTTGACATTTTTCACCGCTTTTCCAAAACCTGAGTTAAAGTTGGCTGTTCCGGTCCACACTGCCAGTCCACGATACCAGTATCGGTATCGGTGCATCCCTACTATGTACAGTTGGGTAAAACGTTTTCTTTAGTTTCTGTGAACTTTACTCTTTGAAAAAATAGCATTTGATGCAATCACTCGAACAAATACTTGATTAAAGCAGAAAATAACCTCATCTTTAATGAGCAGAAGCTGTTCTAAACATTCATAAAAACTGCTTTTTCCTTGAATGAACAAAAAAGCATGAGGACCTGTTTCACATCAAAATCAAATACACCTCCACACAAACAAAGTAGGAAATCAAGCAGTACCCTACCCAGGGCATAGTATGCCTGCAGGTTCTGGTTGGTTAGTTTAAAGAAGCGCTGGATTCGTTCCAGAGACACTTTGGCTTCCAGGACTCCATTGAGCACCCAGGGGAAAGCATTGAGTGGGATGATCAACATTCCTACAAGGGCAAGTGTGGTAAACACCTGCATGGGATGAGAATCACATTTACAAGAATGCACTCTTAAAAACTTATCACAAGTTATATAGTCCATTGTTATATATGCATTTATACAATCATTTACATGAGAGCATTGTAGAATAAGGAGGGGATGTTTTTCTCATTATCATTTAATATTTTAATATGGCATTATTAGTTCATTAGAAGTATATAACCAGCTTTGCATTAAGCATGAATTGAAGTTTTTGATCTTACATTATTCTTTGCATTACAGTGATGGTGATAACTTTAGTTTGATCTTTTCTTACAGGTACCAGAATAATAACATGATTTTCCATTGCAGATGTAACCATGATCATTCCATACACATTGCAGTTTGTTGCTCATTCTAGAGTTGTGCTCAAGGTAATTAAAGGTTAAAAGCTACAGCCAGCGCGAGTCTGGCTGATCTATGGAGGGCAAAGGCTTTGAGCTTGGAAGGCCGCACGCGCTTACACAGCACTTATAAGATGTTATTCTTGGTGATTTTGTGCTTAGTCATGTTTTAATATGTTTTAAGTAGAAGTAGCTGATCCAGCAATATTCATTTAATATTATATACTTGATTTAGAGCAATACACACTGATGGTCTTAATAAATGAAAGAGTCCTTGTAGTTGCCATGTTGTGTCTTAGCAGGGTACAGACGGTTCCAGGAGACGGGGGCAGTCAGCGTCTGCCCTCGGGAAGGAGACAATGTTATTCTTTGTGTTAAATAAAATTGTCAACATTGATTGTATTACACCTGTCACTACGCATGAGGGGGCGTTCTAATACCCTGATTTCATAAAACTATGGTGATGTGTTTTTTGAGATGAGATCTGAGACTGTCTGCATACAGTGTCCATCTCCCACGTGTGTGATCATTAAATCATCGTTTGACTCAACCCGACCGGACCAGTGTTGTTATTGTGGGTTTTTCCTCTGGTGTCCATCTCCAATATTTTGAACCTTAACAGCATAAAACTAGCTTAAAGAATTTCTAAGTTCAAAGCCACTGATATCCTTTTTTACTAGGAATACAGAAATATAGGTACAAAAAAGGTACAAAACATTTTTTCTATTCTGAGAATTATTTAATAAATTAATATATTTATCTCAGTGGCAATTTTTTTTCACCATTGTCCTTGACTGTCATTTTGGGGAATTTTTCTGATGGTCCAAATCCAATCCTGATCCTGATCATGAAGCGTGCTGAACACTTTTCTGTGCAGGATATAGATCCCCTGAAGCCCAATGTGTAATATGCAAATAAAACTGACTTGATTTTACTTGTGCCTATTGAAATAAAATAACTATTACTGCTATGAGTTGTTAGTCATTTGAACATTATTGCTCACTGTGCAGAAAATCCACCTCAACCTTTTATGGCACTTAAATAATACAAATTATTATTCTAAAGTTGTCCAATTGTAATGACTGATTAGAAAAAAGATGGGGAAAAATTTTGTTTGAAGAAGGTCTTCGATGCATTGGAGTGAGCTGGTTCAAGCAGACAACTCCAACTGTGGTACTTATGCATGTACCATGTCATCAAACACACCCTCCCTTCTCATCTCTCCCTCTGACATTTCATTTCCGCTGCTGCCCTTTTTGTTTTTCTTTTTTTTTACTTGTTAAATACGGGACAGACTTGACTGGGGAAAAGAAAGGGGAGAAAGAAAGAGGGAAAGAAAAACAGCGGAGAAGAGGGACGGGGATAAAGGGCAAAAAACAAAAAAACAACAAAATAAGCAGACAAAAAAATACAAATATCAATCACCTGTTAAGAAAGAAAAAAGAGAAAACAAGCAGAAGAAAGAAAAAAAGAGCAACATAATAACAACATCACGATGATCTATGGGAATGTAACAGTAAATACTAAATATTAAACATTATTGTGCAGCACGTAAGATCGACAGCGCACAGTGTGCTTTGAGGTAGGAGCCAAAAAGGGTGTAGTTTGTGTGTGTGAGTCCCCGTGTGCTCTCACATACACACCCGTGTGTATGTGAGAGCACACGGGGGGCATGGACGGTGGGGTGCGTCCATGCCCCACCTGTGAGCATGGAAGCGCTTGTATTTAAAAGGTTCCTTCGTGTAATGATCTGCTAGAGCAGGGGTGTCGAACTCCAGGCCTCAAGGGCCGGTGTCCTGCAGGTTTTAGATTTCACCCTGGGTCACCACACCTGAATCAAATGATTAGTTCATTAGCAGGCCTCTAGAGAACTTCAAGACATGTTGAGGAGGTCATTTAGCCATTTAAATCAGCTGTGTTGGATCAGCAACACATCTAAAACCTGCAGGACACCGGCCCTCGAGGCCTGGAGTTCGACACCTGTGTGCTAGAGGATGTGGGGGGGCCACAGCCCCGTCCTCCAGGGCATGAAGCAGGTATGGAGGAGATCAAAACTCCAGACATCCAGAGGCCCCCAGAACACAAGAGACCAAGGAAGACCAACAGAGGGGCAGCTGCGCCACCATCCCAGAAAGAGCTGAGGAGAGCCCCAGATGAGGGCTCACTCAGCAGCCGCGGAGCAGAAGCCAGGGGGAGTTGCAGTGACGCGCCCGTGAGCTCCGCCGGCAGCCAGCTGTGCCTGAGTGACCGAGCCCCAGGCTGAGAGACCACGACAAGCAGCCACCAAGGAGTGAGCCGGTGGGTATCCGGACGCCCATCCCCAGACACAAAGAACCACCAACGCACCGATGTCTGAGGGAGTCCGCCACTGGCAGGGGAAGTGGTGGTAGGGGGAGATAGGCCTCCAAACCTTGGAGGGCCTGAGATGTCCCCAGAGAGGTGGCGTCTGATACCCGACCTGACATATAGACACAGACATACAGGCACACACAGACACAAACATCCATCCCACCCTCATGCTCTCATATGCACTTACTCCACACTCAACCAACGTGGAGACAGACATAAAGAGACGCTGTACACACGATCACACTCCCCAAGCGTACTCTACAAACCGGGTCTAGGTACCCTTGCCCCTGGAGGGGGAAACTGCACCAAGACCCAGGTAATGTTACCCTTTTCCCTGGGGTGGAGAGAAGCAGACTGCCCCGGCTCGGCAGCAGCAGGGAGGCCCCACATTCCAGACCCCAATCGGACGGCCAACTTCTCCTCCCAGCCCCCCCCCCCGCCTCAGCAGCTCCCCTCTTTTCAACCCCTCCACCACTCCAGCATCTCAGGTGTTGCTCTTGTCAGAGTTATTTTTTTAAATATGTTTATACAGTAACCCTACATTCCCTAATTCTCTACAAAGCTCACTCAGCATCAACACAGCAGCCAGTTTACCTTTGCTGCCGTTAGCTGGTGTCCAAGCAGCACATACGTGACGAAGGTCAGGATGGAGATGACCACAGGTAGAGCAGCCCAGGTATACACACACAATGCATCCAGGTATTTGACAGCCTTAAGGTGGGACAGCTCCTCTTTGCGACAGTCAGCCACCTTCTGTGTGAAATGAGGCTCCCAGCTATAGAACTTGATGACGCGAATGCCGAAGAGGATCTCTGTCATTAACTGGAAATAAGTTCAAAATTAAAAATAATCTCAACAAGATTTTTTCCCTGGGTAGCTTCATAAAAGTATATAAATCAACTCAGTGTAATAAGAGCTTAAACATGCCATACCTTAACACGGTTATCCTTCCACATGAGCATCTTTTTATTGTTGCTAAGGATGCAGGAAGCAAGGAACTTGTTGAATGGCACCAGCAGCAAAGCTACGGACAGTCCTCCAAGGAAAGCTACACCCACCTGCAGATATAGCAAGTAAAGGGTGACAGCTAACTGAAAGGGCAGGCTCCACAGCTCATGGAAGCTTTGGAAGAAGTTAACCACACGGTCGGTGTCTGTGCTCATTAAGTTCACCACCTCTCCTAAAGTAAAGCCAGCCAAGCTGCAGCTGCTGACTCTCAGGGCTTTGTTGTAGATGGCCGTCACAAGAGCAGCTCGTGCTGACAGCGCCACCTTGGAGACCTCGAAGACAAAGATGTTTCGTAGAACAGAGCACAGCAGGGTGGTAGCAAAGAGCCCCAAGGCACACCAGACACCCCTGCTGACTGGGGCACCTTTATCCTCCATAAAATTCACAAGACTACTGAGGAGCAGTGGACCTGCAAAGCTCAATATGTTGACTGTCACCTTCAGCAGACCAAGGATGTAATACCACTTCCCAAACGCCTTGTGTAGCACCTTCAGCAATCTTACATCACCTTCCAGCTCCAGTGGTTGGTCCTGGTTGTGTAAACTCCAGCTGCCACTTGGGAGGTTTGTGCTGACTGGTGTGGGCCATTGATCCTCTTGGTAAGTGACTGGTGATCCTTGCCAGCAGGCTTCCCAGCACTGGTGAAAATACCGACAAATCACACTAGTTCTAAGTTTCTGGGGAAGGTGATATACATCGGCTGGTCTGTCCAGTTCCCATCTCTGCCCTCGCCTGAGGAGAGGGGTGAGCCACAAGTAGAAGAGTCGAGATAGGCAGTCACTCCCATCCTCAGCCACAATCTCCCCAGTCTCCAGCTGGGTGTTCTCTGGGATGAGCGGAGAGCCATCAACATCGTTAATATACAAAGTGTACCCAGCATCACTGATGCAGGGGAAAGCAAATGCCAGGAGGTAAATGAGAAAAAGAAATGTCCGTACTGAGGCAAGAACAAATCGGGCCAGTTTAAGAGGTTCAGCTGGGTTTAAATATTCCTTGTTGTTAGAGTAAATTATCAAGTTGATGACAAGGTTGGGGAGTAACAGAAGCACCAGGAGAAGCAGCAGTGTTGGTCCTCTGGTTCTCTTAAAAACAGTCCTCTGGAGCACTGTTATGACACTGAAGTGGACCAGCCAGGCCAGGATTGCACAGCTGCCAGCTAGGATGTCCAGGTACATGTCTCCCTGCTGGAGGACACTCACCAGGATGACATCTGCAGTGTAGAGTAAGGCAGCCAGCAGAGCTGACACGAGCCTGAGTGTCCAGCCACACGGGGGAGACGTCTGGAGGTGGCTGCATCTGCAAAGCAAACAAAAATGTGAAAATATAGACACAATTTTTAGAATCATCGGCATTAGTTTTATAGGGTGCCCCATTCGATGATTAAGCTGCGCATTTTGAATTTAGCCAAAAACTGGACAACTCAGAGAAGACTCCAAAAAAGATGGGGGGGAGTTGCTTGTTTTTAAAGAATTGTTGTTACATTAAAGTAAAACATACTTCATCAGAAAATCCACTGCAAGGATTGATATGCATGTTTTTTTGTAACTACAACTTCATTATCCGCTAATAAAATTGCAAGATTGGAAAAGTGTTGTTGATAAGGACCTGGTATCAATGCATGACCTACCTTGACATGCTGAGGTAGCAGGCACTGAAAATGGCCATCCCAGCATGGGGCAAGACACCAAGGATGAGCTGGTTAAAACAGGGGCTGATGCATTCATTCTGCCACAGAGGAAGAGGATCCTCTTCATCTGTATGACAGAGGCCTGCAATCAGGTCTGTTGGCCCAAAGTCATTCATCCTTCTTCCTACTTGACTGCTGTCATTCTAAAAATTATCTGTAGAGGAAAAAATAATATTATTTATCAACTTTTAAAAAAGGTAACAAGGGTGTTTCAAAGAAAACCCACAGGGTAGTTATTATTCTAGAAAACATTATTTTTTAAAAAAGAAGAAGAATACAACAATTTGTTGGCACTATCATCATCTTCCTATCAGTAAATAAGACAACATTTTACCATTGGCAGAGGCCACTGATCATCTGTTATGTCCCGTCAATTCTGCAGTCCATTTTTCTGAGATCCAGGTTCAATAATTCACATATTTATTCATAAATCCCTGGGTTGAAGACAGTACAGATAATTTCAGTAATGAAAAGGTGATAAAACTACAAAATAAACAAGAACTAATGTACTAACAGCAGCTATCAGCTAAATTTTAAACACAGCTATGTCCCTGAATTTTGTAATCTGTGCACGCCTAATGAAAGTGAACATATTTTCCCAAAGCCAAAGTTTGAAAAATGGCAGTATAAAAACAGTATAATAAATAACCGGATTATAGTTTAGGCAATAGTCCTGTATGATTAATTTTATTGCAAGAAAAAAAAGGGGCATCCATCTATTTTTTTAGCCTCTTATCTATTTCAGGGTTTTTTTAAGGTTGTGGAAATTTATGGAAATTTGTGTTATTTTGAAATACAAGCTATGGTCATCCTTAGCTTGATCAAGAACTTTTCATATTTCATTCTGAAATGTTCAAATCCAAGTACACAGTTACATTAAGGATATAAAATGCAGCTAGACTCTTTCCATAACTATGTATTTTATGCCTGTGACAGAATCATCTAGACTCATTAGCGGTTCATTTATGCACCTAACTGCAAAGAAAATGTAAGGCTTTAATGTTTTCTGTAACATTCGTGTTTCCTTGTTTACCAGATTGTTTACCAAATAAACCTTTCGTGAAAGACCTGTTGTTATAGTACAGTCTCTGTTGTGTGTGAGCCCTTCAAGAAGTTTAAGGGGCAAGTTAACAACTCTGGATTAAAAAACGTTAACATACAATTTGTTGCAATTTTTTAGGTGTTGTTGCTCCAACATTCACAGCACTAACCTTTAAGGAGTGACGAAGCAAAAAGAAACATGGAACGACAGACAGGCACATTTATCCGGTCTTCCTGACTGAGACACCCTCACACTAATGTAAACAAATTAGGCTAGCAAACTAGCTTAGGTAACGGAATATTACGCTATTAAGTTTTTTGATGTTACCGCATGCACTATGTAAATAGAAACTTTAGCGAGCTAGACCAACTATAAATACAAGTCGACATACAACTAATTTAAGAGCATTTAGACCACAGGACTTTAAATGTTACCGGCTTTCATCTAGCTAACAGGAAATGGATCTGTTGATTGCTGATGACGAGTACAAAGAGCTTTTCAAAATAAATGCTCGATGAAAAAAAACACTACAAATAAATGCTGATACTAATTCTACTATTACTGCTACTACTAATAATAAAACTGATGATGATGACTAATAATAAAATAATATTAACAATAATTCAAAAACTCATGGGAGCAACAACAAACCCGGATTTCAAAGTCATTAAATGTTTTTTTCAAAACAGAAATATAGATCAACCTTGAGAAATCTGTGTATAAACTTATTTGACTTGACCATTAGTAGAGTGTTCTCATGTTATGATATAGAATTTCTTTAAAAATTATTTTTTTAAAAATTGTTATGGCACTAAAATCAGTAATGATGCTTCTATAAGGCTTAATTATCCAAATAAGGCTGTTACAGCCTACCAGGCATAAAAAAATATGTGCTTGGTTGTGATTTATTTACACAAAGACCACGATTATCCTTCTATTCCTGACAAACAATAATCACATTAAGTATGAATATAATTAATCTATTATTAGTCCCAAAATGAAAGTTAAAAAGAGTGACGCAGTTGATAAGGTATGAGTTCTTTATTGAGGGGGGGTGATGGTAGAAAAGGAGCAAACTATGTTTTAGCACCTTTATACAACTTAGAAAATTAATTGCTGGTTCTCTTGGTTCTCCTGATATACACAAAAAAAGGTTTGTAGAACACTTTATGACATATAGGCTTGGAGAAGAAGCATTTCATTCACAGAAACCAAGCAACAGAAATGACTTAATTCAGGGGAAAAAACACATTATATTTAATTACAATCAACATTAAATTTACAAATTTTGGAACCTGGGAGTTTAATCAGTGCACATGACATTAGCATGTAACATAAGTTAAAAACACAAAACAAAATTTTACAAATGTTGTTACCTGGAATTAGAAAGAAAAAAAACATCTTTAAATACTGGGTGCAGCTGTCTAAGGCATCTTTAATTCATAGAAAAAAGATCTAGAAGTCTTATACAAAGCAGGAATGAAGCTATACAATGTCACATATATATGTTTTTTTCCTTAAAACACTGTACAAAGTCCACTTCCTTCAAGGCTGGCTACGCCAACCACAAAACTATGCAGCTTACCAATTTTTAATATCCTACATTTACCGTGTCTGACAGACACGTTTTATTTACATATTCACTCATGAAATACAAACATAAATATGAGCAGCCTCTGTCTCTCTCTCTCTCAACGTCACCTTTTTAAAGCACTTTGTTCAAAGTGCTTTGAAAACAAATCGGACTTGAGCTTTTTTGGTCAAATTTCTCTGCTTTGCACAACCTGTAGCAAGCCTGCACCATCTACCAGAAACAAACCTCACTGTGAAGCTGCTCTGCTGGATAATTTGACCAAAAAAAACCTTGTTAAGCAATGACTTAATGTACTTCTTTAAATAACTCCCCGGCAATTTCAGGCTTCAAACTCACTGCTGACTTGTTAGAAAACAGTCAGCTTATCTTCATAACATCAAAATCACTGAGCAAATGTACATTTTCTGTAAAACAAATGAGATTAAAGAAAGTTATATCAGTACTGTGCAGCAGGGCTAATGCTGGTCATCTGTACATCACAAAAACATCTTAAGTGTTAATTTAGAATTAAAGCCATCATATAGCTGGAAAACATTGTGTAACTCATAGAAGGCCTGAGAAAGCTTTATTTTTTCCTGTTTTTTTGCATCTTGTGACATGATTGTCAAGTCAGGCCAAATAATTAAAAGTCTGATCTTATATACAGCAATGCATAGGCTACAATTCATCAAATCTGAACAATGAAAGAAAGACTAAAGTGTAGTTTTGTTCGTTTTTTAAATGAGTAAACTGGGAGAAAGTGTTGGAGGTACCAAATTTTTAGGTTCTTTAGTTTGAGAAGGGTGAACATGTTTCCTGCCACGATGAAACTTGAACTATTCAGGTTATAAACAGGTAATAAAAGAAGCAGAAATCATTAAGTTTGTCAAAGTTAGTTGTCAACTATGAACATGCAACCATTTAAGAACTCAAATAAAATCAATCTAAAACTAAGACTGGTTTGACTTGGAACTAATGTGATTAATGACTGGATGGCTAAACTTCAGGAGCTATACAAAAATAAATGGCAATCTGATACACAGCCCTAGAAGTAAGTGTACATGTCTTGTTATACATGGTAAATAACCAACTATGTAGAAACAAAGTGTGGACCACAGATGCAAGAGCATGTTTTGCATTTGAGTTATCAACTCTTCTTACTGCTAATATTTCACCAAATTAAATCTTTAGCGTCTAAACTCAGTAAAACTTAGCTCATCAGCAAAAGTCTTTCTATGCATTTCTGGGCCATCTCACCAGCCTTTAACAATTTTATTTAATTTTCCTGATATTTGAAACTTCTTGCAGTGCCTGTGTAAAGGTAGAGAATTTTAGGTAGTATAAATACATAACTATCAGACATTTTCCTGATAAACTTGAAAAGAACAATGGTACACTCTCAAACATTTCATCTATTACACACAACTCATGATAAAAGAGCACCAACTGTCTCAACTCAACAGAGGAAACACCTGGAGCCACCATGAGCAGTGTGTAAATTTTCATTGTTGAATTTTAAGATACTTAATATGTTTCCTCCACATCTTTAGCAACAGCTTCCTCTTTGTGGCTTAAAGAGGTTAGATTCTGCTTTTCCTTTATCCGTTTCATGGTTTACAAAACTCCATCCTCTTTACTTTGGTGTTCCACAAGGACTAATTCTTGGAGTATTATATTTTCTAATTAATTACCCTTCCTTAAATTTAAACAATCAATTTCCCAACACAATTCCCAACATTAGCCAACTTTGCAGATCGCATCATATTGCTGCATTTAGATCACTACTGGTAACCAGGGACCTACCAGAGCTCACAGAAATGATATACTGTTATAGCTCCAGCACTTCCTTAATTGTGGTCTGTTTGGTTTTTTGTGATTTATTTTTACATTACTGGGGGGGGGCTCACCCTCAATTTCTGAAATTTCTTAATATTCTGTAATAAAGAGTATGAAGGTTTTTGTGGTAGAAGAAAAAACAATATAAAAGAGACTGATGATGTTGGGTTTTCTAAAAGTAAAAAATAAAAAAAATCTGTATATGTTCTTCTGCCAGAGAAGTAGAGGAGTTCATAAATAATCTAGCAGAGTTAAGCATTTAAATCTAAAGCATTTTTACCTTACAAATTCAGTCACAGTAATCTGTCCACATGTTCAGACCAAATGGGGAAAAAAATGTTTAAAAAATGGTCAATAAATTTGCTGAAAGTTTGAAGTCCACCAGGAAGGGTTCCTTTGTACACCACGCTACACAGTGTCCTTGAAGAGTGACAGGGAATCAAGCATTTCATTCTGGAGAGTTTCCCATTGTGGGATAAGTCACAAGCACAATCCCTTGGTCTCATCTCCACTGCCCATCCTTCCTGTAACACAGTTACTTTCTGAGTTTTTGTATCTGTATACCGTCTGCTCACAAGTTCTTGGTGTTTATGTGAGTCTTGTAATGCTTTGTCAGGTGGTCGCTCCGCATGAAGCGTTTCTGACACTGGCTGCACTCAAAGCGCTTGTCTCCTGTGGGAGGGAAAAAAATGTATTGAGTAATATTTTTAATGCACGTTCAATAATGAAGAAACAATAGGTGTTTTTAAAAACATAATTTGTAAAAATGTCTGGATTGTTAAGTTTTTAAGTGTATTTAGCAACTCTGTGTGCCTATTTTTCCTCTGTATGTGAAGTGAAGTTTAATACAGAGTGATTTGATGATTCTGTTTGTTTGTGTCCAGAGCACCTGTGTGCGTCCTGGCGTGCCTCTGCAGCTCGTCACTGCGCGTGAAACGTTTCCCACAGAAAACCCAGTTGCAGACGAAGGGTCTTTCACCAGTGTGCAGCCGGACATGAGCTCTGAGCAGAGATGTTTTCCTAAAAGTCTTTTCACAGCCAGGGACGTGGCAGATGTGTTTCCTCTTTCCCACCTCACTGGGTCTAAACAGTGAACAAAATTCAAACCCTTTATCAGTATGAGAGTTTTAATAGTCTGAGTGCTAAAAAGTATAATATGAACTTCCCAAAATGTAGAACTGATCCCAACCCATCCTTTGACAGACTCACCTCTTGTCTGCATCTTTACAGTTGGGGCAAGTGCAGGCCATGCGTCGTTTCTTTTCTCCTGGCTGGCCAGGCAACTCCAGGGTGAGGGTCTGGTCTACCTGAATAGCAGGCTGGCCCTGTGCTGCGGCCAGCTGGAGCCCTCCACCCTGCATGGTCTGCACCGTTAGGTGCTGCTGGCCTAACAAACGCAGAGACTCATTGTAAGACAAACAGCAGGGCTTCTGCAGGAGCTGGATAATTCAGTTTACTGCCATCAGTGAACTGAAATTCTAATCAACAATAAATTAAGATGCGAAAGCTATATGTTGCAAAATAAAATTTCATTTTTGTTTTAGAGTTTTTAAACACATTGCAAACTTTCAGCTGCTTTTGCTGTTTGACTGAGGAAAAGGTCAACATTATTCTTTATTAACATAAATAACTGACAACTGATAAAGTTATTTTATCCATCCGTTTGACTGCTTATCTGGGTTTGGGTTGGAGGGGCAGCAGACTTCCCTCACCCCAGCCATCTCTTCTTCATCTGGACAGACAAAGAGTCATCCCCAAGCCAGCCAACAGATATAAACTCTCTCAGACCCAGGTCTGCTATCTTTAACACCAGACCTGGGTCTGACCTGAGGCCTCTTTCCAGTAGGAGATGCCCAAAACACCCCACTTCAGAGGCATCGATAAAGCATCCTCATCAGACGGTCAAATCATTTTTCAATGTGGAGGAGCAGTGCTTCTATTCTCAGTGAATGTCTTTAGCAGCAATAACATGAAGTAATTGTTTTCTGTATAACTATCAGCCTCTCACATTGTTATGGACGAGTCTGACCGACGCTTCTTTACAAGGTTGCTTCGTTGAGGTTCGTGGACGTGAATTTACACTAAGCTCTCTTAAAGTCTGACCACAGCATTTTAATCAGGATGAGATCTGGACTTTTACGGAGCCTCTGGAACACTTTGAATCATTTCTTTTACATCTATTTTGTTGGAGATTTGCTGGTGTGCTTGGGTTGACTGCTCATGGTTGACTCAATGACTGCAGGGCATCCAGATCCTGTGGTTGCAAAACAAGCCTCTGCTCCCACGCTTGACAGTTTTTATGAGGTGTCTGTGCTGATGTGCTGTGTTGTGTAGCACTCGGCTGCTACTTACCTTCTAAACTGCCATGCGAGCAGGAAAGGGTTTACTTCATTTTTTCACAAGACTGCATAAAGTTCGTTGAAAATATTATTTTTCACATGTCTGTAAACTGGTCCACCTCTTGCACAAAACAGAAATGGCTAGGGACTGCTGGTAAGCAGCAACAGAACTTAAGAGAGAGGCGAGTATCCAGTAAAACAACAACTGCAGATGGTGTTCTATTCGTTTAACACAAAAATTACAATTACTTCAAACTTCAACTCCAATCCAAGTTCTTCCACCACTGCATTTCCTCAAAATGGGAAATGAGGGTGGTGGGGTCCCCCCCCCAGTGTGCTGCACACCATGCATGCGCTGCATAAACACCCCAGTGTATTTATCAGTAGTACTAGACAATAACATTGGCTCTATAAACAGCCAGTGGAAAGCTTGAAGAAAAAAAAACAAACAAACCCAAAGCATCTAGCATCAGCTCACCGCCTGCATTGGTGATGGTAACAGGAACTCCCTGAACTTGGACCCCGTTGATGCTGATGGTCTGCACTGCTTGTGCTGCTGAGGTGAGCTGCGATGTGTTCAATTGTATCATTCCACCTGCAGGGGCAATTTTTGCCAAGGTCCGCTCCTTTCGTCCTCCGGTAGCTTGTGTTCTCTTGGAGCCAGCTGGTGGTGCGACAGTGGTGGTAGGGGCAACTGTGGTGGCAGGGGTTGTTGTTGTCATGGAGTCCTGAAGCTGAACCGATTGCCATTCACCTGATGCTGTTTTAAAGAGAATCTGGGGAAAAAAATATCACTAAGTTTACTTAAAATGTTAAACTAATTCCTAGTTAAACTGTTATATTATCTTATATATGACTTTGACATGTTGCTAGCTTAGTTGTAAAAATGTCACATGGTCCTTTGCTACCGTTCCTGAGGTATTCATAATAAACAGAAGAAGTCATTTTCAGCTGCTTCCTTATTT
This sequence comes from Copadichromis virginalis, assembly GCF_057382275.1. NCBI lineage: Eukaryota > Metazoa > Chordata > Actinopteri > Cichliformes > Cichlidae > Copadichromis > Copadichromis virginalis. The sequence continues at coordinate 3,930,879 of NC_140623.1, read as the reverse complement.
ACAAGGAGTTACCTCAGCAGGTAGTGCTAGATATTGATTTAGCAGAATTTTACACTGGATGCCTTTCCTGACACAACAGACTAAAAATATTAAGAGTTAAAGAAACAATAAGCCTGAACAGATACCTGCGTTGGTGATGTTTCTGTTGGAGTGACCTGCAGATTCGAGGAGACAGACTGTCTCTGCGGGACGGGTGGCAACGTAGCAGAGGCAGCCTGTACCACCTTCAAAGCCTGTTGTGGGATCTGAACCACCTGAGAATCTGGTTTGGGCTGGACCAGCTGGACCTGTTGCACCATAGCAGGTTGCCCAGGACTTTGCACAATCAGTAAATTGTTCCCTGCCTGTGAATATAGAGAGAAGAAGCTGACCAGTAATCCTCATACGTAGGCTTTAGCCAACATCTTCAATGTTTTGACCACACTGAAAGGCTAAACATTCATTTAACAGTTAGCTATAGACTGGGTTGAGTGTTTCAAAGTAGAATTTCAAACTCGATAACAATATTGTGGTTTCTGTTTAACTGCGGATTTTATCAATCTGAACTGCACACACATTTACTCGCTTTGGTAGTATATTTATGTCACAGGGAACCTTTTGAGCGTGAAAAACAAAAAGTGGTTGTAACACTAAAAAGACTTTTTGTTTTAACCATTTGGTGGCAGAAGAACACATCACAAATTTAAAAAAAAAAAAACAAAAACAAAAAAAGAAACAAGCTTTGTACCATAAAACAACTGCCTGCCCAAAACTGAAACTGTCCTGAGGCTAATTAGGAAGCAGACGCTTCTGAAGATGTAAAACAGTTGACAGTTTCCTGGGTTTTTTTCTTCTTTTTTGACTCCTCACAAAAAAATGATAACAGGAACAGCAGGTTATTAACATTCATTTGCATACATACATTTTTATTAAGATCAAAAAGTCCCAGTGCTCAAGCCCGGCTTGTATTACAGGAGCACAAACCTTAAGAAGTATACTCTGTGATAAAACAGAATCAGTTACACTTATTTTCAACAAAAAAAGAGAGAATTAAAAAATAAAATAACTGATAATTAATTAAATATATATGGCATTTGGGGACTTCTACTTAACATGCAGTAAATGCTAGACTAAGAGCAGTGAGAGTAGATGCCGAGACTAGCTTACATGTCAAACTTGTGTCTGCGTAATGTTATAATTTGACAAACTTTAAATAAAACACTGACAGTTCAAAGAGAACACATATTTAGAAGGGGACCATTAAGTCTGTTTGAAGATTAACTTAAAACAAATAAATCGTGCCTTTGTTTATGCTTTTCAGTACCAGAAACAATAACAAATAGGGGTACCTGTATGATGTTATCACCAGCTTCTATTAGGATGGTCTCCATCTGCTCTGGGGTTGGAGAGGCAGCCTGTGCTGGAGGCGGCGGTGGAGGCTCAGCAGCCAGTACTGCCTTTTTTTTCCTCCCTCGTCGTGCCTTTCCAGGAGTGGGAGGGGCTGCAGCTGTCTCTGTGATGATTTGTGTCCCACCCACTTCCCCTGTAGCCACGTTGAGGGGAATTGTAAGTCCACTGGGCAGCTGCACAACGTTTGTAGCTGTATTGTTTGGCTTCCGCACCTTGAGGGAGGGCTTGATGGCTACGGTCTTCTGTGGCGTGACAGGAGCAGTGGCTGCAGCCGGAGCCGGCATGGTCATGGGAGTGGTAATGATGGCCTGGTTGGTACCGGGTATGAGCTGGATCTGACCTCCCTGTGGCATCACTTGAATGGTTTGTGCACCCTGGATCTGCGGCACCACCTGATACTGGATGCCAGGAGTGGCCGAGGTGCCGGTACAAGCAGGACTCTGCTGGATAGTAAGGACGATGGGGCTGCCAGGAGCTGTGGAGCCCAGGCCAGCAGGTAGCTGGATCACATTGCCCTTTGTTGAAAGGAAACCAAGGTTTTTCGGTGGAGCTGGCGCTATTGGAGCTGGCTTTATAGGAAGGAGCCGGCGAGGTTGTGGCTGCGCTGGCGGAGAGGTGACAGGAGCCTGAGCAGCAGGAGGGCCGATTTTACTGCAGGTGGCAGCCAGCAGAGCCAAAGGAGAGGGCTGAGTGTCCTGTGGGAAGACAGAAACATAGTCCAAGCCTGCATTAAAACCAGCCTGAACAAGAAGAATTCAGCACTAAGGGAACGATAGGATGAGGTAGTAGTCAGATCAAAAGCTAAAACAAAACAAGTTAACACAACCCAACAGGTAGGCCTACAACTACACATTAAGAATCATAATCAGTAGCGATTAAGTGGTGTAGTAGGTGTAGGAGTTTCCACCTGCGATGCCTTTGTGCCCCTCTTTGGTCCAAATGTGTGATCATCAAGCTGCAGGACAGGGAAGCATTCTACATTAATGCCATCTTCAGCACACTTTATATACACTGGACCGCTTCATGTATTTGAGGCAACAAACGGGTTTAAGTTGGGACTAAGAAGGTTGATACAACAAAAGTGAAAAAGGTTTAGTGACTACTGGTGCAAGACACAAAGCGATGTCATTAGTATTTAAATTCCCAATTGTGCAGTTGTGTCTCTCAGATATTGATCAACATCGAAGCAAAACAGTGACTGAATTTATAGAATATATTGTTTTTGTTAGAAAAATATAGCACATCAGCTCTATCCTGGCACATAGAGAAGTGAGGGCCGCTTTTCCATTTCCAAACTAAACTAGTGCAAGAGCACCGAATCTGGATCTAACCTCATCTGAGAAAGTAATGATAATGCTGCCATAATCCATAATTAGTGGGCGTAAGGGTCCAGATAACAGCGGTAAGTTAGAACAGTTGACTGGTTCTTTATCATTTGTTTAAATGTCTCTGGGGGTTTTTTCCAGTCAAAGCAGTTTTAAATTTGACAATAAACTTATCATGACATCTTAACTTACACAGTGTCGTTTTTGTATGTATGTTAATTTCAAAATTCTACGCGGCCTTGTTCTCGAGTTATTGCATTCACAAGATTTTCAGAAAACTTAACCACCGAGATTTTTAGTAGATGCACCTATGGTATTCACTCAAGTTATCGCATTCACAAACTTAGGTGTCCACACTGCCCGCCAGGCAGGGTAACAACAGTACTCCATCAGCGATTTGCAATTGAGGGTTAAAAAACACTCAATGCTTACAATGCACTAAACATCAAAGGAATTCTACAGAAAAATAAACACACAGTGTATATTAGCACAAAGATATGGCAGCAATATGAACACAACAGATGTTAAGAGCAACAGTAAGAGAAGAGATTGCAACAGTGCAACATGCGTGCACAGCCGAGGCTTGTGGCTGCTACTCACTTGTGTTGAAGCAGAGGAGGGCTGAAGGTATTCGCTGGGACTGACAGCGACAGTGGTAGCCATACTGTCCTGTTGTTCTGAAAAAACGCACAGCAGAGAGATTTCAGGCTGCCTGCAATGGTTAAGCTATTCAAGGGTATCACAGGACATTGCAACAAAACAGAAGAGCTCTGTGAAGGACAAGCCATGCAGTATCTCACTTAAACTGCTATATGATCATTAAATGTCATCAATTACACAAATGATGCCATTAACTGCGCTAATTAACGCATTCATTTGCATGCTGACACTTTCATTTTCACCAAACATGTGGGATATTTATATGACTCACATCTCTTAAAGGATTCAGGAATGACAGAGTTGTGCTTTTTTGTTTGTTTGTTTGCTTTTTGAGGTTTCGAGAAAATATTTTCCCTCCAATATGTTGACGATATTAAAAATATTCAACTCACGCATGTTATTAGCAGAGTCATTAGAAGCTATCTGTCAAGAGTCAATATATCATGTTGTTGTTGTTGTTGTTAAATCACCATAATTGCAATTTGCATGAGTCAGCCACATTTACCAGTGACAGAGATGGGAAACAAATGCTTTTCCTTCAAAGGTTTCTATGTTTTCTCTATTTTTGTCCAGAATCTACTCCACATCTATTCCACATATTAAATTTAAATAGGTCATTTATTCAATTTTCTCGGTAACTTAGTGGAGATTTTGTATATTCACACACATTAAACTGCATCAATAACAGAATTATAAAGGAATACAAAATTTCCACTGTGATGGAATATACCACAAAGAGCTAACTGGCCAAAATAAATAACATAAACAATGCAGACGATCTCTAAAGCCTGCTCTGAAAAACAGTTACCACTAATGCAAAGCAGTGTACGGAACTGAAGCTTTAAAGTTTTCCAGTACGTGGGGAATAATGCAGACACCTACTGATCTCTTTGATAAATATACACGGTTCTTTTAGGTACCGCAGCACATCTTTTGCTATTTGACTTGTTTTTGATCCAGTCTAATATAAACTTAGGTCATTAACCAGATCAAAATTTAGTCAATCGAGAAAGAGCTGTGATACCTGTACTTCATAAACTTAACAAGTTGTGTCTGCCAGAGGTTGTGTGTGTTCTAACAGCAAATGTCAATCTACTGGCCACATGTCAAATACTCTGAGCAAAAAAAAAAAATACATTGGACTGCGCTCAAAAATATTATACGAGAAAAAGACAGTAAATATATTGAGCATATTATATTTCCATTTCAACATTTAGGGCAGGCTGCCCAGCAGCAGTTTAAGAGCAGGATAAATCTTGAGAGCCAAGCAAAGCAGCCTAATGGCCAAAATAGGTCGATGCTGTTATTGTCAAACAGAACTGCTGTGGAACTGTGGATAAAGCAATGCAAGCTGTTTTACTATCCATTACTGCTTGAACTACAACACAGCTAGTGCACACGATACAATCTCCACTTTTTTTAATAATTTATATAAATTCAAGAACAACACACAAATGTGCAATTTAAAAGCCAAGGGATCTGTGACAGATTCAAATATTTTAATTTGGGATTTTATAGAACAGAAATACTCGCAGGCATTTTTAACATCTATTAACAATAATGACAAATGTAAAACGATAAACACTACTGGGACAGTAGTCCAGTACTGTCCCCTAACCCCTGTTGAGCTACATATCTAAGCTGGAAAACACCTGAACTCAACCAGCAGATAAGATATATGACCACATGGTAGCCACAGATCACTCTTCAGGCTGTCCCGATATTTGTGACAAATACACAGGATGATGATAAAGAAGTGATTCATCATCATAGATCTGCAACATGCAGATTTGTAAGCCAATGGCCATATTTTATATAAATGTATAAAACAAAGTAAGATGAATTAGAGCGGTGTCCTTTCATCATGATAAAAAAATGATTGCACAAGTGTGTATATGTAAATTAACACAGATACTGCAATAACATTGCCACCAACACTTGTTTGGAGTTGTAATGTTTGGGGCTTAGTTATTCTCTGCCTGCTCTAACAGGTGTTATAAATTATGAAACAGGTTTGTGGTTGCCTGTCTTTGAAAGCATGTACCTTCACCACAGTTTGCAGAGAAACAACTTAGTTTCTTTGTAAGAGTGCAAATGCAGCTTTCTTCAAGAACTTATGTAGTTCAGTGATCTTTCTTGTCTTCACCCTTTGCACAGCATTTCTGTCCACACACGTAAAACACAAAAATGCACAAGTATTACAATGATCATTTATTGAACTTCTCTTACATTTTTATTGAGGAAAATGATGTTGCAATACACCCATCACTAACAACATTAAAAGCACTGCCATTATGTGCTACAATTCAAGGTTCTGCAGTGAAACTTTAGTTCCTGGTACTCGTGTTGGTACTTTGACTAACTTTGTTGCACACCAAGAACACAGGCCACACCTTTGACATCACCCTGCAGAACAACACACCCTGCCACTAAAATACAAATAAAAAAAAACTCTAAGGAACAAAAAACAGACATGCAAGGCACCCTGATCTCATTCCAGTTAGGCATCCTGACCTAGGACAGCCTCACTCCAAAACCAATGCACTGGATCTGTCACCAACATTCCAGTGCCTGACACCACAAGTGTAATAATATTCCATAAAAAAGCATTCCATACAATGCCGACGTCAGACAATAACTTGCTAGTTATGAGGAAATGCCTGAAGTACAAATTCCTCTTTTCTACAAACTGTGCCGTCTGTATCTGCCAGCTCATCTGTCGACAGTAAACTTAAGCCTGACACACAATAAACTCATCTCTGTGTCGTGGCTGGTGATCAGCTGTACAAACAGGAAGGAGTTCCTCTGTTGGAGCTGCCTGCCTCATCTAGTAAAAGCATTATAAAATGCAGCTGTTAATCGAAACGTCTGAACATGACTACCAAAGCAACAGACTTTCACTCGGGGATATCTCAGCCTGCTGAGCGAGCCACTAATCTCTCCATTCTGACACATTTTGGATTGGTGATAGCAACAGAGAACAGAACTTCCCATCAGTTATGCAAGTGTGACTTTAAGTCCTGCAAATAACACAAATGGGGGAAAAGTGCGGCCTCAAAATAGCGCCGCCATGCAACACAGTCTGTTAGGTTGGCTTGCAGAGCAACAGCAGCTAACGTTAGCCACCAAGCTAGCTAGTGCTACTGACTCAACTGAGGCAGACTCAAATGTCTATCGACTAGCTTATATATGTGCTGGTTTGCTTTGATAAAAATAAATGAGGCGAGACGGGAATGGGTGCAACATGAAAATATGTCGGTGTATTGCTGTGGGGTTTCATATGTGGTGGAAATGGACAAATCGATTTGGGGGCAGAAACAAGTAAAGGACCAGCTACATAGCTTCCAGTAGCATTTTGGCTAGCTGACGCGTAGCTAGCAAGTCAAACTCTCTTTGATAACGTTACAGAAAAAGGGAGCTCTTTGCCGGAAGTGCACTGCTTATTTTGGTACATACAACCGCACGAACACCCCTAAAACATAGTTATTTGTACCACAGCATGATTAGTACTTTCCCTTCAACGCAAATATAATGTTTTACGAAGTAGAATGTAATATAAACACCAATGTTTTAATTCCTACCCACCGCTCATGACGACATTCGCTCTCCGCGAGCCTTGCAGACCGAACCCATGGAGGAATCCGCCCGCGCTGTTGCACCAATCCACGGACAATAGAGAGTTAATTGACGTCTACCCTGACCAACTACCTTTAGCTGTCTTTGTGACCGAAGTCCACCTGAGCCAATCCCGACGTCATATTTCTGTACATGGGTCGATGGATGACCGTTTGGCCAATGGGATGTCTAGATTGTGATCAGTGGGGCGGTTCCAACAGGACTGACCTGGAACAAGCGAGTGCCCTATTACAGCAGGAGCACTGCTTCACTGACGTCCCTGACGGCCAATGTGATCTTTAAGGGGCAGTACAGTCAAACTAAGAATGACAGCCGCGCTGATCAATGAGCTTTAAGTCACTTGTGCCTGACCTGTTTAAACTGTGGCACGATATGGAGCGGGACGTTATGTGGGATAAAGACTGCGCTCAGTGAATGGATTATATATTTATTTTAAAGCTGTGAGCATATGTTGCATTGATAGTTCAACATTTGTCTGTACAGTACAGGATATCACTACCAGCCTACTTTGCACAGCTTTGTATATTGTACATTTTAGATGTATTTATGTTTTGGTTTTTTTTTTTTGACAATGTTGGCCTGTTAATGGCTTAATTACTGTTTGTTTAAAGGTCCACTCACGCAAAAATCAAATCAAATCAAATCACTTTTATTGTCACATCACATGTGCAGGCACACTGGCACAGCACATGCGAGTGAAATTCTTGTGTGCGAGCCCCACAAGCAACAGAGATGTGCAAACACAACAACACAAACGAGCAAAATACAAGAATGGCCAACCTGAAACTAATAAATATATGTACAATATATAATAGTGTATGCATTTCTGGATGTGTATACTAAATATTTTCCTACGTGTGTGTGTGTGTGTGTGTATACACATTTTTACAAATTAAATAGTTAAAAAAAAAAAATAAATAATAATAATAATAATAATAATAATAATAATAAAATATATAAAATATACAGAGTTGAATATGTGCAAAACAGCGGCATTACTGTACAGTATGGAGTGCATAATGTTGAAGTTCCAGTAGTGAAGCTGAGGTGTCTATGACGTGTTCAGCAGTCTGATGGCCTGGTGGAAGAAGCTGTCTCTCAGTCTGCTGGTACGGGACCGGATGCTGCAGAACCTCCTTCCTGATGGAAGCAGTCTGAACAGTTTATGGCTGGGGTGACTGGAGTCCTTGATGATCCTCCCCGCTTTCCTCAGGCAGCGCTTCCTGTAGATGTCTTGGAGGGAGGGAAGCTCA